>NW_028321878.1:21200000-21800000 GCF_036245765.1 Copidosoma floridanum | reverse complement strand
TATAATTTTAGATTAAACGAACTTCTAGTGAAGTTCAATCTAAATTATACGACTAACTTGTTCGAGGACATCACGGTCCCACCCTTAAAATTCCTTACTCTCGTTGTATTCTCAACCCCTTTTCCACTTATGCTGCTGAAAAAATAAAGATTCTTGCTAAGGAGGCCGAGCGCGCCAGGGCCGCGGCGGCCGAAAAAAATTTTAACCTTTTTTCTAAAATGTGGCAACACCTAGGCGGCGAAATGTGGTACTACACATAGTGATATCCTCGAACAAGTTAGTCCTATAAATTAGATTGAACTTCACTAGAAGTTCGTTTAATCTACAATTACGTGTGTATTGGTGCGTGTGTCTGCTAGCACAAGTTGGAAACTGTACTAACTGTGTAGTCAGTCACACAGCGAACGTAGATCGATAAAGACGTGTTCAATAAAGTACAACTTATACGATCCAACTTTATTTATTAATAGCCTTTATTGCAACAGGTTATGGGCCCAGTATTTGAAACGCGCATCGAGTGGCCGTTTGATCTTTTTTGAAAGTTTTTTTTCTTCCTCGTGTCAACCCTGTGTGTTAGAGTTCATTTAAGTTTTAACGAGAGAAGAACGGTTACATACTTCCGCATACAATAAGATCGCTAGTGTAATAGATACCGTACTGTAAATAGTGTTTTCTTGGTTGTTTTTTTCTATGCGTGTTATTGTGTAGAGTTTTAATTAGTGAAAAGCGCGATATGGCTTTCCAAAAAGCTCCACGAATACCGCACTTGGTCATGAAGCTAAAACTAGCCGCTTCTCCCAGCCGCCTGATGGTCACAATACCGCAAAAAAAATTAAAGTGTTCAAAGGTCAACTAAAAGTTTTCTTGTTGATTAAAAATGAACTGTAACTAATAACTAATGTAAAATTAGCCTCACCAACTCTTTGTTTTGCAAAAAACAATTAGTTGAACTGCGAAATTCGGCTTTATTCGTGAAACTAACCCAGTTTTCCAAAATTTTGAGGGTTCTAAACAATATTTTACCACAAAATAGAATATTTTCTTTATTTACCATACGTACAAAAGATGCTCAAAAAACTTTTAGAAGGGTAAGCTTTCCCATTTTACCATAAATAAATAAATAACCTGCGAAATATGGCTATTCTCGTGAAAACGACAGAGTTTTCAACCTTTTCAGGTTTCCAAACAATATTTTAGCATGAAATGAAATATTTTCTTCATCTACTTCACGTACAGAAGGAGCTCCAAAAACTTTTAAAAGGATACGCTTTCCCATTGTATAATAAATAGATAAATAATCTGCGAAATACGGCAATTTCCGCAACAATCACCAAGTTTCCAAAATTCTGATGTTTCTGAACAAAATTTTAGCACGGAATGAAATGTTATCCTAATCGACTATACGTTCAAAAGAAAATCAAAAAACTTTTAGAAGGGTACACTTTTCCATTTTACAATAAATAAATAAATAATCTGCAAAATACGGCTATTCTCATGAAAATGACAGAGTTTTCTACCTTTTGAGGTTTCCAAACAATATTTTACCATGAAATGAAATATTTTCTTTATCTACTATACGTACAAAAGGAGCTCCAAAAACTTTGAGGAGGGTACACTTTCTCATTTTTCAATCAATAAATAACTAATCTGTAAAATACGGCTATTCTCGTGAAAACGGCAGTTTTCACCATTTTGAGGGTTCTAAACAACATTTTAGCACGAAATGAAATATTTTCTTCATCTACTTCACGTACAGAAGGGGCTCCAAAATTGTTTAGAACGCCGTTCAGATATAAATAGTTTCTTAGCGAAATTAAAGCGATTTTTAAAGTTTTTTTGAGTTTTCTTGCCAATAAAAACTCCAGACAATATTTTATTAATAAATAAAGTTCGCATTTTCCAAACAACGTGTACAGAAGATATTTTAAGGCTTTTCAAAAGGGTACACATCGCTGTTGAGCAATGATTGATAAGTTAATTAGCGAAATTAAAGTGATTTCTCAAGCTTTTCTAAGTTTTCTCGCTATGAAGCACCTTCAAAGAACATTGCATTTAAAAGTACAACACGCATTATCTTAAAAACGTGTACAGGTAGCATTGCTTATGTTTTTAGAAGAGTACACTTTGCTGTTTAGCAATAATTATTTAATTAAAAGGCGAAATAAAATAATATTTTTAAGTTTTCACGAAATTTTCTTGCTAATTAGGACTCTGAACAATGTTTCGTCTTTGAAAAAATTTTTAAATAGGTACTTATCTTTGTTAAGAATAAAATACTTAGTTACTGAGCAGAAAAAAATGATGCTAAATTTGTCTTCTCGAAGAACTGCAGACAATATTTTAATGATATGTACATTAGGTGTCTACTGATGGATCTGTACAGAAGAAAACTCTAATTTTTTTCAAAAGGGTACGTAACGCTGTCTTGTAGTAAATCCATACATCTGCATAACTTCATTGATTTTTGCCCACCGTTGAAAACCAATACTGGCATCACTGTTCTCCCGTACTTTTTCTATGAAATGAGTATCAAAAACACACAGGTTAAATCCATTTCGTCTAGCCAATTGCGGTAAGAGCAAGAAAAAAGAATTTATGATATTATCGTCTAAAAATTGGTCTCTATTTACATAAGGCATCAGTGTTTTAAGATCGTGATTTGTTAATACGAGTCCTCCTAGTTCTATCCGCAAATCTGGAAAGTTTTTTGGAATACAATAAACTTTGATTGAAAAAGACTTCTTGAATGCTGTAGTTTTCTGTTAAGGTCTGCATGATTTCTCTTGCTTTAGAAGTAACCGATTCATTCCTTGTAACATCAATACTATTTTTATTATTTATTTGCTTTGTAGGATAATTATTTTCTTCGACACATTGTGCGACGTTTTCTACAATACTATCTACTAAGTCTTCCTTTACTCGAGTAGTTGATGTACAGTCTGAATCTTGATCGAAATTAAAGTCTGGGGAAATTCCTTGCACATATTTTGACTGCTTAAAATGCGCGTTGACTTTAAGCTTTTTAACTTTTTTATCAACCCACACTTTCTATCTCGTCATCTACTTCTTTTTCTTCTTGTCTTTGATGTAATTCTTTTTTTTGTCTTATTTTTCCTTCTTGAGCTTGGATAGTTTTTAATATAATATTTCTTTCTGTAAGACGTGCATCTGTATATTGTTGAGATAACGTTATGAACCGTGACAACAACACGAATCTCTTTCCTTGTAGAAGTTGCCACTTGTAAATTTTAAAGTGGTTTTCCACAGGTGCATTGCTATCTCTTAATACACCAAATTGCTTTATACAGCATGCTGACCACAACGAAAAATAAGGCATAATATAATCCATCAGGTAATCAATAAATTGTTCGTCATAGAACTCATTTGTTTCATTATGCGTGACTGTCTTCTGTTCAATTTCAGTTTTGATTCCTATGAAGTGTTTATAATACAATAGACTGAATTTACCTGTCTCATCGCTTTCACTTATAACGTATCCTTGATTTTCTTCTTTATATTCTTCTTCATCACAGCTTTTAATCACTTTTTTGTTGACATTTGTATTATTTTTTCATGATCATCACACTTATCTTTAACATCATAGAGTTTAATGATGTTACAAAATTCATTCCTCATTTTACTTATACAACTTGCATGCATCATGTGAGTGACCAAAGTTTTAGCCAATGATGATTGAAGTTGCTACTTGTGATGGTCTGGAAAACAAGTTTTCTGTTTTTTGCAAACTGTTTTGATGAAGTGAGAGAAGCAGATATGAAGCACTGTCAGATTATCGATGGAAGATAAGTTATTCTCAATGTAATTATAAATAATATTAATAAATTCGTATAGGTTCATATTATTAAAAGTTTGACAAGCAGCTTGCAATAAAGCTAGACTAAAGTCAATTTCAATTTTATGTATTTTTTTTTTTTCGTCGATAACATTTTCAATGAATGATGAAAATACATAAGCGCAGTTTTTATGGAAAAAGTGTCATGCTTGCAACTAATGTATTCATACACAGCCATTGGCATTATGCCTCTACCACGTGACCTCAGTATATATATGACTAATGTAGAGGGAAAATAACACAGGTCTTATGGGAGGAATCTTGTTTTTATTTTTTTTCGCACTTAAAAAGATATTGAGCTTAAAAAGATTGTTAATTCCATGTTACTGACATAATGAGAGTTACGTAGTTATTTTTTTCCTTTGGTGAATTCGTTCATGAAGGTTGAAACAGCGTTTTGAACGTATACGGAGTGCCGTTTAACCATATACTTTGAGCTTTTTATTTCAGCTGTTGCTGCTGCTGCGCTACTACTGCTGATGCTCAGAGATAAACAAACAGCTCAAAGTAGGGTTAAACGGCACTCCGTATACGTTCAAAACGCTGTTTCAACCTTCATGAACGAATTCACCAAAGGAAAAAAATAACTACGTAACTCTCATTATGTCAGTAACATGGAATTAACAACCTTTTTAAGCTCAATATCTTTTTAAGTGCGAAAAAAAATAAAAACAAGATTCCTCCCATAAGACCTGTGTTATTTTCCCTCTACATTAGTCATATATATACTGAGGTCACATGGTAGAGGCATAATCCCAATAGGACCGGCAAACTTATTTCTTGGAATAACCAGAGCACAATAATATATTGTTAATTCATCTTCAATCTGTTTGGGTTGTGCAATGATTGAGCCTGTAGAATCAAAATATAAAAAACTTTGTTTTTGTGATAAAAACAATTTTAACTGCGCTTCGCTAAAAATTATAACTGAGAAAGGTATATAGTATAGCATACTGTTGTATCAAGCCTAGTACCTATAATCTTGTAATCTAAAAATTCGTTATAACCGATGATCAATATTCTCATAAAATTGTTAAAATCCTTATCTAAATCTTTTTTCTTTCGTTCATTGCTTAAAATTTTCTGTAAAACATTTAAAGAAGAGACGTCATTAACATTTCCTGCTTCTAAACTAACTTGATTAGCATTATTAATGAGCTTCATTCTAGTTAATAACACATTTTCCTTTTTTATTTCTTCTGCAAGCTTTTCCCTCATCTTATACTTAACAAAGCGTAAATGAATTTCATTATTAAAATAGTCGTAAACACGTTTATTACTGTGAATTTCAAGCGCGTGATCCGTATGAGGAGTCGTAAATTCATCTTTACAAAGAAACAAAAATTGACGGCATGTAGAATGCCTGCACACACCTTTTATTTCGCACTTTCTTCCTGCTCTATCTGATTTGCCACGACATTTATGATCTTTTACAATCAAAACACATTCTGGAAATAATTTGTTAAACTTAGTATTAAATTCCTCTATCCAGCCTGGTTGCAATCTACCCAAAATTTATTCCAAAATTCAGTCTGCAGTTTTATTCTTTGAGGTAACTTATGCTCTAGACGGTGTATCTCATGAAACTTTGCCTCTTTTAAAGAACTATGTAAATTTTCTACATTACTGAATATAATTTCATTAGCGTTACTTATTTCCGGTTTTTCTTTTTTTGCTTTTATTTACAAATCTGTTTCAAGTGAATGATCATCTACCAAACAACCTTTTAGTTGTGTAGCTTTTAATTCACCAATCTCTTTTTCGAAACTGTTGCTGGAAAAACTGTTACTTGTACACTCATTGTTTGAGTTACATATATTTAATTCTTCGAAACTGTTACTTGATGTTATATCATTTACAATATTACTAGTTAATTTACAAAATTTATCAAATTTTGTTGTATTTGTACATTCTTCGTCAAAGCCAATTTCACTTAAACTATTATCTAATCTAATAATACTATCATCTTTGACACTATTCTAATCATTTTCATTTTTTCACGTGCTCTTAAATTTGATGTCACAGGGGATAGTTCTTTTTTCAAACCATCATTAATTGTACATTTACCATCTGTAATTACAAAAAAGTTTACTAATGATTTTATCAAACATGCAGTGCGAATAAGTTTACGAGAATTGAAATTTTTTTATAGATAACAAAGTTGTGCATTATATATTTTACTAACAAAAAAAAATTTATTATTGTTTACCATGGCCAGTTTCGTAGTTTATATAATTAATTGTTAAAAAATTGCTAATAATTATGTACAACAGCGAGTCAGGGTGTCCGTGATACGTAATGAGATCAAAAAACCTAATAAACAAAACCTAAATTTGTTAGAATTTAAGCTCGCTCGAACGTCCACGAACAGGGAACTGTTTAAGCCTAGAGCTTCTCGATTCGTTTTTTTAAACAATACAAAAAAAAACAATCAATTAATTATTGAGTTGACCAAAATACCTAAATCGCGAAATCAACAGTAGCCAAAATTAAGGTAATGTTTGAGGACGGATAAAAAATATGCTGGTATTTTTTATTAAATATTAATGTATATATTTGTCCTAATTTTACAAAAATTGCTGCGACGATAATGCGGCTTCAATAAAATTGAGAAGTGACGCGAAAAACGTTAACAAACAATTTGTGCTTATTGACCGAAGAACGGCGGTCTCGAAAATATTCACAACAATAGAAGCCTCTGGGGCGAAACTGCT
Organism: Copidosoma floridanum; assembly: GCF_036245765.1. Classification (NCBI taxonomy): domain Eukaryota; kingdom Metazoa; phylum Arthropoda; class Insecta; order Hymenoptera; family Encyrtidae; genus Copidosoma; species Copidosoma floridanum. Next base: position 21,793,433 of record NW_028321878.1, on the reverse strand, counting down.
TACCCCTAGACGGCGTATGACTACCTTGCTGACGAGGTATTCGAATTGAGCCTAGACGGCCAAAGAACCAAAATCTGGACGATTGTTGAGAGGCAGTGCTGCGAGTCAGCGACTGTCTCTGGCAACATACCTGCGAGGAATCGTACGATTCCCAAAACTCGAACTAACAATTGGAAAGAATCAAAGTGATTCTGCTGAGGTCGAGGGCGGGGGTGACTCACACAAATTCATAGAGCGCACATAGAGCACTTACGCCGAGAGCAAGCGAGTCCCCACTACCGTAGCGCGCCGAAACCACTCGATTCATCTCGGATAACGATACTAACGCGAACAAAATTCTTACAATTAAGAAATCAGTCTGCAAATAATCCTGCCCGTAAAATAATTTAAAAAAAATTGTCTTTATAAATTTTTGTTCTTATTATTGGAGCTAAAATTTAATTATTTTTGGATCTAAAACTTAAAAAAACTTGTATTTAATTATTCTATAAAAATCAATTTTTTGATAACGAAATATGCACAGTAAAACATACAACAAGTTCATATACATGAAGTAAAACAAAATTTTTAATGCCCTGCGACGTTTAATATTATTAAATAAAAAGTGGATAATATTAAGGGACTCATTTTTCAAGAGGGAGAAGGAGGGATATCATATTAGAAAAATTTTTTACGTAGTTAAAACTCTCACTGACAATGTTATTTTTCTATTTGTAAAAACGTTTTTTTAATGTGATTTTATCAGTATTACAAAAGATACAACAGTATTGAGTTGCAATTGATATTGCCATAAAATAACGTAAAGAAAATCGATTGTTACGTAGTTTGAAAGTAGTACTATAGAGATTGCCAAAGCATCTATTCTTTTTTACGGGAAACTCATTTACTCACTTTTTTGGACTTTTTTTTAATTTTAATTTTTACATCTATTTATGATTTTTTCATTAAGATCAAATACATCGACATTCCGAGTGCGTACCTTTTAATTTGAAGTTGTAGTATATTTGTATAATTTTAATGTGTACCCTAGGAACTAATTATCTAACATAATTAAAGGTAATAAAATAATTTATTTTTTTGTATGCATGATAAGATAGAGTTTTTCAAATAGAGGTTTTAAAGACTAAAGTTTTCTTAAATACTCATTTCGAGTCCGAGCACTTGGCTGGTTTCTAAATTTTGATCATTCTTGCCTTCTGAACACTCAAAATTTTCATTTAACAAAAATTTATTTTTAAAAACAACCTTTAATTTTTTAACGTATTTAAACTGAGTTTTGATTACCAAAATTGTATTTTTTATATAATAAGAATTGAGATCAATATTTATATCGAATTTAGTATACATATACAAAATACGTTTGTCAGCCGAACTAGTATCTTAAAATTACATTAGATACATTCGTAAATTTATATTTTATATTCTTCCTACATCCTTTTATGAAAGTTGTAACTTAATAAACGTAATACTTTTTTTTTAATGGACGTACAATTGTACTTTCTTGCAAGTGAATTTCAGTTTTTACTTATGACTTATCCAAAATCTTACCATTTAATTGAAGTGGATTTTTCTTAAGTATTATAGTCTTGATAGCTTCGAAATTTCATTTGAAATATACCCGATACTGTAAGGAGTACTTTTCTTTTGTTTTTTTAGTAACATTTTTTTGAAAAATGGATGAAACAATACGAGTCCAAACATTTCCAGGCAATTTGTGTGACAGACCGCGTAGTGGTTTTAGTGCACTACTTGTGGTATAACCTAGTTGAGCTATAGCTGCAACTAATTTATCATTTGTAATATGCATTTTTACTCTAGCTATCATTTATAAAACTGAAAAAAAGGAATATAAATTGAAGTAGTACATCAATTTTCAGTATAATAATATATTGTAATTGTTCATGATAAGACCCCAATAGCTTTGATAAAACATGCTTGTTCAAAATCATCTGCATATTTTTGCTTTGTGTACAAGACAAGTGAATTGAGTGTTTGAGAAATACCTTACTTCAGATTTTGAGACTGTCTTACAGTGTTCTAAGAGTGCATTGACTATGATAATCGTCAAATACTAAGGTAAAATTTATAGAGTTACTGTACAATAATTTCTTTTTACATCTTAGAATTGATCTTAGAATTGGTTTACGAAACAAAACACGTGATAAGCACGTGACTTCTTTAAAATAGCTACTTTAACATAGCTCTTAAAAAAGCACCACTGTTTCTATGTATCATAAATTTATCAATTCGAATATTAATTGATAGATGACACTCACTTCATTTAATGAAGCTTACGTAATTCTGCGGAGATTTACCTTTCGAACGATATAGTCGAACAAAGTTGAACAAAAAAATTAATTTTTATACGTTTTGCTATTGTCTTTGTCAAAAGTGTTGTTGATGTGATTTACTTACTGCAGTATGTTTTGAACACCTAAATTTTTTTCACAGTGATCGTTTCAAGAAAAATTGTAGAATGTTGACAGGTATACTTGGAAAGAACATTTTCTTTGTTTATTTACTCATAAAAAATTTGAAAAATACATGTAAAACAGTTTTTATGAAGTTTGTGGTGAAAAAAAGGTCAACTATTGAGCTTCGACTATCGAAATTAGCTCATCCGTTGCGTGAAAAAAAAAGTATATTTTTCGCCATCTAGTTGCAGGGATTTCAGTCGTACGAATTATATCGAGTGAAGAAACTTTAGCTACGATTGGGCTCAACCTATTACAAAAAAATCACCTAAGTCAACCGACAGGTATAATAAAACTGTTCTCTAATTATTGTAATAAAAAACAATTTTTAAGCAGACCTTATTCTAACAAAATAGCATAGACTATAACATAAGTGGTTAAAGTAAAATTTAAATAAGCAAAAGAATATCTCCTCAATCACAGATTTAAACGAGTAAAGTAGCTAATTCTCGTCCAATTAACAGATTTTAATGGGTTCATGGCGTTATTTCAGCGTTTTAGCCGGAAGAAAATTTAACTTAAAATCGACTTAAAAAACGTGCTAACTTACATTTTATTAAAATAAATCGCTATCTCTGATGTAAGTTTAATAAAAGGTTTATTCGAGAGAAAATTTTTTTGCATTTTACTGGGGCAGCAGTATTATATGGACGCATTATTTTATGAAAAAAAGTGGTAAAGGCACCTACTTTTAAGTATGAAATAAATTGCATGGATCAACAAAAGACTGAGTCTTTTAAATGAGCAGTTATTTCGCATCCCTACATGACCGATAAAACTGCTATGAAATAAAATTTATTGGCAGCTATAAATCAGTGGTTAAGTTCAGACTTATTATATTCCACAAAAGATTTGACTTAATATGTTGTATATTTCGTACGTACGCCGGAAAAGTCAAGAAAGTCTCAGATCGTTCGACTATAGCAGCTTATCCCTCGTAACTCAACGCGCTCGTTTATCTGCACTTTTGTTTATTTACTAAATAAAAAAAAGGTAATTGTGCAGTTTAACTTACACACCTCCGAATGACTTAAAATTTTAGGATGTTTTACAGTTTTTTATTTTGAACAAGAATATGTAAATTGTTTTTGTTGAAAAGCATATTTAATACAATTTTTATTAATTTTTTTTTTTTTACTTGGACATTACTTATGTACCTTTTTTACGTATGATTTTATTAATAATGTAAAAAATTTTAAAATTAATTTGTTTATAGTCTCTGTCACTCATTTATTATTATAACTGTACTAATTTTTGTGAAAATAAAAAACAAATAGAATATACTTGTTGAGAATAAAAAACTAAACATTATACTAAAATTTCAAATCATTCGGAGGTGTGTAAGTTGAACTTCATAAATTACCAAAAAAAAATTCCAGGCAACCAATCCCCATTAATCGAATGCGCTTGCATTTAATGCTAGTGATTGTTTGATAAATTATATAAACCAAAAGCAGCTAATCTTGGATTAATAGGGATTGGCTGCCTGGGATTTTGTTTATTTAGTAAATAAACAAAACTACAGACAAGCAAGCACGTTAAGTTACTGGGGATAACATGCTTGGAATTTTAACGATTATAGGTACAATGTTATTTAAATGCCAGTAACTTTATTGGGTTCGTTGAAATTAACTACTTAGAATTATTTACGGAGCGTCTTTTATGCTTAATATGATAAAAAAACTTTTGTAGCACTGAGGTATTAGGGATTATGTATTTGGATATCGTGTTTTCGGGCTTAGCGGACTGTGTCCCCGAGTTTCGGATGTTCGAACGATGCGCAAGGGCCAGCGATGGGATATAGTTCCGGCCAGATTTGGGAATTCTCTAGGACCCAACCTCTCTGACGTGGGAAATCACTAGATCAAAAAAAAAAATAGTACCGAAGGTGACGCGCGAGATTCAAACAAGCTCCAATAAAATAAGCATCTATCACCCAATGACCCGGGAAGCTTACTGGCCACTCTGTTAAATAAATAATTAATAATAAATAACACAAGCACCTATCACCGATTGACCCAGGGCGCTTACTGGCCACTCTGTTGAATAAATAATTATTAATGACACAAGCGCCTATCACTTTATGACCTGGGGCGCTTACTAGCCACTCTTTTATATAAATAATGATTAAAAAATAACACAAGCGCCTATCAACTGATGACCCGGGGTGCTTACTGGCCACTCTGTTAAATAAATAATTAATAATAAATAACACAAGCACCTATCACCGATTGACCCAGGGCGCTTACTGGCCACTCTGTTGAATAAATAATTATTAATGACACAAGCGCCTATCACTTTATGACCTGGGGCGCTTACTGGCCACTCTGTTAAATAAATAATTATTAATAAATAACAAGCGCCTATCACCTGATGACCTGGGGCGCTTACTGGCTGCTCTGTTAAATCAACAATTATTAATAAATAACACAAGCGCCTATCATCTGATGACCCGGGGCGCTTACTGGCCACTCTGTTAGATAAATAATTATTAAAATAACACAAGCGCCTATCACTCAGTGACTTGGGGCGCTTACTGGCAACTCTTTTAAATAAATATTTATTTATAAATAACACAAGCGCCTATCACCTGATGACCCGGGGTGCTTACTGGTAACTCTGTTAGATAAATAATTATTAAAATAACACAAGCGCCTATCACTCAGTGACTTGGGGCGCTTACTGGCAACTCTTTTAAATAAATATTTATTTATAAATAACTCAAGCGCCTATCACCTGATGACCCGGGGTGCTTACTGGTAACTCTGTTGAATAAATAATTATTGCAATAACACAAGCGCCTATCACCGTATCACCTGGGGCGCTAATTGCAAATCTAGTAAATAAATAATTATTAATAAATATGTTAAGCACTTTTTTCGTGATGATCCAGGACACTTATTTGCAAAACTATTAAATAATAAAAAGTTAATCGATAACATAAGTTATTATATCGTAATTTTGATTGCTTATCTAGTACGTCAAAGATCTTTTCAATAGGTGCGCTCGTAATTACTTGATAATTTATTATTCAATAGTAGCCAGTAAGTACCCCTGGGTCATTCGGTGATAGGCGCTTGTGTTAATAACAATTATTTATTTAACAGAGTTGCCAGTAAGCGCCCTAAGTCACTGAGTGATGGGTGCTTGTGTTATTTATTAATAATTATTTATCTAACAGATCAGCCAGTAAGCGCCCCGGGTTATTGGGTGATAGGCGCTTGTGTTATTAACAATTATTTATTGAACAGAGTGGCCAGTAAGCACACTGGGTCATCAGGTGATGGATGCTCGTGTTATTGGACCTCATTTGAATCTCGCGCGTCGCCTTCGGTACTATTTTTTTTTTGATCTAGTTATTTCCCACGTCAGATAGGTCGGGTCCTAGAGAATTCGCAAGTCTGGCCGGAACTATATCCCAACACTGGCAAGGGCCAGCGATGGGATATAGTTCCGGCCAGATTTGGGAATTCTCTAGGACCCAACCTCTCTGACGTGGGAAATCACTAGATCAAAAAAAAATTAGTACCGCAGGTGACGCGCGAGATTCAAATAAGGTCCAATAACACAAGCATCCATCATCTGATGACCCGGGGCGCTTACTGGCCACTCTTTTAAATAAATAATTATTAATAAATAATACTAGCGCCTATCACCTGATGACCCGGGGCGCTTACTGGCCACTCTTTTAAATAAACAATTATTAATAAATAACACAAGTGCCTATAACCCAATGACCCGGGGCGCTTACTGGCCACTCTGTTAAATAATCAATTAATAATAACACAAGCGCCTATCACCTAATGACCCGGGGCGCTTACTAGCTACTATTGAATAATAAATTATCAAGTAATTACAAGAGCGCTAATTAAAAAGATCTTTGTCGTACTAGATAGGCAATCAAAATTGTGATATAATTAATGTTATCGATCAACTTTTTATCATTTAATAGTGTTGCAAACAAGTTTTCTGGATCCTCAGGAAGAAGGTGCTTGACATACTTATGAATAATTATTTGTTTACTAGATTTGCAATTAGCGCCCCAGGTAATACGGTGATAGGCGCTTGTGTTATTTATTAATAATTATTTATTTAACAGTTTTGCCAGGAAGCGCCCTGGGTCATCAGGTGATAGGCGCTTGTGTTATTTATTAATAATTATTTATTTAACAGAGTGGCCAGTAAGCGCCCCGGGTCAATAGGTGATAGGCGCTTGTGTTATTTATTAATAATTATTTATTTAAAAGAGTGGCCAGTAAGCGCCCCGGGTCATCAGGTGATGGATGCTTGTGTTATTGGACCTTATTTGAATCTCGCGCGTCACCTTTGGTACTAATTTTTTTTTGATCTAGTGATTTCCCACGTCAGAGAGGTTGGGTCCTAGAGAATTCCCAAATCTGGCCGGAACTATATCCCATCGCTGGCAAGGGCTCGGCCAATCAGAGGTTAGCTGCGCACAAACGTGCGCGAGTTCTCAGCACAATGACACAATCTCGGCACACTGAGCACAGTACTGTGAAATTAAGCTTCTGGCTCCATTCGCCAGGTGGCTAAGCCTCAAACTTTGCTTTCCTGCAAATACATGAAAATCAATTCATAGCGCTGTCCTATTCTAATCAAAACCAATCGCAATGCACACATAAACAAGTGATTGTATATACTCATGCAAGCTTGTGTGCTTATGTTAGTGAGAGTATGTAAAAGTTCATTCGTGGATATATAAGGTAGAAGAGTAAAAGTAAAGAAAAATGTGTGATGACATTTATGAAGTGTGAGTGGAAGATAGGAGATGCGCGCGCTTGCATACACATGTTTGCATAGAGATTCATGTACTTATGGCAAATGAGTAGAAGAGAAGGGAAAGTGAAAAAGAGAGGCCTACTAGTAGCATCAGCAGCAGCGTAGCAGCACACGTTTATCATCGCCAGAACGAAGTAGTACGTACATCGTCGTACAACGTCGTTCAACACGCCTGAACAACAAATCACTTCAAACGCACAGTTTTCTAATTAAAAATTATCTGAGACGTCACAGTCACTGCAAATTTTTATTACGTATACTTTAAAAATAACTTAATGTTTATTAGTCTTGCATGACGTACTTGCTATTGTATAATAATAATCTGAAATTTAAAAAAAAGTCAAGTAATTGTCAAATTAGTGTACTTATCCCGAGAGTGATCGAGTATACTTACAAAAAAATTTAGACATTTCGGAATGTAATCATGTATGCACTAATAATAAAGAATTGACGTTATTATTTCAGCTATTGAGGCCTTTTATAATACGAGAAAAATACTCACTTTGTGTTATTAAATACTTCATAAAATACATCACTAATTCAATTGATTCAAGCATCTTTGTAAAAATTGTTGGCTGGATTTTTCTTTCATGCTCTTGATTATAATAACATCGATCATTTCACAAACCACTTGAATAAATAATTCAGTACAACGTCAAAAAAATACCATAGCTCACCACCATCAGTTCAAAGCTACTGCAAACAGCATATATTATTACGCGAGGTCTTAACTTGTCAAGAACGTATCTTCTCACACTTGAAGTGAATGTTCGACAGTTGGTCGCGATTTGTCCTACCATGCCACTTCTTCGAATGCGCGACATATGCAAATTATACATGTGCATCTCGAACATTAATAGAGCCCGATAAAGACAAAACTTACTATGTATTTTTGATTGCATTACAATGAAAAAAAAATTGTTTTAAATTTTTTTTCATTATACGTACAATTCACTTGCTCAGCAATGAGGACCTTATTTTACATGGCTTCCAACCCATTAGACCGCGGTTGGAACTACACACATAAAAAATTGGTTTCCTAGAGGTGTGAGCCAAGTAAGTAAAGATCGAGTCTCGACCTTGAAAAGCCTATAGTACAATTGCAAACAAGGTTTTTTTGCTACGGATACAAAGTCCTACATTGCGTCATTGACTCAATTCTTTCCCTGAGGTGGGAGTGTATTTGAAGCCTATAGCAAAAAAATCATGTATTAAAATTAAATGAGTGCATCGACTGCAGCTACCCTTGCAGTCCCTGTCAGCGATACCTCTCATGTGAGAAAACAGTAGTTACTAAAATAACTATAGCGCCATTGCCAGAGTAGCTATTTTGTGGCACAAAAATCCGTAAAAACGTCCTGGTTGAATAGCCCTTATGTGTCAAACATTATTTTCCATACTAAAAGAGCAGTCAACGTGTAATGTCATAAAAAACGACTTGAGACAAGAAAAATATCATTCTTACCTTGAACATTTTTTAAAAAAGAGTGCGCCTTAAGTATTAAAAAAGAATTTAGCTTTGATAAACATAAGACTACGGAAAACCAGACAACCCAGTGATAGACAAAGGGAGTTAAACAGAGGAGATGATAATCGTTACTTTTTCCAAAGGTGCAATGTTTAGTAAAATTTGCATTCCACCCTTACGCAAAGGCGAAATTCATATTTCACTGTTTTGTGAAGAGTAATTCTTGGGATTGTATCTTATGCAATTTTATGCACTTTTATTTTTGTAGAGTATCGCAATTTGTATTTAACTATTTTGTAAAGATTTTCATTATTTGGTTCTATAATCCTCCAAACTAAAAAAAGCGAATTTTAGTTGTCTACTTTTATAAAGTAAAACATAATGTTTTACTTTTTTATAAAAATTGAATTATCAGATTTCATCGTTTGAAAGAGCGAGTTTTAATTTTCTACTTTTATAAAGTAAAAAACAGTATTTCGCTCTTTTGTATAGATTGAATTATACGTTTTTGTCTTTAAAAATAGTAAATCTCAGTTTTCTAATTAAACAATTCCATTTTTTAAAAGAGCAAAATGCTCATTTTCTACTTTTGCAAATATTTTTTTTATTGATTCGCTCTCTGAAAAGTAAGAATTAACCAAATCAATCTTTTACAAAGAGTACAACGATTAATTTAATCTTTGCAAGGCCAATTTTTATTCTTTTAGCTTTAGAGTGTATCAAGCTAGACGATTGTGACAACATGGAGGCTTATGTAGCTGAAGTATTCGCGTTACTCGATGAAATGGCAAATGCCAAGGTCACCTTGCCCGAAGAGCTGAAAGCATCGTTTTTATTGTTTGGTTTGCCAGAGCGTTTTAGTCCTATGTTAAAAGCCTTAGAATCATCTTCCGAGAAATTGACCTTTGATGACGTCAAATGGAAACTTTTACCGTAACTGCTAAAGCGAGTAACGAACATACACAGAGTTTGTTTGTCAACAAACGTAGTTATACAAACCATAAACCAACTCAGCAGGGTCAAAACACAGTTTTTCCAAAAAATTCAAAAAACGACAACAAAGGTAAACTGAGAAATATTCGCTGTTATAAATGTAACAAGTGTGGACATCTAGCAAAGCAGTCTCGAGCTCAGATAAACACTGTCGAGACTGCAGAGACCGGTGACGATCAAAATACCGATGTTTTTGCTGTTTCTTTTTTGAACTTGGCGGCAATTACAACTGTGTGTCATCAAGATTGGGTGATTGACTCTGGTGCATCTAATCATACATGTAACGATCGTGATTTAAGTAATACAATTTCCGCAAGTATAGTGAAAGCTGTAACAGTTGCAAATAACCAGAATTTACCGGTGTGTGCTCAAGGCGTCGTATGTCTCCAAGCAGACAAGTCTAATGGTGTCGTTGAAGCCACATTTAAAAATGTATTATGTGTGCCAGATTTAAATTTAAATTTGTTATCAGTGGCTAAAATAACTGATGCCGAAAATTCAGTGCTTTTTACAAAAAGGGAGTGCAAAATCTTGAATCAAAAAAATAAAGTGATTCTTACAGGAACCTCGGAACGCACTTCTTGCCTTGAGTTCTCGTTGGTTGATGCCTCTTTGCTGCTGTGGATCTACGAAATGGCGCATGTTCTGGATAGGGCGTCTGCGACGACGTTGTCGGTGCGTCGTGTGTGCTCAAACTTGGCGTTGAAACGTAGCAGGTATTCCAGCTGCCGCGCTTGTCGTGGCAATGCCTTGTCTGAGCGTTGATTCGGCGCGTGCACCAAAGGGAATGATCTGTGAACACAGTAAAAGAGTGGCCTTCGAGAAGTCTCTCAAAGTGTTTGACTGCCGAGAAGATGGCGAGCAGCTCTCTGTCGTAGGCACTGTAGTTGCATTGCGTAGCATCCAATTTCTTGGAGAAAAAACCCAACGGTTTTTAAGTGCCATCTGGTTGTTGTTGCTCCAGTGCAGCTCCCATGGCAGTTTGCAAGGCGTCAATCCAGAGGGCCAGTGGGGCACCAGACAGAGATAATGTAGTTCAGGCGGCATTAATGATGCCGTTCTTGCATTTTTCGAAAGCTTGGTTGGCTTCGGGCGTCCAAGTCAGCTTGGCTTTCTTGGATAGTCCTTTGAGTAGGTCGTGAAGTGGCGCTTGATCCTCTGCCATGTGAGAAGTACAACGCCTATAATAATTGACTACGCCTAGGAAGCGGCGAAGCTCCGTGGTAGTGCCGGGATTGGTGTACGTCTTGATGGCGTCAATTTTTGCTGGCGCCGGCTGGAGACCTTCTGCCGAGACTTGATAACCAAGGTATATGACCTTGGCCTGGCCAAAAAAGCATTTTTCTTCATGCACATGAAGGTTGTTCTCGCGAAGAGTTGCCTTAAATGGCCCAGGTGCTCCTCGTGGTTACTGGAGACGACGATAATATCATCTATGTATGCCTTCGCAAATGGAAGTTTGCGCAGCACGTAATCGATGGATCTCTGCATAGACTGTGCAGCGTTGCGTAATCCCAAGGGTGTTCCCAGGAACTTAAACAGCCCAAAAGGTGTGGTCACCGCTGTCTTCTCTACATCTTCGTCTACAATCGGTATTTGGTAGAACGCTTTGCGCAGATCTACCGTTGAGAAAACGTTGCCAAAGCTCTCCTGCAGAAGGTCCTCTATGATGGGCAGAGGGTAGCGATCCGGGGTGGTACAGGCATTTAAACGTCGATAATCACCTGTGACACGCCATGAATCCTTGTTGGGCACCATGTGTAGTAGACCCGCCCATTGGCTTTCAGAGGGTCGAACAATGCCTTTCTCCAGGAGGCTTGCAAAGGAGCTCTTTGCAGCTGACAGCTTGTCTCCCACCAGCCTGCGAAATCGTTCAAACACAGGTGGCCCAGTGGTGTTGATGGTGTGTCTCACTGGAAGTCCCAGGATCGAGGTGGGCGTGGTGTTTGTCTCGAAGATGTCTGCAAACTCCTGCTGCAAGGCTTTGTATTTATGAGCCAACACCTCGTCGGGTGTAGGCATGATTGGCGCTACTGTGGAGACTGAGTGAAGTGCTGCACGGGCAAGTGTTCCTTTAGAGGTCAGACCTGTAAGGGGATCAATGATGCAACCATTTTTCATGTCGACAAGCAAACCGTGTTTTGCCAGGAAATCTGCTCCTAGGATTGCGTGTGGAACCTCGGCGATGATGACGTCGCATGCTAGGTCCCGCTGGAGGCCGATGTTGAGCAGTAACTGTTGTTGGCCGTAGGTGTTAATTGGCGTTGCGTTGGCTGCGTAGAGCACTAGTAGTTGCGGTTGCAGGCCTGTGGCAGACCTGGAAAGTTATAGCAAAGAGACAGCTGAACCGGTGTCTGCCAGGAACCTCGTGGCCGTCTTTGTATCGCGCAGGTGTAGGCGGATTTCATGCTGCGCACTGACCTCTGCCGCCTGACACAGAGGTTGCGTCACTAGTTTCCCTGAGGCGCTGGCTTAGCATTGGGGTGCGAGCAAGGTGGAAAACAGGTACGAGCTTTATCGCCAAACCTGTCATGGTACCAGCACCACTGTTGATTTCCGCCTGCTGACTGACTGCGTCCTCTTGAAGCTGACCTGTTGCGAAAGCGGCTGTGTCCTCGTTGCTGCTTTTGCTGTTGAGAGGCCTTCTGATTTGCAGCAAGTTGGAGGATGGCGGCTTCCAAGGCAGCGAGTCTCTCCATCACTGGGTCTTTATTGAGCGCGAAAACACCTACTCCCGTTGTAGTAACGATTTCGTCTGCTGCCTGGTGCATGGCTTCAATGTTCCCGGGTTTGAAAATTTTAAGCAGGTTCTGAGCATTGACTGGAAGAAGAAAGCGTCATTTGACCTTGAGTGTCTCATCAGAGACTCGGAAACCTGCTAGGCCCTTCATCTTCCGCCACAGTTGCGAGGATTTCAAATTGTTCAGCCTCAGGTTGGTGAGCAGGCTGTGTAGCTTCTGCTCCTCTGATTCTGTTGTGCGCTTCAAGATCGTCTCCTTGAGAGTCTTGTATTTTTCTAAAGCTGGAGGGGTACTAACAATATTGGCGAGCTTGGACGTCGTTTCACTATCCAAAACGCTGAAAACGGCATAAAATTTTGCTGCGTCGTCCGTAACGGTGTGGAAGACTACCTCTGCTTGTAAAAACCATAGGTCGGGCATTGCGTGCCAAAAAGGCTGTAGCACGCTCTTGTGTGTTGACATGACGCCGTTTGCCTCTGTCGATTCCTTGGAAAGATTAGTGGGGTCAGAGAGGTTACCTTGAATGTTCCTTGTCTCCTGGTAAAAAAAAAGAGGCGTTCCTCTGAGCCCTTCCTCGGAGGTGTCGTCGATGTCGAAGAACGGGAGAGCTGCGAAACCTAGCAGCAAAGCGTCCGGGTCGTTAGGAACGGGGCCAAGATCGAAGCCACGTAGAGGGTCGTCTTGTTCGCTAATTGAGCGTTTGGATGCTGTCGCGCGACCTCTTCCTCTTTCGTGACCGGGAGACCAGCTGCGGCCGCGTGTGTCGTATTGTTGACAGGGGGCCTTGACGTGTGTTGTGTTCGAGAGAAAGGCCTCGAGCTCGCCCTCGTAGGCACACTTGGCTACGCGTCTCCGTGGTGGAAACGTCCACGTGTCACGAGTACTTCACGAGCAACTTGCACTCTCGAAAAGAGTCAAAAAAAGTCTACGCAAATATCAGCCGAACAATTTTTTTGCACTCAAGTTGTGTTAGCGAGCACAGAATCACCGCAAGCAAAAAACACTGAAGAAAGAAAAACAACAGAGACTCACGTCCTGCTTTTCTAAAGTCGGGTCACCACTTGTTGGATGCTTTGGGAGCGGGATTCTTGAATTCAAGTTAAGGCGCTACATGTCGACAGTCATACTAGCTACTCCTGCTCCAACACATATACTCCCACTCATACACATACACTCGGACGCGGCGCTGTTTACAACAATAGACGACGATGCTTTTGGTACATCTTCGCAGCACGGCAATTACAAGCATATATACATATGTGGCGAAGTACTACAAATCCTTATTTACTAAGTACATGTGTGTGTGTTTTCGTATGCCGTAACTCTTGATGCATGTGTTTCCGCAACTCTCTTGTCTTCTTTTCTCTCCTTGGCGCTACTCCTTGTATCCGATTACTCTTAAGTAGAACATAAAACATACAGACCTGGGCCTTTATTAGCTTCTTGTAAATAAAAGTAGATTCCACATTGATGACGCGTTTCGGCGCTTAATGCTGTAGGGTCAGAGAAAAATGACTCCGTCATACCCTTCATCAAAAAAAAAAATCAAACACATACAGGGAGTACCCACAATTGTAGATGCTACCGACTACCAAGCATTTCGTTCCCATACAGAATAATAATGATAAAAACCTTCAGCATATTTATGTATACTACCAAAACATCCATTCTATGTATAATAAGCTTACAACACTTGAAACTACACTACATACTCTTACAATAGTACCTGAATTAATTATTTTTACTGGAACATGGCTCAAACCACACACTCTTTCCTCTGAATTGCCACTACATAATTACTCAATTTATAGACGGGATAGGCAAAAAGTAGAGTCTTCTCATAGACGTGGTGGAGGTGTTCTTGTAGCGGTTAGCAAACGTCTTACAGTAAGTAGAGTGCCTACTGATGGTAATTTAGAATGTGTGGTTGTGCACTTCAAACTAACTGAAGTTAGCTACATACTAATAGCTGTATATTTAGCACTAAATTTGCCTTTATCTGTCTTCACTGAGTTGTGTGATCTTGTTGAGGTACTCCATGATCAACTCATCATCAGTAAGTTCATAATATGTAGTGACTTTAATTTGGCCAACTTCTCATGGACTAATTATCCACTTTAACTAGATACAATGGGATACACTACCCCAGATCGTCGTCTTGCTGCAACTCGTCTACTCCATACCTGCAACGCTATCGATCTTCAACAATTGTTCACACCTATTGCTGGATATAATTATACCTAAGATCTGCTCTTTGCCTGTTCTCAATCAATAACCATTGCTGATGCACGGGAAATGATTCTACCGACAGACCAGCACCACTCACATAGTGCCTTTTACACACATTGGCGTCAATAAACGAGTGAATAAAACTGAATACAGGGTCTTTAAGAATGTTAATTACTCTGAAACATGTAGTGCTTTAAGTGATATAGATTAGACTAACTTGTTTAGTGATAAAACTACAGAAGACTGTGCTCACTATTTTTACAATATTATTTGTAAAATTATTGATAAATTCATTTCAACACGTTATGTTTCTAGTTTTAAACCCCCTTTATGGTTTACCCAAGATTTGCTTGATATCATTCGCTTAAAGAGATTAGCACTTTATATCTGGAAATCGAGTAATTTACTAAGAGATTATATTGAACTTAAAAGGCTCAGAGCTGAAAGCGTCAATTTATCTCGTACTCTCTATCGGAACTATGTTAATTTATCTGGATTTGGACTACAAAAAGATGTACGTCGATTTTGGAGCTTTATTCGAGCCCGTTCCGACTCTAGTTAGATCCCAGACACTATTCACTTTAACCAAGAGACAGCAATATCACCTCATGACAAATGCCAACTATTTGCAAAATACTTTTCCTCATTTTTTTCAAGACCATCCACCATTTCATCTCTCACTTCACCTCGCACTTCAGTAAACATAGACATGTCTTTTTCTTCTGCCCAAATTTCCACCGCAATTACACATCTAAAACCATCAAATATTCCTGGCCCCGATTTCATCCCTGTATGATTGATCATCAATTGCCGTCATCTCTTATCTCTCCCCTTAGCCATATTTTTAACTAAATCGCTCAGTAAAGGCACTTTCCTCAGTGTTTGGAAGTCCTCATACGTATTCCCGATTTATAAGTTAGGTGACCTTTCACTTACCTCTAATTTTATGCCAATAGTTCGACCCAGTTCAATACCTAAACTTTTCGACTATCTAGTCCACCAAAGATTATTCTTTATCGTGTCACCTTCAATCCACCACCAACATCACGGGTTTGTTGAGGGTTGCTCTACTTTAACTAATTTACTTACGCTTAGTCATTTTGTGTCTTCAACGTTGGAGGAGGGATATCAGGTCGATGTCATTTTCTTAGACATGGCCAAAGCCTTTGATAGTGTTCCACATGATATTGTACTATCTAGGGCTATTGACTTTGGTCTTGGGGGCAATGTTCTAAAATGGTTAGCCTCTTTCCTCTGTGACAGAACTTTGATGGTAGCATTAACTGGATCAACATCTGATAAATTTTCTGTCTCTTCTGCTATTTCACAGGGCTCTCACATCGGTTCGCTTCTCTTTTCCATGGTTATGAATAATTTCCCGTCTTCTATTTCCACCTCATCGTGCTTAATATATGCTGATGATGTACAATAATTTGGAAAAATCAATACACCCAGTGACTCTGCTGGCCTCTAGTTGGATCTTACCAGAGCTGCCATCTAGTGTGCAAATAATGGTTTCACTGTTTACGAGAATAAATGCAAAATACTATCAGTTACCAAATCAAAATCTACAATATTCTTTCAATACACAATTACTGGCACACCTATTAATAAAGTTGAATCATTATCTGACCTAAGAGTTACTCTTGAATCTACCTGAGATATTAACGGTCATATTAACAAAATAGTTGCCAAATCACTAAAAAACCTAGGATTCATCCAAAGATGTACACGTGATTTTACCAGACATGAGTCCATAATACATTTATTCAAGTCGTTGGTTCTGCCTCAACTTACATATGCCTCAATTATTTGGACACCCTATACACAAGCTAACTTTTCACTACTTTGTTAAGTAGAGACTACAGTAACTACCTTAAAGGATTAATACATCTTTCACCCATCGTGAATAAACGATTGTTACAATCGGTTAAAGTGTCAGATTAACTTTTTCAAAACAATCAAGTACGAATGCCTTTGTACAATGGCTTATTTAAGGAATCCTGTTTTACAAATTAAGTGTGAGTTTATAATTTTGGCAAATACGCCATCTACAGCAAGTTAAATAAATTAAAATATTCAAGGCAATTATAATAAATTTAGAACTAAAATACGCTTCATGTTCAGACGGTTCTTTTAATTCTACCTGGAAATCATATAAAAAATCAAAGATTCTATTTTAATTAAACAATACTATTTTAAGTCATAACGTATAAGCATACTTCATTGTTAAATAAATAATGAAATGGTACAAAACTAATAATATTAGTTAACTTAAGCAGAGTGCACACTGTGCAAAAAAAAGTTTTCAATGTAAAAAGTCTCAGCTTTCCATCTAGCCTATCAAAAAAAATATTAAAAATGCCTTTTTCGAAACCAATAACCCAATGCTACACTTTGACCATAATTATTTGCCACTACTAATCAAATTTTCCGTAAAACCCATAGAACTCGTACATAAATACCACGACTGCTTATTCTTATTCAATCTTACACATAATCACATACACTGGCCTGATTTATCTGCTCTCTTATTACCTACAAATCTCCTCCACAACCTCAGAAATGCCCGAACTATTACTGAACAAACCCACACGAATAATTATTTATACTTCTCGCCTATACCCCGTTTAAGAAGACATTTCAATTCCACATTTCAATATTCACCCAATACAGATAATATACTGCATTTTAAATCAAACCTTCACACTCTAATTTCAACTCAACAGTGCCCTACAAACTAAACATCCTCATATTTTTACCCTTTCTCTTCAGACTTAATCCTGCTACTATGTAATATCAGTTTATTGTTTATTCAAATTATATTTGGCTTATATACATTAGTAAAAAGCTACATTGTATATTTGTTTTATATTATTTCAAATATTTTGTTATGGTACTTATTACTTAGATATATTTTTTGTTTTGCGCCCAGCGATATGCATACACCAAATTTTTAAACTTATGTAATTGGGTTACTGAACCGTTAGTTAAATGAATAAATAAATAAATAATCGTCTCATAACGTCATTTTTACTGTTAAACAAAAATCGTTGCGCATGGTTAAATATCCTCATAAGAGATATCGAATTGCAAATGTTGAGGAATTTTTATTAAAAAATGTAAGTGTGAATTATGTTGCAAAATTGAAATTTGAAATGGCAATTATCGCCCTATTTGGATCTGTAACTCCGCGAAAAAAAGTTTTTAGGTAATCTAACTAGCACTGATAGGTGGATAACTAAATAACGAAGAAATTACTATTGCTATTTGGTCGATGTTCAGGCCATGTATTCTGATCATAATCCAAAGCGATTCTAATAGTTTTTGCCGTAATCACAGGAAATTCCTTATGATACGCTTTGTCTACTCATCACATATATAAATAAAGAGAATGCCGTATCCTAATTTCTTCTTAATACTGATTAAAAGAATGAAACGAGAATCAATGACAAATTTTATAAGCACAAATAAATTTTTTTTTTATTGTTTATGGTCTGACTATCCGTTTTATAATATTTATACGCTTTTTATTTCACCACTTTATAGGACCAGTTAAATCAACAAGTTTGGATCCTTCATAGTCAAATGTGCCAGAAAGTTTGGAATTTTTCAGAAAACCATGATTTTGTGACTGCTCTTTTAATTAATTATCCCGACATTTCTACTGAATTCCGTTTTGACTGTGATTGTAAAGAAGAACACTATATTAGAGGTGTTTGCATAATCTTATTAAATTATTGCATTTTTCTTTTCTTGATCGGATTTTTTGGTGTTCCTCAACACTCAAATTAATTAATTTACTGACTTACTATGCTTTTTATTGTGCTGAGCCAAGTTATATGTCTTATTTCCCCTTAGCCAAAGATATTAATACAAAATGAAATTTCGTTATCCTGTTTCAGCTGACTCAAACCAAACCGAAATAAAAAAACTTGGTAAAGAAATTGAAGATCTTGGGTATGATTTAAAGAATGAAGAAAAATGCTACAGTATATTAAAGGAAGATTTAAAGAAGGCTGATGAACAATGGCAAGAGTGTAAAAACAACTCAACAGATCATATCAAGTGAGTTTTGTCCACAAGACTAATACAACAGTAAAGAAAAGCCATAATAATGTTAATAATATTACCTAAAAATGAGTAAAAAACTTGAATCGTTATATAAATAAATAAACACTTGATAAATACTTATTAATTAATATACAGTAAATAATTAAAATTACATCAATGCATTTATTTTTGCTCAGATTGGAAAATAAAATCAGTAATTGTCGGCGACGTGTCATTGACCTCCAAGGAAAACAAATTAGAAAGGATTCTAGTTTGAAAAACAAAGGGATATTCTCAGATAAACAATTTGATACCAATGGATCCAGCATTTTTGATCAACCAAGTTATAATAATTTCATAGTTCCATTCTTAAAAACTCAATGTTTGAACAACGAATCACAAACTTTAATACCATCTATTCAAACGGATTGTAATTTAAAGAGAAAGTTAAGTGACACTAACAGAGAATCAGTTACTAATGATCTTCACTTTATAAAAGCTAGCACCTATTTAAAAAATACAAATAGTTTGACACTTTCAAATGATTTCTCGGATTGCAAAAACGTTACAAATATTACTGTAAGTAGCAAAGTATCTTTATATTTAATGACTACTGTTGGTATTATTTGTATTATCGTGTAATAGTATTTACTATTAGATACAACTAATTTTTTATGGCTATATATTTACTGACTAGGGTGTACCGTTATGAGATGATATTCGAAAATTTTTCAGTAATACCAGTAAAAGTATAATTTTATTTATAACTTGAAAGTACGTGAAACCTGGAGACAGTCGGATAAAATAAGCAGAATTCAACGTCTAAATGCCAATTTCCCGTTCGAACTTCTGACTCCTGTTTTTTTTTAAATTGCTTTGAAATAGTGTTTTAAATGAAACATTTGTTTAGGAATTATTTTTCATTATAGCAATTCAGAATTTTTCCATGACTTAAATTTAGAGAAGTTTTAAGTTTTTTGGTATTAAATTATTATTAAGTTATAAGGTATTATATCAATTATTTCCAACAGTCTATTAATTAACATTTATTTATTTACAACCTTTTAACACAATTGCATTTATTAAACCTGTATCGTGTACTTTGTACTAACAGTCATATCTTTCCTTTTTTCTCCCTCTTAGTTAGGTTTTTCTAATAACTGTCGATCCGTGGCCAATCGTGGTCCATGGAAACACCTTTATTTATTTAATGCGTTTTGGCCCCATAAATACGGCTAGCAAAGGTGTTTGACTCAATTCTTTGCCAACTGATTGTTAATGACAATTATCATTAACAAATTTTTTTTAAACATTTATTTTGGTTCAGAATCTTTTTTTTTCATATTGCTTGGCATATTTTGAACGAAAAACTAACTAATCGACGAAATGGCATCCGTGGTAATAGTTCACGCACGATCGTTTTTAGATTCTCGTGTATCGTTGATCATCAGTTCAGGAAAATGTAGCTAAGTTACTGTAATGTAATAAGTTTAGATATTTAGTTTTTTTTTTGTAAAATATGTGGGTTCTAGAAAAATTCGTCAAAAGGACTTTTCAGCTTAAAATAACGAAAATGTGCCAAAAAAATTTTTTTCTTCAAAATATTAATATGTTATAATACACTAACTTGGTTTGATTTGCCTGAACTAATGATTGACGATACCACGCTCTGCCCTTCACACCCCACCACATCTGTAATATCACTACGCCAAATAATCTCGCATCGTGCCACCAAAGCGCGCATCTCAAGAAAAAAAATTTGGATTTTTATTGAATTTGTTTTCTTATTCTTTACCCAAGCTTAGACAGCAATTTATTTTTCTCACTTTTTCCTGACTTTCTAAACACAAATGAGTTAGGAAATAAATTATTATCAGTATTAATATTGATAAAATAGTTTTAGATTTATAACACTCTAATTATTTATTAATATTTTTAGTTTTCGTCAAGTTCTATTATTAGGTTATTATGTTCAAAAATTAAATTGTCTATTTTGATGTTTACAAAATTTGGTTCATTCAATAACAACTAAAATATATTTTTCTTTGGTTTCAGGTACCACCAAGAAAAAAATTTGTTTGCAAGACCAAAAGTATTCTTACGAGAAAATCAAAAGTTTCTAAATAAAACTAAATTGATAAAAGTTCCTTTATTAAGATATTTGA
The DNA here is from genome assembly GCF_036245765.1 of Copidosoma floridanum. Lineage (NCBI taxonomy): Eukaryota > Metazoa > Arthropoda > Insecta > Hymenoptera > Encyrtidae > Copidosoma > Copidosoma floridanum. Next base: position 21,772,510 of record NW_028321878.1, on the reverse strand, counting down.
ATATGCAAATTCAGAGCAAGATTCAAAAACTCGATTGTATTTAGAAATGTTCATATTCTAATACATATAGATACTTATCATTAATTTTACACTAAAATACAGTGACTACATTATATAGCATTCAATTCCATAAATTTTACTAACAAATTTACCTCTTGATGTTTATATTTAACTCTTTTTTATAATAATAAAATAAACGTGCTAACACTTATACTTTATTATTTTCTTCATAAAAAAGTGTTTAATGACTCGTTTCAGATTGCATTATGAAAGCAGTGTAAATGTTTTATTGTGGCGTGACTACCCACCACAGCATCCTTGGACTAGGCCAAAAATGTGGTGGAAAATCTGCCCTTTCAAACGCGTTCGATCTCAGTTCACTATACTTACGAACAGTTGAAGTGGTAGGACATGACTTCACAGGAAGTCTTTTTTTCGATTGTGTCATGGCGTGATGGAATTTTCCCTGCCTCACGGCATTCTTTGTCGCTAACTACCTGATTCACAGCAAAACTCCATTGATATCCCGACGTCCATTGACTAAATCGTATGATTTTTTGTTCTCCTGATTAAACAGAACTGAAGGGAAAGGACTGGGATTGAGTTGAGGACATCCAAGCTCATCTTACAAGGTTTTTAAATGATATTCCAGTCAAAGAGTTCCAGAATGCCTTCCAATGAAGGTAGAATCGTCTTTGTAAGTGTACTGATGCAGGTAGTATCACAGAATCAGCCAAAAATCATAACAATATCCCTAAAATTCTGACTAGCTAAAAAAAAAGAGTCGTAGTTTTAGTGTGTTAGCCACATTTTTCAAATCTATATTTACTTTAAAGTCTATATTTACTTTACAACTACTCATTTCAACTCATTAAAAGTATCTTAAAAATTGATTGCAAAAAACGGCTTTTTGCTCTCCGGTCAGTAGAATCGGTGACTCTACTAGCCGCCGCTGGAGGCCTTGCCCACTTTCCGCATGCATGTTTTCCTCAAACGCGTTCAAAACGAAATGCGCTTTTTTTGCAATCAATTTTTAAGATACTTCTAATTGGTAAAAATAAATGGAATTTTAGGTACTTGCAGAGTAAATATAGACAAAGAGGAATACGTTTGAAAAATGCACCTATGTTGGCTAACAACTTTCATATGGCCATTTTTTGGAAGGACCTTTTTTCGTTTTTCGCTGTGGTTAGCGAAAAGTTTAGAACCGATTAAACTGAAATTTCGTGTGTATGTTAAAGACTATAATATCTGACTAGTGACCAAATTTTAGCTCTAAATATTGTATAGAGTGCGAATCATTAGGTTTAAAAAAAATTTGAAAAAGATTTGTGAGAAAACGGCTGAACCGATCTGAACCCAATATGGCTCATTTTGTTCGTCTTAAAATTGCACATCTTTTGCTGACTCTTACTGACATTTCTACTTATTAAATTCTGTTTCAATTTGTTATAATACAGTAAAACTACTACCCTATTTTTTTCCAGCTAGTCGGAATTTTCTGGGCCGAAAAACTAATTCTACCATTCTAAGGAGGGGACTACTATAGAGAATATTAACTGTTCGTACCATTCGCATTAATAAATACATCCATCTCAGAAAATACACATTACTTTTATAATGCACTGTGTTTATTTGTCATTCTTTGGCACGACTTTTTAATTAACTGTTCTATGAAGTAGAAATAGATTAACAGCACACAATAATAAATGAATAACGTTGCAAATAATTGCACATTTTCTTGAAAAAGTTATACCTGTGGATTCTTATTAACGAGTAACTAATATATTTCCAGTGTAATAAATGCTATTTGTACACAGAACTTTTAAAAATAATTTGGGATTTATTTTATATCAATTGAAATGATGAAACAGACAGAAGGTTTAATCGTTTGGGTCTTATGTTACGAGATCATCTTAACTTTAAAAAAATGTAATTGTAATTTGGTAATAGAACACATTTTATGTACTGTTTTTTAAATAATAACAGTGAAAAAGACATTTCAGAACCTATCACGTAAATTTGGTCTGGTTAGATTTATGTTGTATCATTTCTTCGCATTCAATGTTAAGTTGATATTTTTTTCATTATAATTTGCTAACCCAATTTTTATCAAATATTTTGAGAGTCAGTTAAAAACATAAGATGAAAAATAAAATGTTTATTATTATGGTTATTATTATCATTATTATTATCATTATTATTATTATTGTTATTATTATTATTATTATTATTATTATTATTATTATTATTATTATTTAGAAGTCTGTACTAAAATAATATATAAAGAGGTAACTTTTAATTGTAAATATCCTAGATCATATTATACTACTAATTCCTTTACGTGGACCAACTGCTTTAAATTTTACTTCAGCTATAATTATGTGAAGGTATGCTTAGATATAGCAAAAATTAATTTACATTTGATTTTCCTCATAATTTCCTCAACTGATCAAATGGCTTTATATTTACGATTTCATATTCAATTAATAATACTTTCTAATGATGTGTGTGTTTGATCGTTAATTTTTTTCTACTTTGTAGTACGTCTATTGATATCTTGTTAAAAAAGGCCTACAACGTACTTGACCTATATATTATGCCGTCATATAATTTCACATTTTACTTTCTGTCCAAACTAAGGGTAATTTAATAAAATTGGCACTTTAATAACATTTTGTAAAATCAAAAAATGATTAGAGTGATGATTCCCTAACTGTTTATTTTAACAATTCGCGAATGTCATTTAAATGGTAACCACGTGATAAGTATCAGCTCAAATCAATATTTTTCATTGTAGAGCATCTGCATTCCAATTTAGATTGAAATTTTTAACACCAAAAAAGTGTATTTTAACGAAACCTTCAACTCTGTCTTTAATCGTGGACGTGTAAAATTTTAGGGAAATAAGTTATTGTTGAGAAACTGGTTTTTTTGTTTAAGAGCATTGCACTAAAATCAGTAATTATGTACGGTTCATCACTAATGAAAACGCGAAAATGTTTGATTTGGAAAAACACTCTATATTTTTGTATAAGGAAGCAGAAATAAATTTAGAAGCGGGTGTAATATAGGTGCTTTCAAGTGACCAAACGCGGGAATTAGTGGGACGATCCACGCGGAAGAGCTCCGTTCTTGCAACTAACGTCAATGCTGTAAATGATTTAGGTCTAATTAAAAAGAATAATTCAAAAAAATAGTAACGCTTACTGCGGTCGTGATAATCATCCGATACAAGATTATAAAGACCTAGCAAAATTTTCTTCCTCCCAGCGTTGGAGAGTCATTCGAAAGCTGCTATAATGTTATAATTGCGTTAAATAAGATCATTGTCGAGAAAAATGCAAAGGAGATAAAGGTAAAATTTTTAAGAGGCATCATCATACGCTGCTGCATCCCGAGGCGAAAATTTTCAAAAAGTGACTCCTACCAAAAACGTGAACACGTCTAGTTAACTGATGTCAAGTTCAATTTTGAAAATTGTTCTGATAATGTTGATTAATTCAAAATCATCTAAATTAATCTATGCACAATGGGGGCTCTACTGTCACTGTTATTAACGCTCGTATTATACATGAATTGAAAGTTTATTGTTCGAAAACGGAAATATTAAAAAAAAAAAAAAAAAAAAAAAAAAATAGGAGAAGCAATGCTTTATTTGTATTAAATACAAAAACTAATTTGAAAATAGAGATTGACTGTGAAACGTATATTGTTAAGTATGTTTTAATTGTTAAAAACCTTGCACTGCCCACTGGATACCTAAGCTTGGAATCGTCAAAAATTTGTAAAGAGAAAACTGGTATATTTGTTCGTTCTTTTGGAGGTGAGCTAGATATAATAATTACTACAAGTTTAAAAACGGTTGTTGAATTTTTAAGATTTTCTTCTTGGAATAAACTTATCTTGACGGTGACACACGTTTTTAGTTTTATAGATCGTTTAAAAAAGTTAAATAATCCGCCCTCAGAGCTGTACAAAAAGGCAAAAATGTATTGTAACGAGATAAGTCAAATTAATTAATTTTCTGAAGAAATCGGTGTTTTAAAAGCGTCAAAAGTATGTTAAAAAGAAGCCACATCTTAAATCTAAGTTCCTACACAGATGAGTCCGGTATTTTGTGAGCCTAAGGTCGTTTACAAAATTTCACCGAAAGTGACCACTTAACTAAGTTAATTATTTTAAACGCAAAATACTACTTAACTCTATTATTAGTAAAACATTATCATGAGAAATTCTATCACATAAATCGCGAGAGCGTAATTAATGAAATTAGGAAAAAATATTGGATAATCGGTCTAAGACAATATTTGTGCCGAGTAGCGAATAATTGTGCAAAATGTTGGCTAGATCGTGCAGAGCCTGCAAACCCAAAAATCTACTGTCAGCAAGACTAGGACACCGACTCTGACCATTAAATTTACTTATTGCGGTCTTTGTTACTTTGGTCCAATTAAGGTAATGATTGGAAGACGGCGAGAGAAAAGGTAAGTACGGCGTTATGTTTACCTGTATGTCGACTCGGGCGGCTCACCTTGAAATATCTTACGGGTTGTCTACTGACTCAGCTATCATGAGCTTCAAAAAGTTTATTGCACGTAGAGGATGTCCAGAAAATATATACTAAGATAATGGAACTAACTCCCGCGTAATGAGTAACGAACTAAGTCAACTAATGGAAGAAACCGATTTTAAGAAAATAAGTGTATTTGCTATGAAAAAAAGAAATCTCTTGGGATTTGAACCCTCCAAGCTCATCGTATGTGGGCGGTGCATGGGAGTGATTAATTCGTTAAGTAAGATCTGTGCTGAATACGATTTTCAGGGGTCATGTTATGAAAGAAGAAAGTTTAATCGCAGCTCTTATTGAAATTGAACATTGTTTAAATTCACGACCGTTAGTTCATATTTCTATAGGTCCACAAGATCACGAAGCGCTCACTCCTAATCACTTTCTTATCGGCTCTTCATTCGAAGAAATCAGATTCGATTCGTATGAGAAACAAATGTTATATAGTAGAAAAAAATGGTATATGGCACAACAGTTGGCCGAAAAATTTTGGAAAGGATGGATGTGCGAGTATTTACCTACCTTAATTTCTCGAAAAAAGTGGCTTGAAAATGACAAAGCAATGAAAGAAGGTAACATTGTTTTAGTTATTGACAATAATCTTGATATAAATCAATGGCAAGAAGGCATAATTACTCACGTTTTGTCGAGCAAAGACAAACAGGTAAGAGTAGTGGAAGTTCGAACAGCAAATGGTTTTAGATTTAGATTATATTTAGAGTAAGGAGGTAAGAGCGCCTCAAGCTCGGTGATACTGAAAATCACCAAGTAGATTTTTCGAACTCGGCAATTAGAAAAGAAGGTATCATTTGAGGCCGCTTGTCTCCCGAAAATTGAGGAGAAGTTACGGAATAGGAGAAGAGTGATCTATCTCATGAACGGAAATCGTGAGACGCTCAGATATTTTTTGAATTAAAACGCGTTGCTATGCCACTATTCATTTTTTATAAACAGTTTTCTTTTTTAAAACCAGATGAAGAAGGAAACAAGCTTAACTTCGCTATTGTAGTTCAAAGCAACAACATCTTTTATCTAGTTGATTTATGTTCAGTTGTGCTATCATTTTAGTTAAATAAATTTTCAATTTCAATCTTAAATTTCTTAAGTTACTTTTTGTGCATTTTAACAGATATTAAAAACTTTAGAATGAAAGAGAGAAACTTTTTTTTCAATTTTGATCCTGATTTTTGATAAAATTGAATTTTGTAACATAACAAAATCGGTATAACTCTGATATATTATATTTTACCGTGTTGCAACCAATTTTTCTCGAAAGCGTATATTTTTACACAAATTTTAAAAGAAACATGATTGTAGCAATAGGTATTTAACAATAGTTATAAATTAAGTAGTGTTTATAATGATTGCGCAATTTTTAACTGCTGTTTCGGCTTGAAAAAATGTTTTTCTACACCTAATCTTATACTTCTAAGACTTTAAAGTACTATACCGTTCTCAAAACGTTGGGTCTTTTCACTACATAAGAAATTTGTGTTGTATCATACCATTTTATTTTTAGTTGATACATCTTTTAAGCAAAATTTGTTACATAGGTAGTGCGTAAATTTGAACTTAACTTGACCAAACATCTATCATATTATATAAATTACACGTCCAAATAACAAACGATATTCTACATTTTTCTTTATTTTTATATCGGCATGTAGTTACTATTACTACCATCATCTGTGCCTGCATAATTAGAATTATCTTCCATGACGTCAACGTTAACAATTTCAATTGTCTCGTGTTCTACTCTCTGAGTTTCTTCTATTACGTCTTCATCCTCATCTTCACTAACAGATATAGTTTTAGACCCAGGAAGCTTTCTCATTACATCTCTTGATAAGTCAGCGCTAAACAGATAACTTTTATCAAGTTTTTTCATTGCGTTAACTAAATCTTTCAGATTACTCGTAAATTCAATGAAGTTGGGTCTGTGAGGTATGTGGTAATTATTTTATTTGGCTAATAATTTTTTGCAATATAATCCGTGAACTTCCAAAACGCATTTCTAAAGTTTCCATTATCTCTTTAGCGCTGTTACCACTTGCAAATAATTTTTTTACCACCCTGCGAGCTTCTCCTTTTAAACAATCATAAAATCGCGCTACATTTTTACGATCGCTGAAATTACTAAGCTCGGTTAAATGCTCGAAAGCTTCTTTGAATCGGATCTAATCAATCAAATCTCCTGAAGATGACGGTAAATGTTTCATATAAAACATACGATTCAACAGTCCAGCTTCGGTTGAATTGGTAAAATGATTTTTAATTAAAGACAAAGTATTTTCCATGATATTTAAAAATCTCGTTGCAGGATCCTCACTTGACTGAATAGTTGTACGATTCTCATTCTCACCTTGATGTTTCTGAAAATGTTTGTACGTTCTAATAAATTCAGTTCGTTGTTAAATAAATTTGGATGTAAATTATCCAAGACATTAGGCATCCTAACGGATGATTGAGATGCTCCCTGAGATTGATAATACTGCGGTACTTTACCAAAATTTATCGCAAAATGATGAGATGATGAATGAGGAGGTACAAACGTTCTTAGAACCGTCGGTAACGTGTCATCAGATTCATTCACGCTAATGTTAGGAGCGAAAGTTGCAGATCGTCGGGAAAATTGTGTAATTAACAGATTATGAGGTGCAGCAGGAGTTAGAGCTGGTAGGCGATAAAACGGACGAGGATGTGTGAGTGCTGGAGCTGGGAACGGCGGCTCGTCGGCAGAACCGTCCGCGAGAACAGGAGCAGGATCCGCAGCCATTTTCTACAAATTTTGTTGAAAAAAGAATATGTTGAAGTTAATTATGATGAAGATCATTGTGCCAAATTTTAGCAAGCCTAGCGTCATCGTTTTGAATATCTATTGACTGAAAGTAATGCTACAATGTTATTTGTATATTTATATAGATGTACCTACAGTTCCATACGAAAGCCGAAACTGGTTTGTAATTTTATCATGTTTTATTATTTGTTTTGATAATTTCGATAAATCTATGTCAGAACACAGTCTTATTTAACCTTTTTGCAAAAAGAATCTTAATAAATCTATAAGATTGATTAAATAAAAAGACTGTTATTAAATAAGTTAATCCACACGTAAGTTGATAAATACGTGATTTATTTTCTTTTTCTGTTTTGTCTTTGTTGTTTTTTATTTGTTGTACTTTTATTATATTTGAACGCAATTTGTATACTGTATTTTTTAAAATTGCTGTATTTGTTGTGATATTTTACCGATGTATGTTATAACCAAATACTTATTTTCTGTTACGGGCGAGCAAAAAATAAAATATAAAACATGAAATAGCTATAAAAAATGTTTTCCCTTCGTCCGCAACAGAAAATAAGTATTTGGTTATAACGTACACCGGTAGACTATCACAACAAATACAGCAATTTTAAAAAATACAGTATAAAAATAGCGTTCAAATCCAATAAAAGCTTACAAACAATTATTAAAAACAACAAAGACAAAACAGAAAAAGAAAATAAATCAGATGTTTATGAACTTACGTGTGGATCTTGCGATAAAAAATATAGAGTACAAACAGGTAGAGCTTTTAAATATACATTGAAAAAACACAAAAATGCGTATAAAAGTAGTTTAGATACTTCGAGTTATGCGGACCATTTAATAGAATGTTAACACATTTATAATGAAAATTTCAAAATTTTACACACATGTAATAAAAGTTAAAAATTAGATTTATTAGAAGCATAAGAGATTAATAAATTAAAAAATTCAGATATTTTATTAAATGATATGTTAAATCTCAATAGTTCACCATTACTTAATATATATTGTATGTAATTACACCTACGTTGACTATGTACGTATTCGTATGTAATTTTGCGTTGTTGTAGAACTTTGACGATAAGTATATATATTTTTTGATAATAAGTGTAGTATATCGTTTAGTATTGCTGTACACACAAAATTATTTTTTCGTTTGCAGAAAATATGGATCTGACCAAACAAGTGGCAAAATAAACATTAAATAAAGTTTTCAAGGCCCCTAGTTACTACTCAGCTCTCTTGAAAAATTTTGAATCAGCGTTCATTTTCTAATCACTTTTGGACCCAGTGAGTTGTATGAAAAAACGCAGTTTGTGTTTAACGTGTTTTTTTTGTCGCAGTAATACTTATACTCTTGTTCTTGTTGATAATACATGCATGTAACTTTTTAGGAATTGAATGTCTAAAGAAGGGGGAAATTTAATGAATACTAGTATGAAATTTTTTATTATATTTTTTATTAGATAGATTGACTTAAAGTAACAAATTCTGTGTAAGTGTATGTAGGTAATAAACTTTAATTTTTTTTTTTATAATTTGATGCTTACTGTAACGCAGCTTTTTTTGAATGATCGCATGTATGATTTTTTGATTAACAAAAATATTTTTTTTTTTGTTAAGAAAAAAAAAACAAATATTGATTCCTAAGTAGTGTAGTATTTAATTTTAAATATCTTCTTTACTAATCAGTATTTGATTAATAGTAACAAATTTTTTAAAAAAGTTTAATGTTATTCTACTTAAGTAATTAATAATAATAATTGAACTCAAGTCATCAACATCTACTGAACTTATACGTTGTAAACCGTTTATATGAGGATAAGATTTAAAATGTTTTAATCAATTTTTACATAAAAAAGTGATCTTATTTTAATTTGCGAATTTTGCACAAAAACTTTTATACTATACTTGCACAAGTAATTTCTTTCAGTCCACACATTATTAACGCTGCGACAAAAAGCTATGTAGTGCCCTACTGGGCCAGGCTTGTATTGTACTGCACCACATAGTACGTAAGCCAAACTGTTTATACGTTATGTAGTAGGAATATGTTTTAATTTACTTTTCTTTATTAAAGGTCTACTTCACCAGAGTTTGGATTAGTTTCTAAATTGAAGTCTTGATGTTCAGAGTGAGATTTTTCAACATTTTCATTGGTAAATGAGATATTTTATTACTGATCTTTGTTTTATGAAGTGCTGGATGTGTCTTGTATGAAAAATCAATGTAAGCATCATCTGTATCGATACAAAGAAATGGACCTAAATTGTACTGTGTTACAGAAGAATGTAAGCTTTCGCATGATTTTCAATGTATAAATTTTGTTGAAAAATAATCCTCTAGCATTTTTTCGAAATTACTGAATTTGTTTCTGACAATGCTTGTGCCTGATACAATTACAGTAAATTTCCCGACGTTGATCTGTTCTTGGCATTCGTTGCACTCTGAAATTTCAATAAAACTATAACACTGGTTCATTAATCTTTCAAATAAACTATGAATATTTTATTCACAGTTAATTTCAGTATTTTTAATGGGTAGTAAGGATTTCAGAATATGAGCCTGGAAAGTATATGCAGTATTATAAGGTCCTGAGATGCTGTAATCTAAAGCAGTAGTAAAAAAGCACAAATAACGACTAGCTAAAGGTATATTTTTTGAATTTTTAATCAAATCCTTAAAAGCTCTTGTATTACAACAAGTGTTGCTCAATATTTCTAATAACGCGTCGTATGCACAAAAGTGTTCCTGAAACTTATCCTTAAACCATCAACCAATTTTGATTGTAAATGGTTTCCATTCTGGAGAACAGCTTTATTCTTAGCTTTCTTACTGTTCAAAGGTTTTTGTAGTTTTAAGTGCAATTCTGGATCTGGTGTTAGATATTTTCCTCGGGGTTTTTTGCTTTCTAAGGTGGTTAACGCATTTGTTACTAGAATGTCAGCAAAATACGTTTTTGATGATTCAACAATTGTTTGTTTTTTCAGATTGTCTACATTTGGGCTTTCATAACAAGACGAAGAAAGTGGAATGTTGTTTACAAAATGCAGAAAATCTTTTTCCCTTGCTCGATCTTCAATACAATTGTTGTCAATCAGTTGAGTATCATGTAATGTGAGGATTGCAGGATTTTTTACGTCAGTAGTCTACTTTGTAAGATTCGCTACACCTTCATCAATGGGCTCTTGGTAAAAATCACCCATGTCAATTGGAATTTCATCGAAATATATTTGATCTTCATTTTGTTAACATTTATTTCTCCAATTTTCAATCTCAAATAAATGGTCATTGGCATGTGTTTTTTTTGTTTCAACTCTGGTTTTCTGAATTTTTTTTATCTCCTCTATTGTTTTAAATTTATTTTTAGATTGACATTTGTTAATGCTCCTCTAGCAAATTTAATATCATTATCGATTTGACGGCAATGCATGGCTACTAGCAAGTCTTGTCTCAAAGGTGTTCCTTTGGTAATTAAATTTTTGAAATCACTACAGTAAGATTCGACTCTAGCTGATGATGCTATATTATTTGAATTAAAATAGGAATTCATTGTGTTTGTCCAGCATGGAAATTCAAGGCATGGATCTGCAAATCTTCGTCCAAAGTCTACCAAATAGAAGTCATTGCTTTGGATACTACAATCAAAGTCTTGGATTGAACTTTGCGATTCCGCTTCTTCGATCAACTCATCTATGCAATTCTTAATATTACTATTTTCAAAGGCAGATAAATCGTCTTGTCCATCAGAGCTATCCATCGTTTCCGGGATTTCAGGAAGATCGTACGTGGCTAGTACACCTGTTAAGAATTTAACTGATTCTTTACAATTTTTTGTGTAATTTTTGCTATTGCAAACAATGAAAACATGTTTTACTACGGTGCCAAAATCATTAAAATCAGACACTGTAGTTAAATAGCCAACAGCACGTTTGAAAAGTTCTTTAACTTTATAGCTTGCCTTTTTAAAGCAATCCCATCAAATGACTGCATTTATTAAATGTGCAACATCAGTCCTAATGTAAGTATTTAAAGTAATGTAATACTCTTTTTTTTAATATTCTTAAACATTGTTCAAGATACATTGTAAATGTCAGTTGGTTACACCCTAGACTTACAGAATTTTGTAAAGCCTTGCCCATGCCAGAACGTACTTCTTGAGGAGGAATCGCTCCAGCTTTCAACCATTGACAGTAAAAGTTACACAAAGTACTAGTATCATTTTTTTCTGATAGCATCTGTGCCACAGGAATAATCACATTGTCAACGCAAGTGACTATCACTGTAAATAATATGTGACTGGAATCAGAATTTGGTCTGATAACATTTTTAGTTACAGATCCAGTTGAATCGATACAAACAGGGTGTTTCAGATCTCTTTGGATGTCGTTATATAAATCAATTTGTTGAGACGACCAGTACATAATCGAAAACGGAATGAAACCTATGCTTTTGATAAAGTTGCTGTACTCAACTTCACCCTTCATTTTAGCAAGTGAATCAAACAAACTGTCATCTCTGTTCAATCCGTTCTCTTCAAATCTAGCTTCTTCTCCAGCTTTTTGCACTGCTGATGGTTTATAAAGAAAAGGTGGCTCAATGCAATATCATCTTTTAACAAATAGGCATGTTGCCTTCGCCACTCTTTTGGCTTAATATTTTTAAACTCCCCTTTAATTTTCTGTCTTTCTGTGTTAGTCAGTTTGCTCTTTGTGAAATGTGGTATACCACGGGAGTCTGTAGTTTCCACATCCAGAGTAACTGATATATCCACTTCTGGTCTCTCAGTACATGTTATCATCAAGAAATTATCACATGCAAGACAATATCCCGTAGCTTTTAAAAAAAACTCCCCTGTGCCAATTTCATATTTTTTAAAATTGTATGCGCAAGGGAGCTGAATTGTATCCCATATAGCACGAACTAAGGTATGGGTCCACCCTTCCTGAAGTATTTCTACTTCCTGTTCAGACTTCCAAATTTTTTTTAAGGGTTCTATCTCCTTCCATTTTTCAGCACAAAGGGTTATTTGAAACTTAAGTACGTTTCCTTTCTTTTTTTTACAACTTTTTCTTCTAACTCAGGCTCGCTTTCATCACTTTCATACTTACTGTCATTCTCCTCATCACACTGACTTTGCGTTCTTAAGATATCTAGATTTTTGTTTTTAATATACAAAGATTTAATGGTATTTCTGTCTCCATACACTTGCAAGTAAAGATTCAAGGGTTGAATCAAGTTTTGCAAAGAGTTGCTGCCATACAACATTGTTTTTTTTCTTTAATTCATTGTTTTCAAATAAATCAAAATTCAGCATAGCATCTAATATCACATTTGATTAAACCACTGGTTTGGGGCCTCTTTTTTTCTGCATCATTGTACTTCAAACAAATTAATAATTCTCTACCACATAAATTCTGGAGTTGTACTATTTTTGAAAGTCATTCAGTCAGTTTGGGCACAATAAACGAGGCAAAAATCGCAAAATTTAACTATCCGCTGATTGGATAATCTGTATTCTTGGAACTAGTTATAAGTTTTTTTTTAATTAGGCGCCGAATTTTTAATCGATTGTTCAATTGTTGAAACTGTTGGAAAGACTGAACATTTTTATCTTTTGATATTGTTTTTTCAATTAAAATAATATTTACTGCTTTTATACAGGATAAACAGCATTATTACTCATAATTGCTGCCAAGCTTTCATTAATATCAGTTTTGATAGAATACAGCACTCAGTATAATCTAAAATTTTGACTTCGTCGTGCATCTAAAGGAGAGCAGCAAGAAATATCTGCTCATGTATTTAAAATACGATTCGACCTTTATATCTGAAAGCTCAAACTTATAAGCTCATTCTCACAGTGCAATTATGCGACTTTAATTGAAAAATGCAGATGTATTTGGAGAACGTTTATCATTAGAACATGAAGACATTTTCAAAAGTCAAATATGATAAACAAGTTGTATTTAAATTACCAAACATTAGAACTGCAATCGTATTCATAATTACACTGTTGTACGATTAATATTTAATAAATAAGCTTCTTGGGATAAATAAATTGATTACTCTAATCATAATTTTTACAACAAATCAATAAAAAACTAAACCTAAAATTTACATTTGATTTTAAATGTTGTATGATTTATAATATTTTCAACAGCAACGCTAAATTCCGTTGAAGTTTGTGTAATCAGAAGACTGAACAAAGAATACCAATGAAGCAGCTGTTTAATGTAATTTTATTGAAAATACTTATCTTTTTTCTTGTGCTAACAGTTCCAAGGCTACTTACTTTTTGTTGAAAAAAAAAACATTCTCTGTGCAGATATATATATATATATATATATATATATATATATATATATCCTATTAAATAAGGTAGAAAAGAAATAGAAACAACCATGATTTTTGTAATAAAGAAAAAGGCAAAGTAATGATAATGATACGAATTTATTATATTTTCAGTTTTGTAAAGTCAGGGATAAAATATAACTATAACTTTATTCAAAACAGAGATCAAGAAAATCAAGAAATAATTATCCTAGGATTTATACGGAACTACTGCGTGCTTTTTTCAATGATAACCCATTAGTACAACATTGATTCACACAAATAAAAAAATTACGATATAACTCACTGGGTCCAAAAGTGATTAGAAAATGAACGCTGATTCAAAATTTTTCAAGAGAGCTGAGTAGTAACTAGGGGCCTTGAAAACTTTATTTAATGCTTATTTTGCCACTTGTTTGGTCAGATCCATATTTTCTGCAAACGAAAAAATAATTTTGAACAAAGAATGCATAGTTTATGATGATTAAATTAATCTTTGAATTTATGGAAACTGAGTACTTATCTGACGTAGTCATTTCAATCAAAAGCATTGGTCCCAAAGAAACAGAAGCAAGGGTAGAACCCATATAGAACTCAAAGTTTGTTGCCAGGCCCTGCATTGATTCTCTGTTACTTGCCTTTTCTGCAGAAATATCGATTCTCTATTGGTTAAGAATAAATAGAAATAGAGAAAAATAACAATCAAAGTAAAATTACAATAAAATTAAATTATTATGAATTGGGGAGCAAAAAAAGATAAAAATTTTAGAAGTATTGAAAGATTTATCAAGTGAGAAAAAGAAATGACAATAATAAGTATGTTTGGGGAGATGGAGTGTAAGAATAAGACCAGTCATACTTCTCAAAGTGCTCGAAGAACCGCGCCAGCGCTCTGATGTAGCTCTTGCACAACTCCCGGACGAAAGAGAGGTAGGCCTAGTGGATGTCGGCATTCCGCTTTATCACTCCTAGCCAGGGCGCACATCGGGATGGCCAAGAGGTAGGGCAGCAGCTTCGAGATCATCTTTCCATCGAACTGCTCGATGATGGCTAGCAGGTTCACAGCACTCTACAGCTGATTGGGCGGGATGATGTCCTCCAGGTTAATGATGATAAGAAAAGCCTGGACCACCTCCTGGAGATCGATCCTTGCCTGGTCTTCCTCGTCAAAGTCCAGGATGTCCTGCCCAAAACGCTTTGGGTACGTACTAGGTGCCCCCGAACAAACCCTTATGATTGATAAAAAAAACCCAGGCTAGTTTTAATACCTAACAGGTAAATGTCAGGTGAAATGTCACGTATCCTTGGCAACACAAGTAAGAATCTGGATATTGTGTACATAGTAACTGACCTTGTAGCACCTGTTGCATACAAAGTAAAATTTGGTATACATATCAATCTTGTACTAATCACTATGTTTTCAACGGCACATTACTTTTCTGCACTAGCTACAATATTACAACTTTGAATACAAATCACGTCAATTCAAATTATATCAGAGTGTAAATAAATAAATAAATGATCAATATCTGACAATCTTTTGATTTTCATTAGCATAAAGCATAGTTTTGCACCATACAGTCTTCAGAGTTACTTTGGCCCTACGGTGTTCCATTCTCTATAATGCTCAGTGTCCTCAGTGAACAAGATTTATCCCAATGGATATGGTTTATTGAAAAGCAATCTTTTCACTCTCTTCATCTCGAATCTTAGGTTTGATGAAAAAGAAAAAAGTTCGTAAATAATCATTACCAAATAAATTATCATTTAAATCATTTGGAGCAACTACTGCTCAACAAAGCTATACAGCTTATAAATTGTAAGTAAAAATGTAGAACAACATAGTGCTAAGTTTTTGCTTTATAGAATATTGTTACGTACGATATGCTGGGCATATCATACTGACTCACCTAGTAACTACAAGCCTACGCTAGTAAAGGACACCAATAGGGGAAACGAGCTCATATAAGGCCCTGCGAGACACGAATCGGGGCACTCAAGCGTCTTTTAGGCAAGAGACCGAACGATAAGTAGAAAACACCGCGCGATACACACACACGCCTCTGCCTTCAAGAAGCTAATAAATAATTGACCAACGAGTTGAGTTCTTTTCGTGACTCACCTCCTTACCAGCTTCTTAATCCTACGTAACAGTTTTGGTGCTAAGTGTGGGGTACGGTAAGAGTCGGAATTTTTTTTTCTCGCCTATTTTACTCGTTTAAAAAAAAAAATTCCGCCGAGAAGCACACATAGTGCAGTGCCACGAAAATCGAACTTGAGTACCGGAACGGACCCAAACAGGACAGAGGTAAACGGGTAGCTGTTCATACGAGCGATTCTCCACATCAACGATCGGGAAGTCTACAAACAGAAGGTCAAAGCAACTTCGGGAAAGACCAGCAAGAAGGTAGCAGTTTATTGCAGTCACATCCGTATTCCTGACGCTCAACGCCAAAAAGGGGAGTAGTAACCAGGGAAGGATGATATTCAGCACAATCATTCTGGCAATGGGAGTACTGTTGACTTGGTAAGTGAGTCGTTTAAATTTTTATATCGTTTTTTTTTATTTTTCCTGATCCCAGGACAAAATATATAAAACTTTGCGTAACAAACATAAAAAAAAAGGGATCTTATTAGTGGGCTCGCACATATATAGGAAATATCCGAAAATAATTATATAATAGTAATAACCCGCACCTATATGGATTACTATTTTCAATACCATAATTTTTATTAACAAAAACAGACTACAGATATTTCCAGAAGAATATTTTGTCCTATTTATTACCAAACAAAGAGAAAGCACAAAATTAAAAGAAACCGAGTAAAAGACACACGCCGCTCCTTTGCTTTCTTCTCTCGCTTCTTACTATTCTTTTCGCGCGATTATTATTAAGCCTTTCTATACGTAATTAAACGTCGTCCCGTAATTAGGAAAACACATAAGCTTTGTAATAATCAAAAAGAAAATACGTTTCGCGATACGTACATACAAAAAGGAGGGGAAAAGTAGGAAAAAAAAAATGATTCATCTTGGCGGCATTACCCATGAGTCAGGAAGCGAGAACGAAGGCCTAGATAACACGATAATCGACACGTGCAGGCAAGACCCTAGTAATAAAAAGCAAAAGAAAAATATGGCGGAACAGATGTTAGAATTAGAACTCGAACCAGAAGGGTGCGAGAAACTAGACGCCCTTGATGAAAGAACGAAAGCAATAGTAATGGGCCTGTTTTCAAAAATTAGTGCAAAGCTAAAGAAGACAGAGGAAGTGGGCGTGCCATTCACAGCGACCGCAAGTTCCATCCGAAATTTGTCACCGACAAATAGGGACTTCGACTACATACAACGCGACGTAGGAGTAAGCATAGGACCCGCAAACAAAGAAGTGAGTCTTATCTCCGGCGAACGGACCATTGGGAGAAATATAAGAGGGGCCGAAGAAACACGCGGAGCCCGAACGGATAGAGTAGACACCCTACCGATACAATGGGGCATGCCGGGGAAACCAGAATTGCCGATTTCCGGTGCATCACAGTACAAAAGCGATGAGTCAAGAAAAATCGGGGCAAGCGACTTACACAACCAACAGCTATGGGATAGAATAAATGATACGAGAGAAGAACTCGAAAAAATGATGAAAGCCGCGTGTATGGCAACGGCACCACCACCAACTAATTATCATACAGATCAGGTCGATTTTAACGCGAATAAGGATAGACGATGGGGCGACATAATACCGACCATGACCCCATACATAGAAAAGGAACAAGAGACACGCAATTACGACCACCTACGCAGACCGCAGTATGCGCAACACAACATTCTGTCTATGCTCAGCAATATGACAAACAACATCCCGTTTTTCGATGGTGACCCAATCAACCTACCGCTGTTCGAAAGAATGGTGCGTGTGGTTGCACGTAAAATAGGCCCGGAAAACGAACTTTTTTTTTGGGCACCCTCGCATATAGGCTAAAAGGGAAAGCAGCGGAACATTTTGCCCCGAGACTGACGCAGTTTACTACAGTCGAAGAGTTCATCAAAGAGCTCTCAAACAGATACTGCAGTATTAATAATACAGACTCGCTCATGGCAAAATTGAAAATAATAACGCAGCAAGATAGTGAAGCAATAGATGACTACGGGGGACGAGTACAACAATTATACAATAGATTAACAATGTTGTACGATTCAAACCCATACTTTCCCCCAATTCAAAAACAGGCAATGAAGGCAAACCTAGAATCCGAGGCCGTAAAACAGTTTATTTACGGATTACTTCCAACTTTTAGTTGGAGAATAGCAAGGTTTAACCCGGAAACTCTAGGGGAAGCAATAATTCAGGCGTTGAAAATTGAAAGTGATCTTAGTTTACGGCATGCAATACCGATAAGCGCACTGCCCACATGCAATAGGACAACAACAGAGTGGGGACCACTCGTAAACCTAGCAAGAAAAGAAAAAAAAAACAGCAGAAAACACTAAGGGAGTACAAGGAACAGCAGCAGTAAAAGAAAAACGCTGTATATAATGCGACGGATGAACCGGGCATTCAGTTGAGGAATGCTGAAAGCTACTAGCAGTGATAAGTGATAAAAAAGCTTCGAAAGAAAACGGAAGGGAACTGAGGAAAAATTGTAATTATTGTCAAAAATTGGGACACTATGCGAGAGACTGCCGCTCGCGCAAGCAAGATAGGGAGGAAGAGGAGAGACAGCGTAACGAGAGGCGTAACCAACCCGCAAATAATACTTCTGACAGTAATGCCTATAACTACAGGGGTAGGAATGATAACTACAATTACAATAATTATAATAATTACGACAGGGGTTATGACAATGGCCCAACGGAGCCATACAATAGTAACAACAATCACAATTACAGGTATAATGATTACAACTCCAGAGGTTATAATTATTACGACAACCGTGGCAACGGTGACGCGTACAACAATTATAGCAGGGGCATATTCAACCGCTATGGTAACGGCTACAGAAATCAGGATAGCAGGGATGGCTATAATAGGAATCTAGTTAGGCACGAGCCGCCACAGGAGAGGGGCCCACAGCAGCGAGAAAGCGGCGCATACACTCCGGATAACAGGAGAGACCCTCCGGTAGCTTTAAGCTCGCAAGATGTTCGACGTGGTCCCCAAACGTCGAGCATCAACTAGAGAAAGAGATAGAGAAAAGTGTATCCGGTGAGGACAAATGTGTGAGAGAGAGGCCGCAAAAGGCGGAGAAAGAGATAGTAGAGAAGGAAACGCACAACAACAGTCCGAGTACTTACACAGTGCAAGAAAAAATAGAAAGTGATTCGGCAGAGCAGGATGACACTCCGATACAACGGAGCGGTAAACGCACAAGAAAAGGCAGGAGAGCCCGCAAGAAGAGTAATCGGACAAAGGCGCCGGAAACACATGTAGATAATGATGAACCCAAGCTTTCAGAGCACGACGAAGAAATAGAGCAGCTTCCGAAGATAACTATAAAACTCGCGAGAACAGGGCATGTGCCACCATCGGTCCAGTTACAGGGACCACAGTTAAAGAATGGAAAGACAACTTTTTATGCGGATACAGGCGCAGAGATTTCGATTGTAAAGGTTAATTTTCTAAGCACAGACATGCTAATAAACACTAGGTATCGAGTAGCTATTATCGGCGTGACTCACGGAGCACGCAAAACGTTGGGCACAGTACAAGCCCAGTTGCACGGATTAGAGTGCACATTACATGTTGTCCCCCATGACTTCCCAATTGACGCGGAAGGAATCATAGGGTGGGATATTTTTAAGCGATACCGGGGCCAGATAAGCGCCGCCGAGAATACGATTAAATTGGATAGCGTATAGATACCACTGGTAAGGCCGACGTGTTTTAAAATACCTGCGAGATCGAGGCAAATAATTTATGCGCGAATAAGAAAAAGCAAAAACAATTCAGAAAATGGCTGGATACCCCTCCAAGAAATGGAGGAAGGAATATTGTTCGGGAACCTTATAGCCAGGAATGTTAATGGTAAAATAGTCGCAGAGTGCATTAATACAAGTAACGAAATAAAATACGTGCCTGTTCCGGAAGTAGAGCTGCTAGAAAATGAGAAAATTTACAGGAAGCGCGCAGAAAACGTTGAAGGGGACGACGTCGAAAGCTTGGGGGAAGCAATGATAAGTTTATTTAATAAAGAAAAAAGAGATGACAAGAAAAAAATTGAAATTTTTACAAAAAACGAAGGGGAGCTAGAGAAACAAAAACGGGTGGACAAGATAATGCAACTCGTAGACACAGCTTGTTGCAACAAGGAAGAAAAAGAACATGTAAGGAATCTAATCAAGTCAAATAAACAAGGAGAGCCGAACATACATGATTTATTAGAGGGAAGGTCCGATGAATTACGGGCTCTAGTAATGATTGGCATGAAAATGCAAGATGTAATGAAACATATTTACGATCAAGAATTTTTTTTTAACTAAGAGAAAAATACCCACATTGACAAAGATACTAAAATAAATTACAATAATTATACAAAAAAAGTAAAGAAAGAGAATTAAAAGATATACGTTTATTATTATATACTTAATATGTGAGGAGAGAGCCACACTCGCAGCTCAACGCTAACCGAATAAAGGGGAAACATAAGAGAAAGGGTAAGGTACATACGGTAATTCATTTAAATAAATACCTATCGATGAAGTATAAATAGTGTTAGGACAAGTATTTACCACAGAAACCAGGGTTGGCAACTAATAGCTAACAGCTTTATATATTACAGGGTTAATAAATTCGGCATGGGGCTTCTTTTTCTTATGTATAAGTGCCTTCTCCATCGGGGGGCCCTACTACTAATATGTTATAGAATGTTCACAGGAAAACAAAAGGTTCAAGAAGAAGCACGAGAATTGGCAGTAATTCAAACCACACCGACAGTAGAACTCAGAGCAGAAAGGCGACTGCAATCCTCTAGACGGATACTAGAATTGCCGGTGACCGTGATACAAAATTAGAATTCGTGAGCCTCGGGGATGAGCGCCGGGAGTCGCTCGACTGCATCGGGGAGCACAGTCCGAAGGATGAAACTATGAAAGAATTTTCTTTTTTTTTAAAGAATTTTTATGTAGTATCAAAAAAAATCACTGTAAGTTTAAAAAAAAAAAAAAACTGGTAGGTGTAGCTATAATAATAATAATAATAGTAATATTATAAGAATAATATCAACAAATGTAAAAAAGAGAATGAGCGCCGAGAGTTGCTCGGCTATATCAGAGGGCGCAGTCCGTAGGACAAGGATAAAGAA
Organism: Copidosoma floridanum; assembly: GCF_036245765.1. NCBI lineage: Eukaryota > Metazoa > Arthropoda > Insecta > Hymenoptera > Encyrtidae > Copidosoma > Copidosoma floridanum. The sequence goes on along the minus strand of NW_028321878.1, from coordinate 21,751,499 downwards.
TTTTTTCTACAAAATGACAAGTAGTTTGGAAAATAGGTAAAGATCAAAAAAAAAAAAAAAAAAAAAAGGAAAAGAAAAATTTCCAATGATAGATACTTAAGTGAACACTAACATGTAGAGTATAAATATATTGATTAAGTACGAAAAACATCATTAAATGTAAACTAGCAGTAATCAGATGACTAATTCACTTAATTTTTTTAAACAAAAATGTAACAAAAGGCAGAGCGCATACATAAACAGAATTGTCATACACAATTATATTTGAGTACAGAATGGGAAGGACGATTGAATGTGAAAATGTACAGATAACGGCAGTTTTCTAAAAGAATGAAAGGATGAGTGAACCACCATATGTGAGAAAAACAACACAAACAACATAACACACGCATCACACACACAATCATAGGTACAACGGCCACCAAACATAATTCAGCGTCGTCGAGGACGAACGACGTCGCGGCCTCGGACGTGTTACGTACGATATGCTGGGCATATCATACTGACTCACCCTAGTAACTACAAGCCTACGCTAGTAAAGGACACCAATAGGGGAAACGAGCTCATATAAGGCCCTGCGAGACACGAATCGGGACACTCGAGCGTCTTTTAGGCAAGAGACCGAACAATAAGTAGAAAACACCGCGCGATACACACACACGCCTCTGCCTTCAAGAAGCTAATAAATAGTTGACCAACGAGTTGAGTTCTTTTCGTGACGCACCTCCTTACCAGCTTCTCAATCCTACGTAACAATATATTTAAATAATTGCTAAATAATTACTATGTGCATAAAATCCGAAAAAAACTTTTAGAGCTAAGTATATCAAGAAGCTATATACTGAATTGTTTTTATAGGGCAGCAGCCGACGTACTGTCGTCTGTCGCTTCTTGATGCAACTTGGTTAAAATTATACTGCAAAGATGACTACATTATTAAACGCGTGAAAAGTTTTTTTAGTTTTTGGGGTACTGAATCGCAACCGGTATATAGCAAATTAGGAATCACTTAACTGCAGGAATCCAAGCACCGGCTTTACTTAAATTAAATTGTATCTGCTCGTCAGAATTATGATGCACACGTATACGTATAGTCACTGTCAGTTTTAATTTGACGGTCACTGATCATCGATGACTTAACTATCTATGATAAAAATGCTCCGTACCTTACCGACTTAAAGGCAAACCCTTTTTACCATTGAGTAAGATTAAACTATATAATATTACATGAAATTTCTTGTTAACAATAACATTTATGGAAAAAATGAGTATGTAAATATTTATGTAAATCAAGCTAATAGTAATGTAGTGTAAATGTACCTATAGTCTAGTATAAAATATAGATACATTTGTATGAGCTCGGGTTTGCTCTCGACATATCGTTTTAGATACTCGAATGAATTTCCTGTATGTGTGCACGAATGCCACTGTTGTAAGTATTTTCGATTAATGTCCAACAAACGTGAAATAATTTAAATGTATGAGCTTTTTCCACCATCGTGACAATCGTGCAGACACCACGCATGTGCCGTTATGTCATGGGCCACGGAGATTATAGCTTTTGGGTGATATTTACATTATCATTATTAACAAAGAACAAAGCCTATATTCTCAAATCCAAGGATGGCTCAATTAAATTTGGAAAAGGTTCAATTTTTTTGAGCCATTGTTTGGTCAGGTAAGTCTTTCTTTCTAAAGATTTTACCAATACAAAGCAAGTTAACTTTCTTACTTTTAATAATTTTTTTTGTCCGATTGGTGAGGGTTCAATTTAAACAAATTGCATATTCAGGAGGTGCATTTTTTGTTCTATCGGCCTGTATTTTTTTTTATTAATTTGAGTATTTTCATGTGCTATGAGAGAGGGGGTCTGACTGGCTCAGCTGACTGCCAAGTCTGCCACTACTATTATATGTGGTGTATAAATAATATACAAATATATATATTTATGTATACATGTATACATAGATCAGCTTCTGCTCACCTATTCAGAGCTTGTTGCGAGCCCAAAGCTTGGATGAGCAGCGATCCAAGCTATAGGGCGCGCTGTCTTCTTTCTCAGTGTCGAGCCGCCGTGCCAGTCTTTTTCCCGTGTAGTTATCTCGGTGGGGCGTTCCACACAACCCCCCCACAGACCCCCATTCGCCCCCCACCGCCCCACACTAAATAAGACAAAAACCCGTCATTTTCTCCCTTATTTTGATACATCGAAGTTTTTCCGAACACCCCCCTCAGCCCCCCACGTATTTTTTCGTGACTCCCCACCGCTCGTCCACCACCCCTCACACTACTTTCGAGGTACTCGACAGGGATCATACCACCTTTCTCGGACCTTGATGTCTATACAGACGCGTACGTGTCATATATGTATTAATCTATTATTTTTAATCTGCTCCTTTATTCAATTACTTCAAGATAAAACTTTCTCATTGCTATAATTTATCTCATCGTCAAGAAGAAATTTAAAGTCATAATTGACTTGTAGGGGGTCGTTGCGCAAAGTGGTATTAATAATATATATTAAATTATATAGTTAACTGTTAAATTATACAGTTAACTGTGTGAGGCATTCCAAACAACGTTCCACTGTATTAAACCATTTATGTTGCTAGTTAAAAGATTATTTCTTTATTCATGTTTTACTCAACGTCTTTGAATGAAAATATAATTTAATAAATAACAAAAATAATGTCATGTATTTTTTTGTACTGTAAAAATGTTTATTCGTGAAGAATGTTAACTAACAAGAACATGTTCTTTTACTTACAATAAATTTTTTTTCATCTATTTTTCACACCGCCCAGGAGTCAAATAAGTGGACTTCCTACATACAAATAATTATTAACCATTCTATGTATACAACTGAGTGTACGATCAGAAACCAATTTATATCAATTTTATTTCAATTCATTTGTAAGTATAAAGTTTTTGGTGCGCTTAGCTTTTTCTGTTAGCATTTAAGTATACTATGTGTAAAATGTTAATTTTCGTGAGTGTGTATGATATTATTTTGTATACATGGGTAATTCTGTCGTGACTTGCTCAGACCGACTTAAAAAATTGTTCAAAAAGAAGGTGGTTAAAAAAAGTTTTTTTCATAGTATTTCTACTATACACAACATCAGTAACAAATGTCTAAAGAGATGCAACTACAAGATTAACTTGTCAAAAGTTACACGAAATTTTCTATAAGTCAGTTTTCATCGATTTTTGAACAATTGAATTTTTTTCTAACACGTGTAGCTAAGTTCCTTCAAAGTTCGAGTGTTCTTACTGGATTTAAATAAAAGCTGGGGTCAAGACTTATCGATTAAAAAAAAATTTTGTTCGATTTTGTGCCTCCATTCAAAAGTTATAGTTAAAGTTATTAGAGCTGTTTCAATTAGAGCATAAATATCGCTAAAAATGTGATTTCAGCTAAAATTCAGTATTTTTTATAAAATCACTGTGACTTTTCATTCGGTGCATTAAATTCAAAGATTTGTGTTTTAATCATTACGAATATGTTTTTGCTTTCATTTAAGCCCAGATAAAGCCACCTAATGGAGTGCACCACTTGGCTACCAACGTTGAAAGTAGCACCACCGTTTTTGCATTTATGTAGCGATAAGAGGCCAATTGGACGAAACTCCGAGACACATGTCTCGTCTTTTAGCCCAACAGTGATGGAAAAAAATTTTGGCTGGGATTGATTGCTCTAAAACGAAAAAAAACGGCAGTTAGAGGTGAGGTAGGGTCGGAATGGAAAAGTTTGGAATGGAATTTTCAAAGTTTGTAGTGCTCGTACGACTCATAAACGTATTACAATAACTTGTCCACCCATAATTTATTTACTAGCCTCAAATGCAATAAGAAACTGTAGTTAGCGTACCTATATACACACGCACACCGAGTGGTTGTTCCATGGGGGGTCGGAACGGAATGAAATGTTTGTACGCGTGAAATACGCAAATAGAAGAGCTTAGCTATTCGAGACATAACAACTTCAAGAACTACTGTTGTAAGGATTTATTCATTTTAGTCCTATACTTTGAAAAGTGACCATTGGTTACGATTTCCAATCCAAAAAGTTACTAGTTTGAACTGATTTTTGTTAAAACCGCGATTATGGTGCAAATATGCAGACAAAATGTATGCAGTGAAAACTCACTCGTCTTTGTTAATTTTTGGTGGCGCTAAGGTACAAATCCTATCCCCAATAGCTAAAGTATATAATGCTTACACACCCAAGTGGCAGATAAACCCTATTTTTTACCGGTGAAAGTTTTTATGAGTGAAATTGAGTTGTGGACATGGGTCGGAATGGAAAATTCGACTCTAAATGATCGATTATCTCAATGAAGAAAATAATATATCGGTATGAGACAATATGTCAAGTAAAGTTGACAATATTAAACACAATTTAACATTTTTAAAGTTTTAGATTTCATTATGGCGTGCGAGTGCGAGTACCGGACACAATCTGAGCAAGTTACGATAGAATCACCCATACGTTAATAATACCAATACATACATGAATTTAGATTATATTTAGTTTATCATTAATACAGACCGTGGATGTTTCGCATTAAGATGACTTATTTTATAAGTTAACTTATAAAGCCTTATCAAACCACGAAGACTTAACGCTATTCTTATTCTGTTTTAAATTAGCGTTAAAATTGGTACAACGAATAAACACAATATACATTCATAAGATGTATTATTAGGTAATAAAATTGGTCTATACATATAAGAATATTTAAATCATGTTATTATTAGAATTGTTATTATTAGATAGATTATTACTTACAATCAAAAATTTTTTTCCAAAATGTATTTTATAACATTTAAAATGTTTTCTCTATCGATTTTAACAAAAAATCTATTTTTATTTTTGCATCTCCATAAAGCCACGTACAATTGACCATGAAGAAATAAAGGTTTTTTCAAGTATAATCCTACATTATCAAAACTTTGACCTTGAAACTTGTTCATAGTCCTAGACAATGCTACAACTAATGGAAAGTGTTTTCTATATAAAATGAAAGGTAATGATAAAGTATTTCCGGTATTTAATGTAACTCTTGGAACAAGAACTTTATTACCGATTTTTTCTCCCGTAACTATTTCGCCTTCTACGTTATACTTCAACAATTAAGTAATTCACTATCGTATACCGTTACATAAGCTGTCTGATATACTTAAATTTCGAATTAACGTTACTATTGTACCTATTTTCAATTTAAGTTCATGAGGTGGCAAGTCTTCATGAATATTGTTCAACACTTCTACGGAAAAAATTTATATAAATATTATCATCTGATTTATCAACACCTTTATAGGTTGCATTTTCGATGCATATGTTGAATACATTATGTCGATCCAACGGTATTTCCTTTATTATTTCCAGTAGGAGATGTAGGATAGAGTACATGCGATGGACAAAAATTTTTAACAAAAGCAGAAAATCTTACGTTGCTTCAATATTACTTATATCGAACATCTTATCGACCAAATAGTAAAATTTTTAGTCCCTTACTCTATGCTGGAATATTAACGCAACCCTTTTTTTTGCATACATATATTATTATAGAAAGCAATAGAATACATTTTTCACAATAACTAAAAAATTCTAAAGATTGAATGTTATCAAGATTTAATAGATCACATAATGTGTAGTGACTTTGTTACAGCCCGAGTTAATACGATTTATATTATAACTAAAAGCTATCTGTCCGTCAAATTTAGATAAGACGTATTGTGAATATAAAGCAAGCTTATATGAAGAGGAGCTCGTACGTCGCTTATGTGTGCGCGTGTGTGTATTAGCTTTAAGGTGAATGCTTCATTATATGCTGACATAGAATACGGCCAGCCTCGTTGTAAGAATGCATGTATGGTATGAATGAATAAATCGTATTGTATGTATGAATGAATACTTACTTGCTCATTAATTGTTTAATTCTGATAATGTATACTAATTTAATATTTGTAATTCACACAATACTTCATTATATTCAAAATTGATTGTAAAATCCCAAGAAGTCTTAATTTCGAAATTTGTAAACTTACTGTCACAATTGAACTTGTATTTGGCGTTCTTATATTGCTGATACGAGCTTTTATCATCACTGACCCAAAAACTCAATCGCACTTGTCAGAAAAATGCGATTGGTACTGTTGTATTGTTATTTCCTAATATATGAAATCATGACATGTAACATAATCGTGCAAGCCTACTGTTTTGCTGTCAACGCAGTCTGCAAGAACATCACTCATTGGTTGACCTAATTCAACCAAAGGCCTCTTTTACTCACTCTAATGCTATAAAAACGCACCATCAAGAGGAAAAATCGCTCTCTTTGCGTCTTTCACCTGTCCTCTTAAGTTTTAGTCAACTCTCGACACTCGCGACTCGTGAGTACCTTAAACACGTAAAGTATATGTTGGCTGAGGCAACTCGAGTGCGTATCGAGAACATCAATAGTATAACGGACTACACTAAGGAGCGAGGTACAGCAAAGGAGGCCCGTCGAAAGTGGTTCCGGCGATAGCAGAGAAGGCAGAAACCGCAACCCCTTATAGGCCACGAACTCATTCGTGTAGTATAAGTAATCACTGGGAATTACTGCATGAAGCATTAGGGAACTCCGAAGCAGCAGTAACAACAATCAGTGATAGATATAAGTTATTTATCAGTAATTTAATTAACATCGAACCTTGTTAAAGTGAGCCGAGTAAATTATATTTGAAAGAACAAATTATTATTAAATTGCTTTAAAAAAAAATACATCAATTAAAATAACCCATATTATTTAAATGAAGATATAATTCAATTAAAAAGAACAAACAAAGCTCGTGAACTGAATCCAAAGAGACCCACGAATGACACTTAAATAAAACAGTTAAGCCCATACTCTTAACAACTCCAGTCATAACACCTTAAATAACTATACAAATTTTGAAAACAATAAAGTTGGAAATATTTTTATTTTACCTTCTACATACATCGGTAATACTAGGTATATGCAGAAACATTATCAAGATGCAATGGCAATAATGCGAAATTTGGACAACCTCCTGAAGGTACCACTCCAAATGATGTACCAAAGATAACTGTTAGATTATTTCATATAAAATTTAAATTAATTTTAGACGATATAACTAAACACAATATTTTCGGAAAAGTTATTGCTTACGTTTATACCATTGAATTTCAAAAAAGAGGATTACCTCATTCTCATATTATTGTAACATTGCATCCAAACAATAAGTTATTTACTACTACAGACATAGATAAAAGTATTTCAGTGGAAATTTCACTTGATTTACAAATACGAAAATTAGGTATTAAACACATGCTTCATGGACCTCATGCTAATGATAGTCCATGTCCTACCAGTCATCAAAAAATTTGTACAAAGAGGTTTCCAAAAAGGTTTACTAATCATTTAGAAAAAATTTTAGTTGATAACTCAATGGTAGTACCATACAATCCATTTTTGTTAACCAAATATAATTGCCACATTAACGTTGAGTTTTGTGCATCTATTCAAAGTATAAAGTATATTTTTGATTATATTCATGAAGGTGGAGATAGAGCATTACGTAAAATAACAAAAACAGATACGAGTGATAAAAAAGACGATACAGAAACTTTTGATGAAGTATATCAGAGTAAGTAGATGGCCGCTATTTAAGCCCCATGGAAGCAGCATGGCGATTGCAAGAGTACCATCTGTGTGGTCGTAGTCATTTTGTATTTAATTTACCAGTACATATTGAAAATAAACAAAAAATAGTTTTTAAAGAAAATAGTATGTTTAAAGCTATAGAAAACTCTAAAACAGCATTAACGGCTTGGTTTGAATTGAATAAAATAGATAGTTTCGCAAAAAAATTAGACACGTTAATATTCCAGAATATTACTGTTTCAATTCAACGGTAAAAACTTGGGTTAGAAGAGAAAGAGTTAGACGTAATTTTACAATAAAGTGACTAAATGTAGAGTCATCTCAGAACTAAGAGCGTTTTTTTTGTAATTAATTTTAAATCGGGTGAGTGGAGCTAAATCTTTCGAAAGTTTGAAAACGTTAATAACATACACTACAGTACGTTTAAAGATACTGCTATTGCTTTACGTTAAGTTGAACACGACTCTCAAGTATGTAAAATATTTAAAAAAGCTTGTAACGTTATACTGCCATATCGACTGAGAAAATTTTTCGCATGGTTTTTAATATCTAAAGACGTTCGTGGTAAGTCTATTTGGGAATTACTCCAATAATTTTTATCGAAGATTTAAAAAAGAATAAATAAAACAATGCTTTATCACGTATAAATGAAATCTTCAAATTTGAAGAAAAATCATGTTAAGATTATGGATTACCAGAACCTAATAAAATAGTAAAATCTGAAAATATTGAGGACAATAAAACTGTAATTGATTTAGGAACAAATTGGAAGGATTTATTTGTTAACCTAAATAGTGATCAAAAAATAATTTTTAATGAAATTATTAACAGTGATACAAAATTACATTTTACTGATGGTCCAGGACGTTCTGTAAAAACATTATTATACAAAATAATAATTTTTTGTTTTTTGTTTAAAAAAAAAATGGCTTGGACAGGAATTGCTTTAATTTTATTACCCAAAGGAATAACAAGTCATAAGACATTTGAATTACCATTAGATTTAAATAACATTAAAAGTTCTTTTTTAGAGATTGAAGCTGATAAAAAAAAAATTACGAGAAGTAAATGTAATTATTTGGGACAAAGCTCCAGTGATCCCTAAAGAAGATATAAAACTGATAATGTTTTTAAGCAAATTTATGGAGATGGTATAAATAGCTGCCTAAACAAAGTAGTTCTAACAACTTATAACGAATTTTCATTCTTTCGTACATTACTATACGTATTGATATCAAGATGTAAAAATCCTGGATATATATTCATCTAATATGATTCGGAGAACCAAGCAAACATTAAAAACGTTGAATGGCAAGAAATTTTTGATTATTAACAATTTTATTATTTGTTTGTCAAATTTTATTCCTCATAGTTTTTTACTTTTCTCTAAGGAATTTAGTTTTTTAAATAAATAGAATTCATTTTGAAAATTAGACTTTTAACAAGTGAAAACATAAAAAAAAACTTATATATTAAGACACTGTATTTTCAAATTCATTAATTAAAAAAAAAAAAAAAAAAAAAAAAAAAAAAAAAAAAAAAAAAAAAAAAAAAAAAGAAAAGAAATGCTCTCATTGCAAAATTTTTCATGCATATTACAACTTTGACAATCATCTCGAAAATCTTAAACTTTGGTAAAAAATTAATTTCATAAAATTGAAGAACAGGACAGCTTTTAATTTCGTACTAGAAATTTTATAATTACAAAAATCGTTGTACTTATGTTTTCAAACGCCGATTTCGTAATCATAAAAATCTCACACTTTCATTTTTTTGTGCCAAATACCATATCGCTACTATGTAATAGTATTAAATATTGATTAACAAATATTTTTAATTATACGATTATACAGATATGTACATTTTTCTTTTACAATAAAGCCTTTATAATAAAATTTCCATCTGAATACTTTAATTCCAAACGTAAGTTGTATTTATTATATAATAAAATGTTGTGATACGAAACTGTATACTCGTATTGTATATATATGTATATATTTTAAGTTAATTGAAATATTAGAAACATCATTAGGAAAAGTAAAAAAACTGAGTAAAAATTGATTATTCATCTAACAAGTCCATCATTTTGCCGATATTAAATTTAAATTATATGTAGACATTAAATTTTTAAGTTTTAAATATTTCTTGGGGGGTTGGTGCGCAAAGCGCACAGGAGGGAAAAACCCTATTAGTATATATATACTTACATATTCAAACACATAATATTAAAATTTGTATTTGAAAAAATCTCCTTTCATGCAAATATTTTTAAGATTCACGAAAAATACGTCATTTAATTGATGGTTTCTAATTTATAATAGCTACTTTATCCACAAAAATGAATTAAATTAGATGACATTACTATACAAGTCTTACACATCCAGTCAACGCCCTTGAGTTTTTTAAGTTTAGTTTTAGTCAATCCGACGCACTGACAGTGATGCCAAACAAAATAGGTACAATTTGCATATCACGGACTGGCTTCTTCCAAAACCCTTTTGACACGTTCCACATAAGTATTTATTTGTCTGAGTCTCTTTTCTAATTTTTATGATGGAAGACAAACATTCATAGCGTCTTGTGTGAAAAATTAAAGCAAAATTATAGGATTCACATCGTCACAGAAACAACAGCATCGCAAAGATGGTTGGGTGATAAATGACTAAGGTCACTACTGTTGACTACATCCTTTTTATTGATAACAGCGGCAATTTTTGTCATGTTCAGACCAAGTAAATAGAGAAGTACTTGTGCCTTTTCATTCTTACTTCTGTTTTTATACGATGTTACTCGCATCAGATTCTCATCTTCTTGTAATTCTTTAGTTGCTACAAAACAAGATTAGGAACTTTTAAATCCACTTATGATTGCAATATTCTACAAATAGTTTTTTACATCAATACATCAATGTACTACAACTAATCGGCAAGAACATAAAACTTTCTTGAACAAAAAACTTTCTAGTATTTTAGAGATATCTGAAAACAAGGAAGATATCAAAAAAAATTATCAGGAATGTCTATAAAACTACATTTCACATCACCGAATATTTAAATTTACGCATCACAACAATGGTATTGTTGTATGTTTGTGCCCAAGTAACATTCGTATACTTTTAATTATTACCAGAATCAGGCATACCATCTATTGCGGCCTCTACTCCTTTTTCCGCATTTAGAAGTGCGGAAGCAGGATTTTGTTCTGTGCTTCTTGATGTGGTTGCCTTCAAACCATTACCATCGAGAGATGAGGGGTCGCTTTTAGGAGATGTCACAGAGCTTGCGCTTTCCGCTGCAGGATGCGGCATTTTTGCAACTGTAAGAATGGTAATACGCGAGTGAAAATATCAGAATGTAAAAAGCACATGCTTATAAGAGCAATGAGTACAAGAAAAAAAAATTACGTTACTAACAAAATTTTATTCAATTTGACAATCAATGCTACAACTTACTGATCTCACTCCATCATTGAGCATCTGCTATTGGAAGAATGCTCGTCTGGCCCAACACTGGTGTGACGTTGACAGCCGTTACTGCCAGTAGTGCCCACCAGCATCGGTCTAACGTTGGACCAATGCTGGAATGATAAGATCGGACCACCATACAGTCTACAGTATCGTTCAAACATCGGGTTTCGTTACTTGGCCAATACTGGCAAATACACGAATCCAGTATCAATGTAGATGTTATCGACACGTAATTTTTTTTTCATCAAAGGTACAGTCGTCGGTATTTGTCGAAATGATAGTGCTTGCACTTGTGTTTTTACAGGACTCAATACTCTCATTAAAATCAAAGTAGGAGTAGCCATTATTTTCACTTTGTTGTAATCGAAAAGAGGGGCTAAAAATTCAATTACAAAACGTTTATGTTTACACATGCACATTTTATAATAAGTAAATTATCATTTATTAAAGTATCAACAAACAAAAAATTAGGAGGTTAGCGAATGTCTACTGATTTTTTAAATAAATAAAATTGGTGATTATATTGCTTAGAATATTTATAATTTCATAATTTCATACATACACATGTTAAAAAAACTTACCTAATATCGGCTATAAATTTTCAATAACTTTTTCCGCGACAACAGTGACAATTGTATCACTGCCTCTCCTTTTTTGTGTACATAGCTAACTGGAGAATTAGATGTTGACAACAATGTTGATGACGACGACGAAGACAGAGATGAGTAGAGTCTACTTATCTCTGACGAAGACGGTGATACCTTTCTTTTTAAAGCTCTTGATTTTTTTAAATAGGCGTAAGATGGCTTTGAAAACATTTTTTGTCTAAACGTAAACAATTTTGCTTCGTGAGAAAAATTAGATGTTTGAGTTCGTTTAGGTTAAATTGCGAAAATTGACAAGAAAACTAATGCCAAAGCATGGCCGGCGTCCAGATGCCAATGTTTACATCGAATATTTAAGAATCTTTGGCAAACTGTAACGTACCAGTACGGGTGTGTGGGCTTTGGTCCGATATTATCATTCCAGTAATGGCACAAGCCTCAACCGAAGTCTGGCATACGACGCTATGGCTGCCAGTACTGACTCAAGGCTTGGCCGCATTGGCAGCTCTGGCAATTCCTTCATGGATACTTTCTCCGCATTCACCGTCGCGGAAGCAGGAGTGTGTTCTGTGCTCGGTCGGGGTATTTCCCATAAACCATTACAATTGACAGAAAAGACATCATTATTATGGAACGTTAAAGAGCTTGCAGTTTCCACTTCAGGTTGGTGTACCTTCCTCACTGCAAGAATCGTAATGCGCGAGTGACAGCACCGGATTGTAAAAAAGCACATGTTTATAAGCACAGTGAGTACAAGAAAAAATAAATTAAGTTTCGCATCATATTTTTATTAAAGCATACTTTTCTAATTATTTGACAATTAATACAAAAACTTACACATCTTACTCAATCTTTTGGCCTCTACTTCTTTCTTTGCATTCACCATCGGAGACACAGAATTTTGTTCTGTGCTTCTTGATGTGGTTGCCTCCAAACCATTACCATCGAGAGATGAGGGGTCGCTTTTAGGATATGTCACAGAGCTTGCGCTTTCTGCTGCAGGATGCGGCATATCTGTAGAGAACACCTAACAACTATTGGATTTACTAAAACTTACACTCTTGATTTGCATCCGTGTCTGGACGTGGCTTACTACAGGATAAAATCCTTGTATTGTGTTACCAGGTACGTAATGGAGGGCTATAGTTTTTGAAAAATCCAGCTGGCTTGAAGTGTACAGCAATATTTATATTTGACGCTGTTAACAGAGTTCATTTGTTACTTAGTCATAATTCAAGTTGTGCACTAAACGACTGGTGAGACGAAACAGTTATTTTGTAAAGTATGTAAATATCACTGTAATACAAGGTTTTTAAAATTTTTAGTCTCATGTCATGCATGCAAAAAATAATTGTCATGTGCAATGTGTGTCTGGGACGCATTAGGTACACACATCTTGCTCCTACGTACACAATAAGTGCAAGAGTGAGATAAAAATATATGTTGTTAGCAAGAATACTTTGTTTTAAGTAACAAATGATCCCGTACAATATATGGAAACTACGTAATGGTGAGAGTAATTTATTTTGGCATGCTGACTTTTGCTATGTACATAAATGGGAAAAAAAATTATTTACAAACATTTGCCATTCAATTGTCGCGCACATGAAATTTATTTCCCAAACAGACACACGTATACGTTTTCATACATACCTTGCTCATTTTCCACATGTGCATTTTTCCTGGACGAACTCTGACTTTCTTGCGTCTGTAACCTTTTATTTTGGTACGTCTATCAATTGGCATCATCGAAGCCACCATTGTTCTTAGAAATATTACAACACACCTGACTGTGCGCGGTTATTGACGATTCAACAACGACGAGTCTTGTTTTTTCTCAATTTCATTTTATTTTCAAAAGAAACGGACAATTGCACTGGTGGCTTTCTTTTGGGCGCCTTATGTATACTTCTTTTGGTTTGAATTTTTCCGATCTCGCGCACTTCAAGTTAAGCGAAATGTACTGTAATTCTTCGTTCTCTTTATCGAGTGCCGTATTGTATTTGGTTAAACATTCGTTGCTCATACCATAATACCATGCTGAATACGCAAGGATGTAGTCATCCAATTCTGTATACGTATATATAAAATACTTGCCCAATAACTCTCAACACCACCCTTTCTATCTCACTACCCCTCTCCTCTTCTTCCTATTAACTTCGATCTCTCTCTTTGCATTCTTATTTTTCTCTATTTGCTCCCCCCTTCGCTTTAATCAAGTAGTGTGACACATGGCACTGCAGTTCGGCGAATTTACTGCGTATAATTATATGTAGGAGGGGAGGGGGTGGGGTAGGGCAGGTGTGGCCTCCTAACTTTAGTTGCAAATTGCATTAAGATATTGTGAATATGTAACTATTACAAAATAGAAATGATATGAAGCAACTGTTTAAAATTAATAGACGTAGAAAAAAAAAATTTTTCTTTCAATTTATTATTAATGGAAAAAAACTGCTCAAAATAAGTTTAAAAACTTCTCTACTTACCTCATTGGAAAACATAAGGTGGCATAGGGTAGAGCACGCGGATCACGGTGGTTATGAAGTGATAAGTGTATAGTTTAGCTCTAAGTATTTTCATGATAAAACTAATGTTATTTTTAACATAATAAAATAATTGATAATTTTCGGATTAGGCAACTTTATTTTTCTTTCTGTTAGTGGACAATTACACAGAATAAAGTTCACACACTTTTTTTTTAATTTTTATGAATAAACAAATATAATTACGTAATGTATTTTTCCGCCCTCGGGTGGTTTTGACTTTTCAAACTCGTAGGAAAACTACTATTTCGCAATAGTGTGCGGAAAATGGATGTTTTCCGCATTGGTATTAGTGTGGAAAATCGATTTTCCCACATAGTGTGCGGCAAAGGTTTTTCCGCACAGTGTGCGGAAAAGGTGTGTGGAAAAGGTTTTACCTCACACCGGAAAAAATTTTGCTACACACTGAAAATCAAAATTCAAACCTATTTTGTACCTATTTTCCTCACACATTACGAAAAAACTTGTACGCAACTCGTGCGGGACGATTTCCCGCACTCGTGTGATAGACTCGCACTCGTGGCCGGTGACGGTAACTCGTACCTTGCGATCACACTCAGCTCCGTGAACCTGACACCCGGGTATCTTATTATTTGATAATATTTTGACAAATCGATTGCGCGTCTCAAGACGAAAAGAAATTGCTTTGAATTATTGACGAGGAAACAATACTTTTTTTATAATTAATAAAAAACGTTCGGGTGCTACGCAAATCAAAAATACTCTCTGAAACCTTCAATTTGTAATCTTATATAACGAAAAAAATAGCAATCTAACGGTTTTTTGACGCGCAATCAGCACCCGATTTCCTTTTTTACGTGGAATCAATATTTTTAAAGATATTAATTAAAAAATATTTTGCTCATTCGATCTTTCAAATCGCATCCTTCGTACCAGATCGTACCTAACTTCAACCCACTCATTGCAAGAGACAAGATATATATATATATATATACATGTGACAAGATTCCTTGTTTTGTTGTGCTATAGATGTGAATCTGAGAAGTGTCTTGTCCTTGGGAATATCGTGTTCATACTTGACTGAATACCGGTCTCAACGCGTTTTGTAATTAACATTAGCACGTTATGAAGTACCTCGTTTCTTTACAAGTCGTTTGAACAGTTACATTTTTTTAGTGAGAAAAGGCAATATTTTTTTTTCAGAAAAAATTGAATAATAATCGATATTTATACTGTGTTGTGGCTTGTGGTTATCATGCTGTCATCAAAATTACATCGAAATATATATTCTACGTGTTCGTGACTTCGAGTACCGCTTTTCGTGTCAACATTTTAATTTCAGTATTATCAAGATTCATTGTTTGGTGCTTTACTAAATAATTTTTTCAAACTACCTTCGAACATAATTATTTGTAATAATACGCCATATCAAATAAGTAATACTTATGTGTGTTGTATTAGGTAACAGAAATTTTTGGCCCAGCATCGCTCGTCTAACATTCAGAAGTAACTATCTTTGTTCTTTGCTTTTTAATTTGTATCGTGGTCGGCTGATCGAATTATATCTCAGCAAGTTCAATTAAATAAAGGTATACAATTTATCTCGTCCATTTTCGATGGAGTCATTGGATAATCAATGATCGTTTTCATGGATTTTTTTACAATGAAAAAAAAATGAGGCAAATTAATGAAATACTATGCATACACATATTTTTTACTGTTTTATTTTGAAATGATAAAAAAAATGTTAATTACTCAGAAATAATAACTTTAGTCACTTCATTCAAAAAATTAAATTTATTTACAAAGTTGCGGTACATCAAGTTTAATTAAAAAATAATTGTTGTAATAGTGAAAAATTTTCTTTTGCAGGCCAGTGATGTAAGGTTTTTGTTCACCGATCACACCCCCCCCCCCCCCCACTGTAGTCTAGCACAATGACGATCACAGGTATATTTTGATATGTTTATTTTACTTGCTATTGATAAGATCAGCTTTGATTCTGTTAATTGGACGCAGTGTAAATATTAATAAATATATAATCAGAAATAATAGACATGTCGTTGAGCGCTGCTTGTCGGAAAAGCACCCGTAGATACGTCAAGGTAGTGCGTGATCCAAGCAGTCAACTGGGACAGCCATCCAAAAAAAAAAATGAACAGCCGTATCCAAAAGACAATGCCTGGAATTGCAATCTCTGCGAATGTAAGTGTGCACAATTAGCATGGCCAGATCTGGTACAATGGCTGCGACTTCAATTCACCACGACGACTGCGACTTCAATTCACTAGTACCAGCAAGATCACCTTAGACAAACTCAACGCCGCAGCTCCTCTGTTGGATTAAAAGTAAGCGATTAGTCCTGACGATTGTTCTTTCGACAAAAGTGTACATTAACCGACACAATTTTTTTAGGCTTAACGAGGTCGAAGTAGCCAAAAGCGACAGGCATGCCCAACAAACCGTTCGTCACGATAGCTACTCTTCACATCACATGCTGCGGTACACTCAAGGTATCTTGTTGGAGGTGGAGAATGATATGGGCAGATTAACGGAGTCAGAGGAACATCGGTTCCTGAGGACTCATTGACATCGCTTAGATCCTAAAGAGCTCCCCTCAACTGTGAACGCTTGTGCACGACTGATGGCGGTTTTGTTTCGGCGTGCACCATTGATGGATTATTTTATTTTTTATTGTTTACTTCTCAGTTAGGTGGGTTGAATCCATTAGTTTTGAAATATAATTCAGGCTTAAGCTTGAACCATCCCGTTATTTTTTACGAGCTGATACAATACTCTTCAACTTTTCTGATTAATCGTATATATACCAAAAAGTTTTTGCAGGCTTATAATTTTCGTGAAATTCTTTAAAGTAGATTAAAAAGTTAGAGACAAATTTGGGATGAAATGAGTGTTATAATAAATATACATTTCATATTTATTTTGTCCATACATGTTAAATTTAAAACAAATATACAATGTTTTTATAACGTCAAACCAAACGAAATTTGTTTAGTTCAATTATAATTATTGAAATCTTTTTTTGTTTATAACGAATACAATTTTTAATATAAGATTTAAAATATTTTTCTTAATAATTCTATCATACTGCCTTCAAAATACATAACTTGTATTTGAATAATTATAATGGATTCAACTAGTTCTGACACTGATGACAACTGTGATGCAAATTACAACCCAAATTTGTCAAATAAATTTCACGTTGATAATTCTACATTAAGAAAAATTGAATTAGATATACAGATACGCATAAGTGATTGGGAATCGTTGAAACCTCATCAGAAAGTTTATCGAGACGACCGACTATATCACATTTTTCCATCAGGGTGGACGCACTTAATGAACCGAAAAATCTGGAAACAAACTAAAATGCCATGCGCATATTCATTTAAAAAACATCAATTTTACAAAACAACTGGTTTTCCCTACTTTGACTTTTATGGTGCATGTTCTGATTGCAAAGTAAAGTTTAGTGGAACATGTAAAAACCCTCCATCTGAAGAAGATGAATTTATAACGTTCAAGTTTAAAACATTTGATACATTCCTTATTCCACATAAAAAGAAAAGATTTCTTTCTAAAAATTTAAGAAAAAATGTTCAAAAAACACTTCAGCACGTAAAAGCTCGCCATTACAAAGCTAATATTGCTAATAAATTGATGGATCAGTCAGATTTAATTCCGGCAAATTTAAATAATACCGCTGTTTACAGAAAAGCGCGTCAAGAAATCATTGACAATATACTTGGCTTAGATAATTTTCCTGGTAAACCGTTAGATTCTCTGGTTTTAATAATGGACGAAACTCCTAACGTAGAATTGTTATCAACGATTCCATTTATTATTATTCTTATGACAGATGAACAGATAAAACTTTGGAACGAAGTTATTTTATTAAATGATGTTGACACGGCTATTGATGCTTCGGGGAGCTTTGTAAAAAAAATCAATATTGTCGATGACAATTTTTCTGAAGATATATTTTTGGATATTATCGTGGTTAGATTTGCAAATAAAATATTTGCGGTATCTCAAATGCTTACTGACTCACATAACGTAAATACGATTACACTATTTTTTGACAAAATAGTAGCTAGAGGAGCACCAATCCCTAAGAATATAATAAGTGATTGTTCCTTGGCGTTGTTAAATGCTTTGAGCTTAAGCTTTAATAATTCTTCGTACAACACATACCTTAATAATTGTTTCAAAGTATTAAAAGGCTCGAGTTCAGCTCTACCGCGATGTTTAATAAAGCGTGATCGTAACCATTTAGTAAAAAATGTCGCGCATTGGAAATGCTTTAACAAAAAAGAGTGGCATGTAAAAGACTTTTACACCAGAATCATAGCGTTTTGTTTGGAAGCAGAAAATTTAGAAATTTTAGAATTCATACTTAGCAGTATTTTTATTGTCTGCCAAAGTAAGATTTGTGAAAAAAATTCGGAATGTTTTAAAAGAAAAGAATGGCTCTTAAATAAAATTGAAACTTTTGAAAGTGAAAAATGTTTAGAAGAGTCGGAGGAAAAAGGAGAAAATGATATTATAGTCTCGGACTTAGATGATTCTATCGACATGCCAAATGAAATATTATTTTATCTACAAAAAATCAACAGAAGTAGCCAATTACTTTGCTGTAATTTATCAACTTACGATTTTCCGAGTCCTAATGCATTTGAGTGCCCAGAACTCATTGATTATATTTATGTGTTATTTAGTCAATTCCCCGCATGGACAAACGTGATGAATAATTTTTTTTCCTATGAAAAAAAAGTGTCTTCGTCTTGTATTTCTGAAAGTTTTTTCAAACAGCTGAAGCACGACTATGAAATGAATCACCCGGTAACAATTAATCGATTTGTGTTAAATTATTTGAATTTCATCGAAGGTGACACGAAAATAGCTAGAGGAGAGATAAAAAAAATAAATTTGGAAATTAATTCGCAAGGTAAGGAACGAATTGAAAAAAGTACCAAAGACACGTTAGAAAAAAATGGTGCAAAAGTAAAAAAAAATAAAATGATGGATCCTGTTAAAAATCATTCTACAGTAAAGAAGTCAAAAAAAGACAGGAATATAAATTTACTTACTAAATATACATCGCGCACATTAGTACAAAATGGCTCGTTGCTACCAGAGGTAGAATTTAACAATATTCAATATCAATTGATATTAACATGTCCCTTCGATTCTATTTTTGAACTAATTGTTACCTGCTATCAAAACATAATATTTCAAACTGCTGTTGAAAATTTCTTAAAAAATTTTGATGCACAAAAAGATGTTAAAAATCTCCATAGTTTTAAATTTTTTAATCTGATTAAGGAAATTCATGAAGGTGATTTTTTGTTATCAACGTTTTATTCTAAGAGAGCCGAAATCATGTTACCCTTAGGTCAATTGAATGGTCATATTTTAAATTGTGAAATGAATGTCACAACATTATTTGAAGATTTAGTTAGAGGTTGCTGTGATATTAAAGCATACTTTTCTTGTCATTGTGGATATTCAAGAGTATTTACTTATTACTCAAAAGTAGTAAATGAAATAAATTATGAAAGTTGTGAAAATCTTAAAATCTCTTTAATAAAACTAGTATCGCCACAAAAAAGCACATGTAAGCGTTGTGCTAGAGCTGATGCTACATTAAACTTCGAACTGAGTTCTATTCTTGCATTTGATTTCGAACATTTCTTTGAAGTAGCCGCCCAAAATGCTGATGATGAAATTTTTAAAGTGTTGCTATATTTACCGGTCAATTTAGATATACAAGAAAAAAACTATGTTCTTATTGGTGTTACGGCATTTAATCCTACTGAAACGCGATCTGGCAGCCACTACATTGCTTATTTAAGAAAAAAAGATTATTGGGAAGTAAGAAACGATATGAAATCTAATATTTCAACTTTTCCTCTAAATTCTCTAAAATCACACTGCGCTCTTATTATTTATGAACAAAACAACGAATGATAAATATTTTTGTATTGTTTTATTATTTTCTAAAGACCTATGAAAGTCTAATGTAACAATTGAAAATTACAAATGTGCAAAAAAAGGTGTGTCGAAATCCAAACCTTCACGGTCTAAATAAGTATTTTTCATATCACAAGACTGATTTTGATGCTAGTGGGATAGATGTATAACAAAAAAGTATTAAAAAATTACTAAGAGTATAATATATGCGTTATAATTTAATAATTTCTGTACTTATGTATGAAAAAAAATATAAAAACAATGTAATTGATACAATTACGTGTGAATCTTTAAACATTGTCTTTTTGAATATAAACATATATTTTTGCGAGTAAAAAAAAGTAAAAGCATTATTATAAAACTTCGATGTATGTAAATGCGATCTGTGAAATTGATTAAAATAAAAGTCTAATTTTTTTTCTTAATTTATGACATGTGTTTCCAAATTTGTTTATTTTTTGATCGTACTAAACACACGCTTTGATGTCAACATCATTTTCCTTTTTCTTTTTCTTTTTGGGTCGTCAGAATTCACCACACTCCTGTGTAGCTTGCACCAAGAAAACTTTCTAATGAAAGCAAGACGCCAAGAAGACAGCTGTCAACTAAAGTCGATTGTGTTGGAAAGTACGCTGCCAAGTGTACATTATGCTTTTTCTTCAATATTTTTTTTATTATGATTTTGTCAGAAAAATACTTCCATGATATCCTTACTTATATTAATGTATTACATACTAAATGTAAAAAAAAATAATTATAGAAAGTAAGTATGCATAAGTATAAATAATATTTTAATGCTGATTTTAAAAAAGGAACAAATTAAAAGTTTTTGTCAAACTTGAAAAAAGTTGTTTTTTCAGCAAAGTACATAATTATGTTAAAAATTACGAGATTTTTCAAAGTAAATTAATATATTAAAAAAAATAATATTCAAAAGCAATAAAACTAACTTAATGAATTTTCAACAATTTTTAAATTTTATTAATTTAAAAAATTCACTTACATATGATGCTTATAATAAAGGATTAAATTTTTTAAGAGTCAAAATTTATAAAAATTTAGAAATTATTCATACAAATGTAAGTGACGAATTTCAGATCAATCCGTGTATCCACGGTTCCTATTAGAAGGTAAAAAAAATAAGGGTTAATTACCACACATAAATACATACACACACTTATATACATACATATTTACAGAAATTTTTAAAATTATGTTTTAATTACCTGACTCATAGAGTTGCAAAATAAGTACATATTTTCCACATACTTTTCTAAGATATTTTTTTTGGAGTGCCAAAAATAAGGTAATATTATTATCACACAATTATTTATTACCATGTGTTAAAAATTATACAAGATTAAATTGTACATTACAAACAGTAAACAGTACACGCTAGTAAAAAATTGAAATACCTCATACTGTTTTAACTGTTTTTATTCGCAAACAATATAAACTATTGATTGTATTTGAACAATAGGAATTGTTGATAACTTTTTGGTGTATTTTTTTAAATTATTGTGTTCATACCAGTAGTCTTGATTGCATAAAGGTTTGCAATACGCAATAAATTGATTCTCACTAGTTACGTTGTGTTTCACTAAACCGATAACTCCTATTAATATAAAATTTTTATCGTTAAGTTTCAGTGTATTTGGTAAAG
Organism: Copidosoma floridanum; assembly: GCF_036245765.1. Taxonomy (NCBI): domain Eukaryota; kingdom Metazoa; phylum Arthropoda; class Insecta; order Hymenoptera; family Encyrtidae; genus Copidosoma; species Copidosoma floridanum. Next base: position 21,729,591 of record NW_028321878.1, on the reverse strand, counting down.
CATGTAAATATATTTTTACATCGTCTACACAAATGAAGATAAATGGTCCAAAATCAAATTGTATTCTTGTATCAGCAGATAAACATGACTCACAAATATGTATGTTTTCGAGAGAAAAAGCTTTATTTAGGTGAGAAAATAAATTGTTTATACTAACTGAACTGATAATTGTAGAAGATATACTGATCGTTGTTTTAAATAATTCGTTGGTGAATTTACATTGATTACAATATATAGATTCCTTGTAAGAAAAATGACTTTCCAAAATTTTACTTAAGAAAATATCTACATTATTATCACATACAATCTCACCCTTATTTATTATTCCATACTTTAACAAAATACCCATTCGAGATTTATACAGCGATTGAAAATTTTCTTTTCCATTGACAAATTTCAATACTATTTTGATAATACTTGTTTCACTAGAATTATTACTAATGAAAAGTTGGCATAAATTTCGACAATTCTTGAAATTTCTACAACCAAAAATCATGATTTCAACAATCGCATCGAATACTGATGTATCTTGAAAAGTATATGTTTTTTCATTAACGTTTTTTACTCCTAAAACAGAACCATTACGAATTACGGCTTGCTTTTTGATTTTTTTATTTGACTGTTTGTAAAACATAGTTGCGCTTGGGAATGGGCCGCAATATTTGTTTGGAACTGAACTTTTTACAATTTTGTTTGAAATTATTTTCTTATTTGCTGTTTTGATTTGATTAGTAGGCATATTATTGCAATTTCCCATTACTAAAGTATCTTCTGTTGAGTATGGAATTTGAGAGTAGTTGTGTTCATCAAACAAACTTTTGCTGTTTGCAAGCTTCTCAGTCAAACTTAAATCCTCGTTATTAATTATGTTTTTTATATTATTATTATAACAATCATTGTTTGGATTAGAAAAACAATTAGTTTTGATAGGTGTAGACGTATTTTTTTCAGAGATACTTTCCATTTCATCAGCATCTATGACCTCGATACTTTCAGAAACAGAGGAATGATGGTTATGGATATTTTTAAAATCCATACAGTCGATTTTTTTTGTGATCGACAATCGAGATTCTTTATGTTTTGGTTTATCTTCTACTTTATTCTCTGCTTCACATTCGTGTTTTTTTTCTTCATCATTTATACATAATGTGTAATTTTCAGAGAAATCACTATTTTTGTCTTTTCGAGTGAAAGTATTTTTTCCTTTCCAATTTTCTTCGTATTTGAGGTACTCCAAATTACATTTGTTTAACGATGAACGAGAGTTTTTAATGTTTTGAATATTTTCCCGGCCTTCAAAAGACAGTAATTTCAATATTTTACAATGATATTTTATAAAATCAGTGGCTGTTTTATCTTGCTCTAAACATTCATTATAATATGACAAGTGATCAGATGCGAGTTTAAAAATAGAATTGTGTGAGTCATCATTTGATGCTATCAGCTTTGTTTACATTGGAAAATGTAAAAGTAGTTTTTTTAACTTTAGCATGATTTCTGAAGAAAAATAGCTATTTACATCTTTTATTTTTTTATCGGATATTTCACTTTCAATTGATTTAATTTGCAAATCATTGATTAATTTATGTACACTATTTTCAGAATATTCAAATTCTTTGTCAGAGTAATTTTGACAAAGGTATTTATTTTCACTAGTATCTAAAATAGATTGAACAAACTGATCATACAATTTTATAACATCTGGATTTCTAATTTTGCTTAATAAGTCTGATTTTGATTGAGTTACAATATAATCATCGTACTTATTACCGGCTATTATAAACATATTTAATACCGTTTGAGTGAACTCTTCGAAGTCAGATAATAAAGACAAGTATATCAAACAACATAAATAAAATTTTCGCACATATTCATTAGAAAGACAGTTCCAGTTACTCACATTTTTTAATAAACTGAGAGTGTCAACTCTGATCAGTGTGGGGGGCAACGAAGCGTGATTGTTTAAAATATATTGATAACAAATTTCATTGTAATCAAATGGGGATATTTCATTGAAAACATTTGAAAAACAGTCTATCAGCAAGTAAGAAAAAGCGATTACGATTTCTGAGGGAACAGTATAACTTTGTCGTAAAAATTCACGTAAAAAGTGTTTCAATGTAAAATTATCAATAGATTTAGTGATAGTTTGGAATATTGGAATAATTTTATCATCAATTTCAACAACAAAAGTATTTAAATTAATAGTGTTACTGCAGTAATTTCTTATATGTACATTTTGTACTAATCCTTTTAGTTCTATGAAAGTTAGTCGTGGTATCATCTTCTTACAATAACTATTCCACAGATTAACTTGTTCGGATAATCTGTATATTATTTGAAATGGTTTATAAAAAAAGTGTGTGATGCAAGAATTCATTGAAACACTAAACTTCATAGAATTCAATTCATTAGCAGTCTGAAAAGGATGAACATTGATTTTGTCAACTTTTTTTACTTTATCACTAGTATTTTCTTCCTGGGTATTTAAATCCAGACTATTGGAATTAATATTTATGTCATGAATCCTTTCAAGTTTAGTTTTCAAACCGTGTGTATCTTTATGAACTGCCATGTACAAATTTTGTCTTTTGATTGGTTTCAATTGAACCAGTGCCTGAGACCAAACCTCATTTCTTTGTTTTTTCAATTGACCATTCTCATCAAACACTGGCAATTCTGATAACACCAGAAAAATCTTTGTAAAATCTACAACTGGTTTTGACGGCATTTTATAAAAATTATTTTAGTTTTTAAAACAATAATACAACTTAATTTATCCAACTCTACTCTTGCTGATTCAGGTCCTATTGGAAATCCCATAGTGTTGGCATACTTTGTTAAAAATAATAATAATGAAAAAAAAAAAAAAAAAAAAAGTTTTAATAGAAAATTCAAGACTGATAACAGCAAAATAAGTTTTCATAATCATAAACGTTGGCAATCTCGTTTTCGTGGCATCTGATCTGACTCAGCAGCTAGTAGGACAGTCTAGAAGCACTAGTCTAGCAGGATAGGACAGTCTAGCAGTCTAGAATGCACGGTTGTGGATTACCTTACAATGTAAACTCTTCAATCAGTACCTCGAAAGGGTAAAAGACCATAATGGACTGTTTGAGACTGGTGATCCAGACGAAAAAAAGTTGATCTTGAAGTACAGCGAGCTGGTCGTGCGGTGAGAAGAGCAGAGGTAACTAAGGTACCTGACCAACTTTTTTTCCTTTTGGGTGATCTGGTCAGAGTGGATCACGAATGTATCGATGAAAACAAGCTTAAACTCGACGGAACGATGAAGGTAATTCAGCTATATTAGAGCTTGGTAGGCTGGGCTCTGACCAGCTCAGGTGCTCGGACCTCTATGGCAACTCAGCCCGATTATTCTTACGCAACGCCGCACTGATATACGACGCATGCTGCTTATGGAGCTCTTGCCGCTGTTCTCGAGCACAAAGGTAAGTATCGACGATCTTCACCTGTCGGGAGGCGAGTCCATAGCTGAATAACTCGACTTAGTTAAAACTACTACTGCTGCTGACGTATAGTCAAAAGCGTTGATTTGAAGTAGCTAGCTAGTTAAGCCACTCTTACTGCTTGACTTTTCATTCACACATTATCGCGTGCATGTACCTAAAACATATAATCATTATTATCTGGTAGTATAACAACTATATATGACTTCGGTACAAAAAATTTATAAGCTATTAACGTTACATTAATACTGGTCAGATAATTTTTAATCACATAGTAATATTATTAATATCTGTAAGAAAATATCAACCGAAGCGTATGTAGTATATATCACAGAGCTGGTAGAGCCGCAAGTGAATAAATTAATAGACAAAGCAAGTTGGAGAAGCCAGTTAATTATAGAAAATGCTAAGCATACGTACATTCAACTTTGTCCTAAGTATGATTGAGCTTTGAAGTGACTGCTTCTCCTTTTATGTATCTACTTGAAGTAGGGTGCAAGCTTGTGGATAACAATGGACTTGAGATTGACGGAGACGATGATCGATTGAAGTTGATGAGCTCGTTGGAGCGGATCTAGGCGACATTGGGTACTCAGGCCTTGAGCAGCCTCAGTCGGTTGTACTCGTGCAGCGTCATGTCTAAGTATCTGAGACAGCAGTGTAACTTAGCTTAATGTCAAAAAAAGCTGTGGGCACCTGTTACTGTTGTTAAGCCCAAAATCGAACTTGACAGAATTGATACTGCTACTGTTGCTGTGGCTGACTTTAATGGAAAAGCATTAGAAGCATCGTTGTGGGGAAAAAGAGAGTCATGCCATGCAAGCACCCTAGAGTGATAAGGCCAGGCTAGTCGTATGCTTGGAATAGGTAAACTAGATCAGCATCCAGCGCTGGACTACAATACTTTATTGTGCATCTACAACTAGGGTACACTTCGACTAGGGTATTGTTTGATAATACCGTACCAACTGCAAAACAACCACAAATACAGCTGGAATGAACATGTTGCAAAATTTTTAAGTGAAATGTAAAAGGGAAACAACTTAACATTATTTTTACTATTATGGAACTTAGACTTACTCATTTATCTAACTAGTATTACTGATTCCGTAATCCTAAGTGTTGATATCTTTAGCTTAACGAAATAATTTTGCAAGGGCTCCCTGAGTTCTGTTTAAAAATCCACTGTGGTATCGATAAAATAATCATACAGTCATAGACGTTGCCAATTTCATCTCCATGGTATCTGGATCAGCAGAATCAACCACTCCTCAACTATACTGGGACCTTGAAAATGAGTTTTCATCACAGCGCAGATGTGAAGCAGCCAACGATCTCCTCAATGATGGTATTAACCAGGTGAAAGAGTTTAATGGACCTCTCAAAACTGGCTATGACGCCGAGAAAAAAAGTTGATCTCAATGTGAGCACCGAGCTAGTCCCGGGCGAAGATCATCAGCTTTCAGTAGAAGGGTCCAGGTTAAGATATTAAAGTCAGCTCTAGGTGTTGTACACGATAGCAGCAGTACTGTCATGGTATATTTGACGATAAAGTACAGCAAGAGAAAAGAAGCAAAGGTTGCCGAGATACTTGCTTTTCCTTCGAGATCTCTTAGGTGACAACTAGCTTGAGATCCATGGACATGGTGCACTCGATTTTCCTTTTGAAAAGCTTCCAGATGCTGTGCTAAAAATGATCTTACCCAGCAAAACCATTCTACAAGGAATTATTTTCATAAAAACCATAGGCTTTGGTATTGATGACATAAATGACCCAAGCATTAATAAATACACTTATGTTGTCATCGAATTTTGATCATAAAGACTGAAGTTGAACAATAATAGTAAAATAAAAATTTCCGTGCTTACAGAGAATATCCAAGGCTGAAACTTGCACAAGACAAACCAACACAATCTTTAATTAATATTTAGTATTTGTATGTACACAAAGATGTGTTTTAGTTTTACTTGAGTTTTTTTCTTTGCAGGCTAGAGTATAGTACAGCAGCACCTCCTTGCATAAAGGCAGAGAATGAAGGTGCAGCGGTCAAACGCTAACGACAACATCACTTACATCTTTGCACGACGTAAAGTAAGGTTAGTCTGAATTCGTTGAACTCGCGGTTCAATTATTTCTAATTAATATCTTTAAAAATATTGATTCCACGTAAAAAAGGAAATCGGGTGCTGATTGCGCGTCAAAAAGCCGTTAGATTGCTATTTTTTTCGTTATATAAGATTACAAATTGAAGGTTTAAGAGAGTATTTTTGATTTGCGTAGCACCCGAACGTTTTTTATTAATTATAAAAAAAGTATTGTTTCCTCGTCAATAATTCAAAGCAATTTCTTTTCGTCTTGAGACGCGCAATCGATTTGTCAAAATATTATCAAATAATAAGACACCCGGGTGTCAGGTTCACGGAGCTATCACACTCGTGCTACGCACTCGTGTGCTCAACTGGTACTTATTCCCGTCAACTCCGGCACTCGTGTGAGTCAATCACTACTCGTGCGGGAAATCGTCTTTTCCGCACTTGTTACTTAAATAACTATAATGTGTGTGTACATATATATATAACCGTTTATGTTGATCAATTTCAAACGATTATTTCAAGGAAATCAGTAGAAGCAACAAATATATATATATATATATATATATAATAATCCGGGCTTATGACGCCCGACATATGTTTAAATTTTGGACCATATAATATGTGTTAAACTAATCCTTTCATAAAGTATCTACAAGCAAAGCTTGTACATATACATCGTAAAGCCCATTATGAGAAGAATTGTAAAATTGACAACAATAGATGTTTGTGGAGCCCACTGTTTTATTTAACTAATGCTAACGACGCTTAACTAGAAATGCTAAAGAAGCCTATGAATTCGTCAGGCAAAGTGAGTCTAGATTTTTTTTGTTAATAATTGTTGTTGAATTCTTTACATTATAGCAAAAATTAGAACATTATATTTAAATTAAAGACCTAGAAAAATTATTGATACTTTGTAATGCTTAATCCCAAAAGTTTTTGTGGGTATAAAATGAGATAATGTCTTTGTTATGAGATAGCAGTAGTTCATCTGTGAACGAAAAGATATTTGAAGACGATAAATGGGAAAGTTTTAATTTTTTTCTCAAGTATGATTTCATAATTGATTGAACTTTTTCTTTCTTTGTATAATTTTATTTTACTAGTATAAAATCCCCTAATCATTTTCTATGAATACTGGCTGACAGGTAAGAGAGATCTTTAGAGAAACGTTTTTGTTATAGAATTATGTAAAGACTGTTGTTGAATATCTTAATTAGTGCTTCGGATTATTTAAATTAAATATTATTTTTTACTTGTTTATACAAAATGGACACTACTTTCGTGTGAAGAAAGGAAAAGACTCACTTACACGTAATCTAAAGTCACAAAAAGGAATAAAATATTGCATGAAACTATTTCCAAAATTATTAAAAAATGATTACATTACTTACAAGAATTTATTAAACTTTTGAAACAGCTTTTTAGCTTTGAAATTACTATATACTATAAAAGCTTCTTCTACTTAATTATTTAGTATTGAGTAACTTTTTTTATTCTGTTTACAATCATGTCAATTAGTGTAGTAATCTCCAAACATTGATATTAAATGAAACTTTGGATCCTATTTATTTTTTTAAACCTTTTTTTTGAGTCTTAAGCATTTTAGATGCATTCACATTAAATTATTCGTGGATAACCATTTAAGCTTCTATACATACCAATCTTGAGTAAACATTAATAGTAAATGAAACTTCAGATCCTATTTATTTTTCTATACCTTTTTTTTGAGTCTTGAGTATTTTAGATCCCTGCATATTGGTATCAAACTGCAACATTCTGCAATCTAGTAGTTCTTTCTGAGGTCAGCAGAGTTTGAAACGTTTTTACTCTATAAATTATATTATTCTAAGTAAGCAAGTAGTTAAAACTCTTCGTGTTATAGATTGCAAAATTATGAATAAAAATAAATAATTTTGACTGTTTTAAAAAGTATTTAAAAAAAATTTTCTTAACTTTAAAGGCTCAAATGCTACGTTTTGGTGATAACAGATTAATTTTTAATTACTTAACGTGCATACGAGAATTTATCAAATTTTTTATCACTTCTGAGTTGTAAGCTGGGGAAAAACATGTTTCTAACTTTTTACATGCTTTTACTCGTAAGCTTTGAGACTTTTCTATTATATTTGTTTCAACAAAAATGCAGTAGAAAATTTGAATACACATACCTTCGGTAGGCTCATGGTTTTCAAGATCGATAGCAGAATTTTCCAACATAACTGAAAAATCAAAGGAGACAATATCAAATTAAAATGAGCATAAGTTTTAACCAATAAACCACAAATTCTAATTATTTTATGCTATCCGTATATTTTCTAACTAATTATAATTATTTACGATTTTATTGCAAGCGCTTGATATCACGTTGGCTAAGTGGCATAAATGAATAATCATATTTGTTAAAGTACTTTTTGTAACTTCATATCCGCAGTAAAATGTTATCCTCAAGTTTTGCGTGTACTTAATGATATATGTAACTAACTTTTCGAAGACACTAGTACTTATGATAATAAATTATACTATAACAGTTTTTTTTTTTTTTTAATATTAAGAATGTATTTATACTATTTTAAAAATAGTGTGTTAGCCACGTGAATGACGTATTTAAAAAATTGCACAGCTTACATTAAAATAATAAGCGGATGAATTAGAAAAAAATTTTAAACAAATAAATTAAATATGAAGAATAATAAACCAAAAATAAACAAGCATGTATGTAAAGGGAACGAAAAGTTTGTATACAAAACTGTAAGAACTGTAAGAAAATAGAATAAAAATGATCACTGTAATATGAGTATGTTAATTATTTAGAAGGCTTAGCCGTTTGAATGTTAGCATTGGTGGTCATGCATGCAACAAAACGAAATCCTGCTGAAAAGTGAAATTCAAACTAGAGCTAGAGAAAAAAAAACATAATAATAATTTAAAGTGTCTCCCTTTGTTAAAAAAGTGTACACATTATTGTAAGAAAATAAAAATATAAAAAATAAGCATAACAAAACAGATGAGCAGCCTAAAAATTAAAACAACTGTAGAGTGATGCTTATAAAAAAAGGAAATGATGCATCGATTCAGTGAATGTGTCAAAAATACTAAAAAAAACACACTCATTAATCAATAGTATCAGAAATTTTTGTCCATAGCAGCAAAAACTAAACATAAAGTGAATAATATAATATGAGAAAATATTACCAAAAAAAATAATAAAGTTATTAGGAAAATTAAAATTTTATAAAATTATTTTACTGATATGAATAAAAACCCGCTGGTCAAAGAATTGCAAAAAAACATGTACAAATATTCACAGAAAAAGATAATATCAATAAAAAAATATTCTTGCTAAAAAATGTATGTAGCTGGGAGAGGTATAATAAAAAAATAGAAAAACATACTTTAATTTATATTAGTCACATAAGCACAAATAGTTGAAACAAGCGATATCTGGAAAATTGTAGTATTTATCTCAGGATGACAATACAATAAAGTGAGAATAATGTTGAAGTAGTAAGATTTTAAGGGACTAACTTTCTAATTCTGCGAAGATCTCGCACTAACGAATGTAGTTACATGAGAAAGAGAAGAAGAAGAAAGAAAATAAGTACACCAGCGTTATCTTAATTTAAGAATTTATGGGAAGTATTTTAGATTGCGTGAATAACGAAACGAAAGACTGATTCTAATGGAAGACAATAAAATAATCATAGTTATAAAATATGAAGCAGTTATTAGAAAAAAAAGTGATAGATTATTTTATGGTTGTAAATCTAACAAAATAAAGCTAATATTATAGTACTACAAGAATTTTTGGTTAAGACATTAGGAAAAGAATAATAATAATTAAAAGGAGTATGTACTACAGGAAAACTACAACTACTTTAGAAAGTAGTAAGAAAAACAAAAAAATGGGAGAACTCAAAAAAGGCTCTTATGAAATTGAAAGTCTTTAAACATGAGTGAATAAATAAATGAGATTACGGATAACTAGAAGGGCAGAAAACTTAACATAAAAATGTTTAATGTACAGGATTCATAAGATAAAAATACAACTTGTTTCTTAAAAGATTGTTGAAAATGATAGATTACTTTATCATTGAAAAAAAAGCCTATTAATTTGAGAGTTCAATGTAAGAACAAAAAAATAGCAAGAAAATAGCAAAAAAAACGAGACCAAAATTTTTGAGAAAACAGTAAATAAAAAGGCAGATAAAATTAAAGCATCTTGCATGAAAAGAGATTTAAGTGCTGAAATAAGACAAATCACTGCAACGAAATAAAATCACAAGCAACGAATAACAGCAACTTAGTTCTTGGTCTAATAGTTTGTGACCGACTAGCCTCTCGAATTTGAATTAATTAATTAATTTATTCTTAATAATGGGTGAAGCGATGTGTGATTGGTGGTCTTTATTATATCTTGTGTTTATAGGTAGAAATATTTTTTGTTCTCATTTTATGTTGATAGCTAACGCTGTGCTTGCTACTAATTGTGTTTTAAATAGGTGCACGTAGGGCGAAGAGCAGGTAGATCGCCGCGCGCAACGCAATGCTTTCGGGCTTCAATGCATGGCCCATCACCGCAAGTTACCAATCGGCGCATAGGAAATGGGTTTCGGCAGCGCCTACCGCAAACGATCCGACAGCACCATCCAGGCACGGCGAGCGCACGACGACAGGCATTCTTCCGATGGTACTGGCTTGATCGAGACACTTGATTTTTCTGGTGCCAACGGGGAATCCGCCATACATTCGTGTCGCGCTTAAATGCACCAAGACATTTATCTTCAATGCTTGATTTAGAGTAGCTTAAATGCACCGCTATAATTTGCTTCAATGCATCGCGCTGGTTATTATTTCAAACATATTATAATTTTGGCTTAAGATCATATTTGTTGTCGCTTAAGCGCTTGCTTTTCTTTTCTTTGCTATTCGCTCACTTCTGTCCGCCTTTGTTTAAATATTACGTTTTGCTTGATGTAGTGATTTTTATGCATTATAGAAAGATATGCATTGTTGAATTTGCTATAATAAAGCCTTGGTACTTAAACAAAATCCCACCTTGCTTTTTTCTTTGAATTTGGCGTCTTTGCATGCAGGTATCATTTCAGCTTTCGTCGAACGTCTTGGGAAGCATCGGATGGCGGTGGAGCCCTCTCTTTCGCTGGTTCCAGTTCTGCAATAACGCCAAGGTCGTAAGTACGAGGACGGGAATTTCATATCGTTCCGGGACTCCTCGATCTATGGCTTAGCCACCGTGACGAGTGCCCGTTCCTCATCCTTTATCCTCCCAAATCATTCAGTGTTCCATTCGGCCGAGGAGAAGGATATCCGCACAGTGTGTGCTAGTGTTTTTTTTTTCAGCTCGTAGACGATTCAAAATTATGACACACATCGCTTCATCACGCGCATGTAGAGACATTTTTCTCCCTCGTCATCTCGACTCTCCCTTCCGGGCAAAGTCCCATATTATTTGTTTTATTCGTTCTTAAAGAACAGCGTGACGCAAAAGGGAACGTCACATATGATTTTTTGGCGCCCGACGTGGGGCAGTCTGTAAGAGAGAGGATTGATCGGGAGTAGCGTGTTTGCGAAAAATTCAAAAGTAATACCTAATGGCGTTTTGTTAAGGCATTATATTGGATAGTCTAAAACAGAGATTTCGGTATTAAAAAGAGATAAGCGTAGCGTAACTGAATAAACGATATAACGTTGAATATCAGGGGCAAAACAAGCGGCTTGTTCCGAGAATCAAGCCAGCGTTTTCGTTGTGAAGCATATGTGATATTGTATGTAAACCTCTTCACGGTCAAATTTAAGGTCGTTTGTCTTGTACGTCGTTCTTGAGATGTCGACAATACACTATACAACCCGTGAACTCTATTTACAAGGGCGTGTATGTTGATTTTCCGTCGGCCTCGCGTGTTGTTTACGTTCCGTTGATACTTACGTACACGTTGACAACTCTCGTACATGCCAGATTGGTAGGTTTATCCTAGACCTTGCTGTTACATTGGGTTAACATAACACACGTAGTGATTTTCTTTCTCGTTCGACCACTCGGGTTTTAAGGCGAAATGGCTCATGGTAGGCGAGCTGAGGCTTTTTTAATTCAACTACGCGAAACCGTGGTCAACGAGGAGAAACATAGTATATCGTATGGACAGCTTATGCGGTGGCAGGGTGCCATCAACGAAGATGTAAAAGAAATATTTGAAGCAAACAAGCAGCTTATCGAACGCGTTAATATATTGGAGAAATGTGAGATGGATTCAAGCGATTTACGTGCGTTGAGAGCCGAGTTTACCCGTGATATAATCAAAGCAACGAATGAAACTCACGAACTGAAGGAAAGCGTCGAAAACGGTGCGACAGAAAATTTGCTACGGATCGAGGGGATTAAAAAAAATTACTCCGACTTACAAAAGTCTGTTGATAAATTACATGAAGATATCGATAGGCTATATAAAGATATTGACGACTCGTATTATGACGTACAGTCGCTAAGGGATCGTATGGGAAAGTTTTTCGACGAAGCTTATAATGACTCAAGAAGCCTGAAGCAATCCCTCGACGAGAAGTTATACCAAGTACGCCAATCCATGAGGCAAAGTACAACAAATAGTTCGCCTTCTTTAAACTTACCCGTTCCGAAATTTAAGGGACGCGACGGCGAACGACCGATCAAGTTCCTCTCCAAGCTCGAGAGATACGTGAATTACGTTCGACCTCGCGATTCTGACTTACCGTGTATCTTTGCGGAGTGTTGCGAGGAGACAGCACGCGACTGGTGGTATCTGCATGAGCACAAAGCAAAAACCCTTGCCGAGTTCAAACGTAAATTTTGCGAACGATACTGGAGTCCGGCGGTGCAACAGAGCCTCCGCAGAAAATTAGAATTCGGTCAATATCAACTTGGGGGAAAATACACGAGGGCAGAGTATGCCACTCATATGTTCGGGTTTGCTCGTGATTTAGATATTCCCTCGAATGACAAGAATTTATTGCATCAGCTCGCAGCTCATTTTGGCCGTAATTTCAAGCATGCCATTATGTGTGATCGAAATTCAACGGACGAGTCTCTGTTGGAATTGTTGGCGGAGTTTGACGCGGACGAACGGCGTTATCGTGGTCTTGGGCCTGATAAAAATCGGAATGCTTCGAGCTCGAATAATCCCGCAGCATCGAATGCTAATCCGAGTTCGAACACAGGAAATCGAGTTAATAATAATAATCACAATAATAATCGCAACAGCACGCAGACCTGGCGATCGAACCAGATTTCGCTGGATCAAGAAGACGAAGGTTTTGGGCAAACACGCGATCCCTCGCCACAACGAGGCAACCGAGAACCAGTAAAATCGTGTCTTTTTGGTGCGAATCCTAGGGACTGCGACGATTTTTTAAACCCGTCCCACCCGGAAAAAAACTTGTAAAGGTTGCGTTGACGAAATCAGTCGATTACACGCGTCGGGTCAACGCAACTGAATACTGCACGCGCAGAGGTAGCGAGAGATCGCATCGGTGGGCACATTTTTGTAAGAACAGCATTATGATAAACAAACAGTCGCATCGTCGAGTGCCAACTAAGATAAATCGCGTATGGTCTCGATTAAAATATTTGTGTGGCTCACGACGCTTTTCTTTCATAGATGATTGCCTTAAAGGATTCGGTAATTACAAGATTAATATTGACTCGGTGTTTTCACCTAGGGTGGTATTCCAACGGAATTTAAATCATCGCTCCATATTTTTCGATGCACGAGAGGAGTTATTGTACGACATCAATCCACACGATCAGATATCTCGCGGATTGAAATGTCCCGAAATCGAGGTGGCATTGGTTGGCGTTAAGGTCATGGCCCTGTTGGACTCGGGCAGCGAAATATCCTGTATTTCCGAAGCTTTTTACGAAACGAATAAACAGGAGTTAGGGCGATTACCAACGCTACCACTGACAGGCAAATATATTAAAGTGGCAACGGGTCGAAGGTCCTGCAAAATAAAAAAACAAATTTTTATTCCTACGGCTTTCGGAGATCATAAAGTGTCCCTGACGTATGTGGTGGCGCCTAAATTGACGCGGGAAGTCATTATCGGTTTCGATGCTTTTAAAGAGCTGGATATTATTATTAACTCGGCGAAGGTGGATGTCACGCTACATATTCAACATCGGGAGATAGTCATGCCGTTGATATCCCGTCTTGAGCAATCGAATAATTATGAATCACATTATTGCAAGGTGGAATACGATAATAATAAACAGGATGTGATCATTGATGATGGAACGTTCGATCAAACAGATGAGTCGTACGAAATTACTCCTGATGAGGTAGAGGACAAAATAAAGGCATTGGATTTGTCAGACGGGCAAAAGAGTTCGTTAAAAGAATTAATACAACATTATCAGCCAATTTTCGAGAAGCGCCCTCGTCTTATTAATACGTATGTTCACGAACTTGTGTTGAAAGACAAGAAACCATTTTTTACGCGCTCCTACCCGGTTCCGCTAAATTATCGAGAACAGGTTCAGAATGAAATCGACAAGATGTTGAAGCTAAACGTCATACGCAGGTCTTTCAGTCCGTACATAAATCCCATTCGCGTGGTGATAAAAAAGGATAAAACGATGCGTTTGTGCATAGACGCTCGAAAATTAAATGAAAATTTAGTCGACGACTACGAATCGCCGCCGGGGATCGAGGAGCTATTTCCACGATGCCGGCACGCAAATTTCATCTCTAACTTGGATTTGACGAGTTCCTATTGGCAGATACCCTTATCCGAAGAATCCAACAGTACACGGCGTTCAAGCTCGACAATCACGTGTATGAATTCAACGTGGTCGCTTTTGGCATTAAAACGTCGGGGGCTGCTTTGCTAAGGGCGCTTAGTGAGGTGCTGTTCGGGCTCGAGGCTTTTTTCTTACAATTCGTAGACGATTTGGCTGTATTTTCCCCGACCTTCGAAGAGCATTTGCGTCATTTAGATATGGTTTTCGAGCGCTGTTTGAAGCACAATTTAAGGGTTCATTTTTGTAAGTCGAATTTCATGCGGCGAGAAATAGATTTTTTAGGTCATAGATTATCCGCTGAAGGGTTGAAACCGCAGCCTGAAAAAATAGCGACGATAAAGAACTTTCCGGTACCTAAAAATGTCACCATGTTGCAATCGTTCCTAGGTTTTGTAAATTTCTACACTAAGTTCGTGAGAAATTACTCGCTGTATACGTTACCTCTGAACAAGCTGCTACGAAAGAAAGAAGCTTTCGTGTGGGGGACGGATCAACAAGAAGCATTTGAGAAAATTAAGGATTTATTTGATGAGAACGTCATTCTAAAATTTCCCGATATCCAACGGCCTTACATCTTGACGACCGATGCGAGCGACTATGCGATATCGGCTGTGTTATCGCAGAAAAACGATCAAGGCGAGGAAGCGATAATCACTTTCGTAAGTCGGACGTTACGCGCGAGTGAATTGAACTATTTCACTACAGAGAAGGAATTATTGGCCTTGGTCTGGGCGCTCGATAAGCTACACACGTACCTACGGGGGGCGGTAAAGATACACGCACGAACGGATCACCAGGCGCTATCCTTCCTCAATACTTGTCGCTTCGGCAATTCACGCCTGCTGAGGTGGCAGCTGGCGTTGCAATGCTATAACCTGGACATTACTTATATAGAAGGAAAGAAGAACGCTAGCGCGGATTTTTTGAGTAGGGTGCAATATCCGCCCGCAGGGGGTGAATCCGACTTACAAATTAACATATTGTTGGCTCACAAACCTTCCGACGAACTAATCGACTTATTTAAAGAGTTACGGGGATGGCAGCGGCAAGACGATGATATTGTTCATATTATAGAATCGTTAAAAAACAAGGAAAATCGTCTGTGTAAGCGTTTCGCATATGAGGGCGACATATTGTACAAAAAGGAAAGAGAAAAGTTGAAGTTTGTCATACCAAAAATCAAATTGAATTTACTGATTGAAGAGATCCATTCCTTATATGCGCATATCGGCTCGTTTAAAACACTTAAATTATTACGAGAACAGTTTTTTTCTCCTGGATTGAAAAGGTGTGTGTACGACACGATTAAGCGCTACCACCATTGTCAGGTGAACAAGATTATCACGCAGAAATTTAACGAACAATATCGGCCGATACTGATAGAAAGGCCAAATGAACTTTTGTCGATCGATTTTTTTGGCCCTCTACCTACCGCGAAATACGGTTATAAATACATTCTGTCGACAGTAGACGTGTTCTCAAAATTCGTTGTTTTATATCCATTGCGAAAGGCTACCACAGACGCGGTAATTCGATGTATTGTTCGCGATTATATCCCAAAATATGGCAAACCGATGAAAATCATAAACGACCATGGCACGCAGTTTAGTTCGAAAAAATGGCTCCACAAATTAAACGATCTGGAAATTTCCCTCATTTTTTCGTCCATACGTCATCCGCAGTCGAATCCAGTGGAGCGCGTTCATCGTGAATTAGCGCGTTTTTTTCGCTCTCTACTGTCGAATAGTCATGCTGCCTGGTACAACCATCTCGAATTAATCTGTTCCTTGATGAATAAAGTAATTCACGAATCCACTCAGTTTACGCCCACAGAGTTATTTTTGAATAAAGAACCCGAGCGCCTATGGGAGAGATATTTAAATACTCCCGCGCTACAGACGCTTCCGAAAGAAGGAAAATTAATGTTAGCTCGTGATTATATGCATCGGATGCTAAAGCGGCGAGCGGAAAAGAAAAATGCCAAGCGTCGGCATTTCACGTTTAAAATAAATGATTCTGTGTTGTTGAAGGCGCTCAACGTATCCAATGCCGAGAACAAATACTTGTCCAAGTTTTTCGCTATATATGAAGGGCCTTGCAAGGTCGTTGGTGTTTTTGGCGATACCTACCAGTTATACGACGAGCGACAAAACAAAACTCGCGGAAAGTTTCATTTAACACAGTTGAAGCCATATTATGTTTAGCTTGTATTTTGTAAACACTGCGTAATTCGATCAAGTAGTTGCGTGAACAGCCTTTAATGTAGCGTCCTTATAATAAATTGCCTTTAGTTGTGTTTCGGCTACGATGGAAAGCTCGTCTATCCGGAGTCTTGTACAATGCCGCGACGTACAGCTGTGGGTCAATCCGCAGATGCTTGCAGCAAATAGTACGGGATTCTTCCTTGGCGAAATTTTCACCTCGGAACGAGTGCCTACGGGGCGCTGTAAATACGTTCCAATGAAAACACCAAGTGGTAAGCGTCGCCTGAAAATGGTGAAGTTAACGAAAAATGCAGCGGTTAATACGCCTGCTGGAGGGCCTAAAGCCATAAGTGTAGGACGAAGTGCATGTACCGAGGTTGTCGGTACGATGGGAGACCGAGCGCAAGGAAATTCCATTTCGTCATCGCCAGTGGCTCAAGACACACGTCCAGCTTTGGAGCGTTATCCGAACTTGCCTCTGGGGATGATTATAAAGAAGAAAGCCACGATTCCTTCGGGGTTCGAGGTCGAGCTCGCCTCGTTGCAACAAGTGATTTCTGAAGAGGAAGGAAATGATGATACAACGAATGACCCGTTCGGCTTGTTGCACGAGTACTCCACATCGGCTGTGCAGGCAAATCGCGACGACATTTTCGACTTGGATGTGGACGATTTCCAGCAGTGGCTTGAAGTTATTCAAACGATGGGTACAATAACTGTCTCCCTTATTTTCGTATTGTTCGTTGATTAACGCAAATCTCGATCTAGTAAATTTTTGAGTTGCGATCACACACTTGGTCCAGTTACGCGATGTACGTGGCAGTTTAGGCGTAGTTGAATTATTAACGATAAGGTGCGGAATTCAACGTTTAAAGCTCTTTTTCTTTTTTGTTTTTTCTTCTTTAGATGAAAATTTGTGTATTAGGTTTAAAAACTCATTTTCATCAAGGGGGCTAATGTGACCGACTAGCCTCTCGAATTTGAATTAATTAATTAATTTATTCTTAATAATGGGTGAAGCGATGTGTGATTGATGGTCTTTATTATATCTTGTGTTTATAGGTAGAAATATTTTTTGTTCTAATTTTATGTTGATAGCTAACGCTGTGCTTGCTACTAATTGTGTTTTAAATAGGTGCACGTAGGGCGGAGAGCAGGTAGATCGCCGCGCGCAGTGCAATGCTTTCGGGCTTCAATGCATGGCCCATCACCGCAAGTTACCAATCGGCGCATAGGAAATGGGTTTCGGCAGCGCCTACCGCAAGCGATCCGACAGCACCATCCAGGCACGGCGAGCGCACGACGACAGGCATTCTTCCGATGGTACTGGCTTGATCGAGACACTTGATTTTTCTGGTGCCAACGGGGAATCCGCCATACATTCGTGTCGCGCTTAAATGCACCAAGACATTTATCTTCAATGCTTGATTTAGAGTAGCTTAAATGCACCGCTATAATTTGCTTCAATGCATCGCGCTGGTTATTATTTCAAACATATTATAATTTTGGCTTAAGATCATATTTGTTATCGCTTAAGCGCTTGCTTTTCTTTTCTTTGCTATTCGCTCACTTCTGTCCGCCTTTGTTTAAATATTACGTTTTGCTTGATGTAGTGATTTCTATGCATTATAGAAATATATGCATTGTTGAATTTGCTATAATAAAGCCTTGGTACTTAAACAAAATCCCACCTTGCTTGTTTCTTTGAATTTGGCGTCTTTGCATGCAAGTATCATTTCAGCTTTCGTCGAACGTCTTGGGAAGCATCGGATGGCGGTGGAGCCCTCTCTCTCGCTGGTTCCAGTTCTGCAATAACGCCAAGGTCGTAAGTACGAGGACGGGAATTTCATATCGTTCCGGGACTCCTCGATCTATGGCTTAGCCACCGTGACGAGTGCCCGTTCCTCATCCTTTATCCTCCCAAATCATTCTGTGTTCCATTCGGCCGAGGAGAAGGATATCCGCACAGTGTGTGCTAGTGTTTTTTTTTTTTAGCTCGTAGACGATTCAAAATTATGACACACATCGCTTCATCACGCGCATGTAGACATTTTTCTCCCTCGTCATCTCGACTCTCCCTTCCGGGCAAAGTCCCATATTATTTGTTTTATTCGTTCTTAAAGAACAGCGTGACGCAAAAGGGAACGTCACAAGTTAATTACGACAATTAAATAAAAAATAAATACAGTTTTAACTGAAACATCCTTGCAAGAAAGACAAAATAAACATTCAAAGTAAGTACGTAACCAAAGAGCTGATTGGTATGAAAAAAGAAGGGTTAGGTAGTAAAACCAGTAGGTTAAAGAGGTTTGAAAGAAAATATATAAGTATGGGTAGTGTTAAAAAAAAGAGAAACTATAGTGAGCAGATTGAAAAAATAGCTAACAGTAGATTTAGAAAAAAAAAGGAAACAAAGTACGGAAAGCAAGAGTAACAAAAACTCGACTAAAACAGATGATAGTATAGCAATGCCAAAATGTTCTAAAGCGATCAGTCGATTCACATTGAAGAAAAAAATCGAATGGATCACGAACGAAGAAAGAGATTCAGCAATAAAACTTAAAAAATCTATGAATGCTAACGTAAAAAGATCTGGAAATAAAGTTTTAAGCAAAAAAAATGAAAAACGAAAAAGTAGGAAAAAGATAATAAACATTGAATTTTTTTAAAGGTCAATACGTTTTCGAGTACATAAATGTGCTCAAATGCTAGATAAAGTGCTTTATAAAGCAAGAATCGCAGAAAAGTTGATGTCAAAAGTGTAATTTACAGTCAAGGCCAACGACTCAAAAACTACTTAGTTTATAGTAAAAAAATAAGCTTACTTTAAATGAAAAAGTAACAAAAAGCCAGGTCAATTATAAAGATAACAAAAGTACTAAGGGTCAGATGTAAGCACTTTATATCATAAAAAATTCAGAACAAGTAATAAAATCCAGTGGCGCAGTAACAGTATGCTTTCTTGATTTAAAATTAATAAAATGAAAAAGTAAATTAATACAAGAAAAAAATCAAAGTAATAGTGTTGAGAAGAAATTTGTCAGTAAAATAGAAAAAAAATTTGAAAACATAAAAACAAAGTTGCGACTTGGAATAGAATCACAAAAAACTAAAGACAGCAAGTTGAGTTAGGCAAAGATGCTGCTCAAACTTAAAGTGATTCAAGAATCCTTAGGAAATTCAGATAGTAAGTTAAAAAAGGTAATGAAGGGGGCATATAATTTAAATTGGTAAAGATTTCTGGCCTGAGCATGACACATAATATAAAAGTACTACGTACAAGACATAGTATGCTGAATGCAAATTGTAAGAAAATAAATGTGCGTATTATTAAAAATATATAAAAAAATGGAGGTAGTAAGGGGTAATAATATGCTTAACTTCTATTCTCTAATTCTCTTACAGCAAAGATCTTGTACAGTCAATATGTATTACAAGCAGCAACGTAGGCTTAATACGAAATAAACACGATATGTGAAATACGAAAATAGCTATTTTATAGAGCCTCTGCAGAAAACTTTGTTTATTTGATATTTTTTTCTAAATTGAAGTGCCTAGAGTATGAGGTAAGAGAAATGCGTCAACAAGAAAAAAAAGAGCTTTTTTATATGACCTTACATATTAACAAAATTACACCTGACTTCATTTGAGACATGTAGGCCTATAGAAGAAGCATGCAAATAAAAATAATTTGAAAAGTCGAAAACTATCTGCATTATCAAGTGATGATACAAAAACTGGATACGCAAAAATTTTTTTACTAAACAAAAATACACCAAGTAAATGGTAAAGGTTAATTAAGTTGGAACTTAATGGATTCACTAGAATAAATATTAATTTGGTAGATCTAAAAAAGTTTAAGAAGGTTCGGTCATTTTTCCGGGGGAAGGGGAGAGTGGGTGTGTGGGGGCTCCCATAAGACACAGTGTTACAGTGAGTTGTACTAACTGTGCATGAAAACGTTCACCTACTGCATCATGGTTAATTTAACTGTGTTCAACTCGTTAGTGCTCAAAAGTTAACCATTATATGTTATAAACAAATTACATTACATAGTTTGAAGCAGCTTGATTCCAATAGTTCAAGTGAAAAAGTTAAAAAAGTGTTATTTACATGATAAAAAATAACCTAAAATAAGGAAGAGGAGACGCAACTTTCGTGAAAAAAAGTGTGTTATGAGTTTTTTAAAAATAAAATTTTTTTTGCACACCAGTATAGTTTGAACTCTTAAAAAAGGCTGGGCCAAGTTTCAGATCAAAATTTAACAAATTATAGAAGCAATTTTGTAAAGACGTCTCGCTCTGTGTGAAAAGATCAGCTGACAGCAGACGATGCTTTATACACTCCCATACACTTAGCATAAGAGCTGCTCACGACCTTGTTTGCGTTTGCATAGATATTTCTTTTAAATTCCTGATAAGGTACACATTTTTTAATACGAAAGTCTTCCGTAAAAGTTAAGCTATCCATTTAAAATTTTTTTTTATCGTAAATAAATCTCTAGCTTCGAAATTTGTGCAACAAAGTCTGAATAATTACTTTCACCCGTAAGAGCAATGTTCAATCATGCAATTTTCAGAATTTTTCGCTTGAAAATTTGGCTAATAAAAAATATGTAAACTTATACGTACTTCCAGCATGTTAAAGTACAACTTTTTTTTTCAGCGAGAGAATAAATCTCCTGAAAAACGATCAAACCTCCTTAAAAAAAATAAGTGATATACGGTTGATTCGAATCAAACTACATAAATTCTTTTTTCATAAAGCTCGATAACTTAAAAATCTACGCAGCTTTAAAAAAACGGATGAAACTAAATACGTAATGTATGCCATACATATAGCAGCCTCACTTGATGAAAAAAGTGCTTTCATTCCGTAACAATGTTCCAGCTTACACAATAAACGAAGAAATCATTATTGCTACACACAAGTTTTTAAGAAAGTTGAAATCAAACTTATAATTAGAGGGCACAAAGAAAATAAAATGCTGTCGTAATAAATGAATGAAATTGCAAAAGAACGACGTTGGATAACAAATTAAAACTAATAAAAATGTTTTTTTTTTAATTTACAGACTTATCTAATGGCGTTCTTAGGTATTTAGATGTACCTAGATTCTAAAAAAAATGCAGTAAAGTATGTGTGGCGTCTCACATCTCTCGCGCTTCAGGCTCTACTCGCCAGGTGGTCAAGTCCCTAATAGTTTGCTCCCGTCAAGCGGCGGAATTCCCGCACGATTCATATGTAAGCGCGATCGAGTCAATCTAAAACCCACACCTCTGTGTCTAAGGCAGGGAGCACGTCATCAGCCTTACTGGAGCCGTACCATATAACTTTTTTTAGCTTCGCGGGCCTATGTTATAACATACTACATAGGCCGATGTACAGAAAAATAGTTTTATGGTACGGCCCCTGATGAGTCCTGGCGTGCTCTCGGGACGAAACACCTTTTTCTCTCTTATAGACGACCTCTCGATCTCAATATTGGCGATCCTACCCTTCGAACCTACACGATCTCTATATTGGCGATCCTGCCAGGATACTTCTATATTTCTATATTGGCAATCCTGCCAGGATACTTCTATATTTCTATATTGGCGATCCTACCCTTCGAACCTATACTCTTACGCATCTCCGCATCCTCCACGCTGGGTACACGCTAACGCAGCTAATCCCCACACGATTCGCTCATCGCACGAACCCATTCACGCACGGTGGCAACGCGCCCCGCACAACACGATTCGCTCATCGCACGAACTCGTTCACGCACGGCGGCAACGCGCCCTGCATCTCTCGCAACGGAGCGTGGAAGACCCGGAGATCCAACGAGACTTTTTCTCAACATCTTTTTCCCTCTCATGCCTTCACACCCTCGACTTTCATATCGTCACTTCCTCCTGTTACACCATCGTCGTGACTAGGCGGGGAGGGATGTGGCGTCTCACATCTCTCGCGCTTCAGGCTCTACTCGCCAGGTGGCCAAGCCCCTAATAATTTGCTCCCGTCAAGCGGCGAAATTCCCGCACGATTCATATATACGAGCGATCGAGTCAATCTAAAACCCATACCTCTACGTCTATTTAGCGAAACCACTGCGAAGCGTGTTCTACGTTGTAGCTTTGGTAAGTGCCTAACCTGATGTTTCCGCGCGACGCTGAATGGTAACGCCGCGAGTCCCAATAGTGAAGGGACTTGCAATGGCGGCAAAATCAGGATTAGCTATACCAAGGTAAGGTGAAGTTGAAAGAACTGAATGACCAAAGGTATAGTGAAGTGGTTATCCCTGTTTCAGAATCCTCAGGGGGCCGTCATCAAAAAATGACGACACGGGTGTGGCAAGCCCGAGTGACCCCGAGCCAGGGAAGACGAGCGCCATCTTCTCTGAATACGGTAATCGAACTTGATGCTTCAACGACTTGCACTAGGGCGTGAGTGCAGGAACGTTGCATTAACGGAGACCCGGAACTGGTACTGACCACCTGGTTGAGAGACTAAGGCTCTTGAACCCCTTTCTTTAGAAAAACGAAGCGCATAAAGTACACTGCGATTGGGGGCAGCAGGTTGTTCTGGTCAAACGCCTGATACTTTGCGCATCTCCTTCTTCCATGAGCGCAGATGAACAAAAATCTGTCAATGATTACAAGTAGGAGCGAAACGCAAAAAGCAAAAGGAGAAAAGCAAGTAAGTGTGAAAAAAGAGAAATGCAAAGAGCAACTGACTGACTCTCGCATGGACCCCAACGGAAGTAGCTGGGCCCTTTGCAAGGTTAGAAAGAGAATGACCCTACTGAGGACAAATAAGGACCATGGTCCGATTGCGATCAGAGCTGTGATTGTATCAGCTCAAGACCTGAAGCGCAGAAGCGCCAGGTCAAGGCATGTGTCGCCATAAGAACACCACGGCCAGTTGAGCTGCCTCGTTAAGATCGTGAACTGAAAAACGGATGGTGCGGAAAGCTTTTCTCCACTGAGATTGGGTGACCTGACCATGAGTCTAAGTAAGGGATCGAACACGAGGCAAAGCTTGACCGGTTGGCTGAGAGCCAAGAATTAGAAAGCAGGCGGTAAACTTAAGTATTGCTGCCTATGAGAATGTACGTTACCATTTACGAAAAAATGAAAAAGTTAGAACGCTAAGTTAGTGTAGCATACGACAATTGTTGACTGCGCATATTTGAGAAAGCACCAAATACGAACGTCTATGCGTAGTCCCGATCACTATGCTCGCTGACCCCCCTTTGAACGCAAACTCGATTTGAACTGCTCAAGGAAAGGAACTATCCTTTGGCAACCTTGACGCGGTCCGGACCGATAACTCTTTTGTTTGATAGATGAGTATGAGAGACCGATAGAATATTTGGCCTTAGGGAGTTGCGCCCCTACTCATTTCAAGCAAACGACGTGGCTCCAGGCGGGAGCCGACGGACACGCCGCCTCGAGGTTCCCCGTGGATGCGATCATCGTCAAAGCTGTCTGCGAACGGTTGGATCTGGAACGACCGATCAAGAGTCGGGGCAGCTGATGATTGTAACGAAAGTGTCCGGCCCAGACTCCAGCCGTATCGATCATAGAGACCCGATAAGATTTACTTTCGGATCTCCTTGGAGATGCAGCTGGTACGAACCAACGGGCGTCTAAATTTCTCCAAAGTCGGACCTAGGGCGGGTCTTGCGGGGTCGCAGATGGGTTACTTCCAGATTCCCTTAGTACCTTTCAAGAGACTGCCAGCCCCAAGCGGTGGCGATCAGTCTGGAAACGGGGAGCAGCGTCAGCCGGTTTCCCCGGAGAATATCGCTGTGCACTTCTTCGTGCGTCGTTCTTCTCACCTCTACGTCTAAGGCAGGGAGCACGTCATCAGCCTTACTGATGAGTCCTGGCGTGCTCTCGGGACGAAACACCTTTTTCTCTCTTATAGACGACCTCTCGATCTCTATATATGTATATAAGCTAATGAATAAAATTTATACAGTATGATTTAAAATTATTAGGACTTACTATCTTCACCTGCACGCTTGTTTGATGGTACAGCCAAGGCTGCATTTATAAAATTTATAAAGATAGGAATATCTCGATCAATGATGTTTTGCCGATATGTCGAGATATGAATATCTTTATGATGTCCCATATATCTTGCTAGGTCATTTAACTCAGCGTCATTTAAATTTAGCTTTATACAAACAGTGGCCAGCTGCTTTCGCAGTATAGTAGCTGTAAATCTTACAGGATCTTCCATACCACTCTGTACAGCAAATTTTCTTAACGTTATGTAAGCAGATAAATGTCTGACAGCGTTTAAAGGTGTTTGAGGAAGAGCAAAGACGTAATCATTTTTTGAGTGAATATTTAAATTATGTCGATAACTTAGCAATAAATTGATACACATTTGGACTTGAGGCGTAACAAGCAGCTGTACATCACGTCTCTGCTTGCCTCTAGTGGTAATAAGAGCGTACTCCTTGGACAGATCTTGCAAACCTTCACTCAACTTATCGTACGATTTAGTAAACTCGTCAATTTTTTTCAGACATTCCCAATCGGTAATAAAAATTCGTTCCACATCTCCAGGACGTCTCCTGTTATACACTTCTAACGAAGTTAAGGTAAGCTTCAAAAGTTTTAGATAAATATCCAGCTTGAATTCTTCTTGAAGTGCATTATAATAATAAACCATCTCATCACTTAAGTACTTTAGGAAGGTGTTAATCTCTTCAGGTCTTGGTAACACGACTGAGCGATGCCGACTGAAGTTACCATAAGATTCCGCAGCCACTCTTGACAATCTTTGTTTGTAGTCACTTTGGATGCATCTCAAAAAATCTTCCGCAACTTGAGCTTGATCCTTACTATTTTGCTTAATGCACATGATAATGTGAGTGTTAGTAACTTTTGTTATAAGGGTAAACATATTTTGTGCTACTGTTGGATGACACAAGAATTCTGTACTTCTTCACCATTGTTAGCTAATTTTTCAATTGCCCTAATAACTGCTGCACTTCGTTCTGGAATGAGACAATCAGACATGTACTTCACTGTACTGTCTTCCTTTATGAGGGCTAATTTAATTTTTGACAACCGTCTGAGTTGAGTTATAATATTAGCTTTGTGTTGAGGTCCTCTTAAATAACACGTTATTTCGTTGCCATATTCAATTAGTAAGGGATCGTTGAGCATTGTTCTATATTCCTTATCTTGCCTTATAGATACTAATATATTGAAGCGCAAAAGATTATTACCTGTTGAAAGGCAACCTGGTACCATACGCTTCCCCATCTGACCCAGATCATGAGATTTTTCGGGATTTAGACCAGAGCAAATTTTAACGTGTTCAGTAAAACCCACCATCAACATCGTTTTCTTACACATATAGCATGATAAATATTCTATCACCTGCCTATCATTTTTCATTGGTTTCCTAGCAATACGAATGTCTCCTTGATTAATTTTATGTTGTAGATATAGTCACCTGCATACAATAAATTTTTCATTGGAGCGGTACTGTGAGCATTACTCACAGTTTTTTTTTTCATCGCAATAACTTCGGGTTCTTCTCCATGTTGTCGCAACATAATGGCGTTTAAGATGGGTTTGATCCTCACCACAAAACGTAAAAAAATGATTTAATCGCTTTCGTACGCCTTCTTCTTTTTTGGCAACTATAATTTTGTCATACTCTGGAGCCTCAAGTCCCTTAGTATTTTCTTTGGAACAGTTGTCAAAAATATTCGGTTTTTTAGGCTCGTGCGACTTTTTTTTGTAACTGATTGATTTGAAGATGAAGTTTCTTGAATTCTAGTAGTCTCTACTCTGTTGCATGTGAACACAGCCATTACATTTGTAGTGCAAAATCTTTAAAAAATCTACATTTTTCTGAAAAATCTACCAATTATTTATTCTAGTTTTCCAGTTTATTCTTAAAATCGTGAAGTATTCGAACTATCATTGTTTACTGTATTTAAGTGCATACTTCTTTATGATAAATTAATTCAGCTATGATTCTCAAAAATTAATATGTAGAGCTATGAAAAAGGCATTTTAAAGATTTTAACGTTAAGCTACTCGTCGTGAAAGTTCCACGAACTTTTTAATAAAAGCAACCGATGTCACGTGGTTGAAGATACCGACAATGCGGTTGTTACTATAACTACAAAAAAAAAAAAAATTAGCTGCCTTGCGTTGTGTGGCAAGAGGTATTTTTTGATGGTTTATCTTATCAACTACAAACAATCGAATAAATTTATGCGAATCATTGTGTGTTGCATACGATGTGAGATTAATTGATTGATTGCGATAGTTAAAAGAGCAATTTCAATTGTGAAATTTTAATATTTTGTAAAGTTATTCATCTATAAAAATATATATAGTGCCACCTTCCAAACAGAGGAAAAAAAATTTTTGTTAACTGTATGTGATTTACGCACTGTCAAAAATTTTGGTAACTATTTCTGAAAAATTACAATAACAATCGATTGTAGGTAAAAAGATTAATTGCTTACACAGAATACAAATTTTTTCTTTAAACCATACTCTGAGTTACAAGTGGTTGAAACTAGTATGTGTTGAATAAAAAAAGCTTCATTCAGTCTCTGCAAGACTCTTTAATCTAAAATACGCACTATTTATAAAGACTAAAGAATCTACTTTCATGTTTGTACATATATATGTAGTACGAATTTTGTCAACGCAATAACCACAAGGTATTGATAAGGAATGTAAATATAAGCACAAAAATATAATATATGTACGTAGTTAAATATTCACGTATAATTGGATGTAAGTTGAACTTTACTGGTAATGATCATATTTGATATAATCGTAGTAAAAGTATGAGTTTTCTTTTGCCTTCGGCTTTTTTTTGTCGTAAATAAGATGTTCACAATTTCTTAGGAGTTTTAGAATACACAAATTATGTTAAAATCCTTAAAAGTTATTTTAGTATTATAAAATTATAGAATTGCCTTGTATCAAAGTAACGATATTAATTTAATTTGTTTTGATGTTTCCGAAAAAAAATGTTGACTACATATATATAAATATTTATTTTTAACGAAACATAAATAAAAGAAATAAAAACAAAATGATACATTGAATAAAAAAAAAAAAAAAAAAAATATCTACCATGAAGTGGATTTAAACCCTTAAGTGCAAAACAATCTACAAAGGGGCATAAGCCTTAACCATCTTAGCTATCCGAAGGACGGAAGGTGATTCTCTCGAAGTCAGATATGTTCATGGATATCCTCCGGAGCTTGTCCTACAGTTTACAGCAGTTAGGATGTGTGAAATTAATAAATTAGTGGTTAATTTTTTGAAAACATAAATGGATTTGGGAATTTTAAGAGTACGGGAAAGTTAAAAATTAATGTATTGAAATCAAAATTCTGTGTATATAATTAATGAGCATTTAGTTCCACGATTCAATTAAACAAGATTTATAGATAACATTGAAGCCAGAGTGAGAGCAAGTCAGTTAAATATATACATAGTACTCGGTTGCAGAGTCAAAAGACTCTCAAAAAAGAAAAACTCGTATCGTCGCTTGCTTTGGCTGTGCCTTCAGATATATACAGCTATATAGCCGACATTTCTACTCCTCTCCTCGAAGGCGCACATTCGGTATACCCCTTCTACGCGTCTCCAAAATGTGCGCCTATATGGACATTTCCACGCGAATCCACTCTTCTCATACTCCTACCGTAGCACAGTGAACTGTGCGAACGACTTGCATCCAGCAAAAAAAAAAAATACCAAAATTTGCGGAATTGTTTGCAGGTTTTGCAATTGCCATGCAAAAAATTGTCAGAGTATTATTTTTTTGTAAAAAAAATAAAATGTAGTACGTCCTGCGAGAATCTAATAAAATTATTATTTCGCCTTAACGGTAGAGTTTCTACTATTAAAATTATCACCAGTCATTTGCAATTTAATTTCCAGTGCGTGTGAGGATCGCAAAATAGTCGAATTAGTTATATTTATTAAATAAATAATCATATTTGTTTACGAGAGTAAGTCGAGTCATCTTACTCCCACCCCAGGCCAGGGCGCATGCGCACTACACCCAAAATACGCAGCAATGGGATCAGCGATGGGATATAGTTCCGGCCAGATTTGGGAATTCTCTAGGACCCAACCTCTCTGACGTGGTAAATCACTAGATCAAAAAAAAAATAGTACCGAAGGTGACGCGCAAGATTCAAATAAGGTCTAATAACACAAGCGCCTATCACCCAATAACCCGAAGCGCTTACTGGCCACTCTTTTAAATAAATAATTATTAGTAAATAATACAAGCGCCTATCACCTGATGACCCAGGGCGCTTACTGGCCACTCTTTTTAAACAAATAATTATTAGTAAATAACACAAGCGCCTATCACCTGATGACCCAGGGCGCTTACTGGCCACCTTTTTAAGTAAATAATTATTAATAACACAAGAGCCTATCACCTGATGACTCGGGGTGCTTACTGGCCACCTTTTTAAGTAAATAATTATTAATAACACAAGAGCCTATCACCTGATGACTCGGGGTGCTTACTGGCTACTATTGAATACTAAATTATCAAGTAATTACAAGAGCGCCAATTAAAAAGATCTTTGTCGTACTAGATAAGCAATCAAAATTGTGATATGTTTAATATGTTATCGATCAACTTTTTATCATTTAATAGTGTTGCAAATAAGTGTCCTGGATCATCAGGAAGAAGGTGCTTGACATATTTATGATTAATTATTGTGTTATTTATTATTAATTATTTATTTAAAAGAGTGGCCAGTAAGCGCCCTGGGTCATCAGGTGATAGGCGCTTGTATTATTTACTAATAATTATTTATTTAAAAGAGTGGCCAGTAAGCGCTTCGGGTTATTGGGTGATAGGCGCTTGTGTTATTAGACCTTATTTGAATCTTGCGCGTCACCTTCGGTACTATTTTTTTTTTGATCTAGTGATTTACCACGTCAGAGAGGTTGGGTCCTAGAGAATTCCCAAATCTGGCCGGAACTATATCCCATCGCTGATCCCATCGCTGCGTATTTTGGGTGTAGTGCGCATGCGCCCTGGCCTGGGGTGGGAGTAAGATGACTCGACTTACTCTCGTAAACAAATATGATTATTTATTTAATAAATATAACTAATTCGACTATTTTGCGATCCTCACACGCACTGGAAATTAAATTGCAAATGACTGGTGATAATTTTAATAGTAGAAACTCTACCGTTAAGGCGAAATAATAATTTTATTAGATTCTCGCAGGACGTACTACATTTTATTTTTTTTACAAAAAAATAATACTCTGACAATTTTTTGCATGGCAATTGCAAAACCTGCAAACAATTCCGCAAATTTTGGTATTTTTTTTTTTTGCTGGATGCAAGTCGTTCGCACAGTTCACTGTGCTACGGTAGGAGTATGAGAAGAGTGGATTCGCGTGGAAATGTCCATATAGGCGCACATTTTGGAGACGCGTAGAAGGGGTATACCGAATGTGCGCCTTCGAGGAGAGGAGTAGAAATGTCGGCTATATAGCTGTATATATCTGAAGGCACAGCCAAAGCAAGCGACGATACGAGTTTTTCTTTTTTGAGAGTCTTTTGACTCTGCAACCGAGTACTATGTATATATTTAACTGACTTGCTCTCACTCTGGCTTCAATGTTATCTATAAATCTTGTTTAATTGAATCGTGGAACTAAATGCTCATTAATTATATACACAGAATTTTGATTTCAATACATTAATTTTTAACTTTCCCGTACTCTTAAAATTCCCAAATCCATTTATGTTTTCAAAAAATTAACCACTAATTTATTAATTTCACACATCCTAACTGCTGTAAACTGTAGGACAAGCTCCGGAGGATATCCATGAACATATCTGACTTCGAGAGAATCACCTTCCGTCCTTCGGATAGCTAAGATGGTTAAGGCTTATGCCCCTTTGTAGATTGTTTTGCACTTAAGGGTTTAAATCCACTTCATGGTAGATATTTTTTTTTTTTTTTTTTTATTCAATGTATCATTTTGTTTTTATTTCTTTTATTTATGTTTCGTTAAAAATAAATATTTATATATATGTAGTCAACATTTTTTTTCGGAAACATCAAAACAAATTAAATTAATATCGTTACTTTGATACAAGGCAATTCTATAATTTTATAATACTAAAATAACTTTTAAGGATTTTAACATAATTTGTGTATTCTAAAACTCCTAAGAAATTGTGAACATCTTATTTACGACAAAAAAAAGCCGAAGGCAAAAGAAAACTCATACTTTTACTACGATTATATCAAATATGATCATTACCAGTAAAGTTCAACTTACATCCAATTATACGTGAATATTTAACTACGTACATATATTATATTTTTGTGCTTATATTTACATTCCTTATCAATACCTTGTGGTTATTGCGTTGACAAAATTCGTACTACATATATATGTACAAACATGAAAGTAGATTCTTTAGTCTTTATAAATAGTGCGTATTTTAGATTAAAGAGTCTTGCAGAGACTGAATGAAGCTTTTTTTATTCAACACATACTAGTTTCAACCACTTGTAACTCAGAGTATGGTTTAAAGAAAAAATTTGTATTCTGTGTAAGCAATTAATCTTTTTACCTACAATCGATTGTTATTGTAATTTTTCAGAAATAGTTACCAAAATTTTTGACAGTGCGTAAATCACATACAGTTAACAAAAATTTTTTTTCCTCTGTTTGGAAGGTGGCACTATATATATTTTTATAGATGAATAACTTTACAAAATATTAAAATTTCACAATTGAAATTGCTCTTTTAACTATCGCAATCAATCAATTAATCTCACATCGTATGCAACACACAATGATTCGCATAAATTTATTCGATTGTTTGTAGTTGATAAGATAAACCATCAAAAAATACCTCTTGCCACACAACGCAAGGCAGCTAATTTTTTTTTTTTTTGTAGTTATAGTAACAACCGCATTGTCGGTATCTTCAACCACGTGACATCGGTTGCTTTTATTAAAAAGTTCGTGGAACTTTCACGACGAGTAGCTTAACGTTAAAATCTTTAAAATGCCTTTTTCATAGCTCTACATATTAATTTTTGAGAATCATAGCTGAATTAATTTATCATAAAGAAGTATGCACTTAAATACAGTAAACAATGATAGTTCGAATACTTCACGATTTTAAGAATAAACTGGAAAACTAGAATAAATAATTGGTAGATTTTTCAGAAAAATGTAGATTTTTTAAAGATTTTGCACTACAAATGTAATGGCTGTGTTCACATGCAACAGAGTAGAGACTACTAGAATTCAAGAAACTTCATCTTCAAATCAATCAGTTACAAAAAAAAGTCGCACGAGCCTAAAAAACCGAATATTTTTGACAACTGTTCCAAAGAAAATACTAAGGGACTTGAGGCTCCAGAGTATGACAAAATTATAGTTGCCAAAAAAGAAGAAGGCGTACGAAAGCGATTAAATCATTTTTTTACGTTTTGTGGTGAGGATCAAACCCATCTTAAACGCCATTATGTTGCGACAACATGGAGAAGAACCCGAAGTTATTGCGATGAAAAAAAAAACTGTGAGTAATGCTCACAGTACCGCTCCAATGAAAAATTTATTGTATGCAGGTGACTATATCTACAACATAAAATTAATCAAGGAGACATTCGTATTGCTAGGAAACCAATGAAAAATGATAGGCAGGTGATAGAATATTTATCATGCTATATGTGTAAGAAAACGATGTTGATGGTGGGTTTTACTGAACACGTTAAAATTTGCTCTGGTCTAAATCCCGAAAAATCTCATGATCTGGGTCAGATGGGGAAGCGTATGGTACCAGGTTGCCTTTCAACAGGTAATAATCTTTTGCGCTTCAATATATTAGTATCTATAAGGCAAGATAAGGAATATAGAACAATGCTCAACGATCCCTTACTAATTGAATATGGCAACGAAATAACGTGTTATTTAAGAGGACCTCAACACAAAGCTAATATTATAACTCAACTCAGACGGTTGTCAAAAATTAAATTAGCCCTCATAAAGGAAGACAGTACAGTGAAGTACATGTCTGATTGTCTCATTCCAGAACGAAGTGCAGCAGTTATTAGGGCAATTGAAAAATTAGCTAACAATGGTGAAGAAGTACAGAATTCTTGTGTCATCCAACAGTAGCACAAAATATGTTTACCCTTATAACAAAAGTTACTAACACTCACATTATCATGTGCATTAAGCAAAATAGTAAGGATCAAGCTCAAGTTGCGGAAGATTTTTTGAGATGCATCCAAAGTGACTACAAACAAAGATTGTCAAGAGTGGCTGCGGAATCTTATGGTAACTTCAGTCGGCATCGCTCAGTCGTGTTACCAAGACCTGAAGAGATTAACACCTTCCTAAAGTACTTAAGTGATGAGATGGTTTATTATTATAATGCACTTCAAGAAGAATTCAAGCTGGATATTTATCTAAAACTTTTGAAGCTTACCTTAACTTCGTTAGAAGTGTATAACAGGAGACGTCCTGGAGATGTGGAACGAATTTTTATTACCGATTGGGAATGTCTGAAAAAAATTGACGAGTTTACTAAATCGTACGATAAGTTGAGTGAAGGTTTGCAAGATCTGTCCAAGGAGTACGCTCTTATTACCACTAGAGGCAAGCAGAGACGTGATGTACAGCTGCTTGTTACGCCTCAAGTCCAAATGTGTATCAATTTATTGCTAAGTTATCGACATAATTTAAATATTCACTCAAAAAATGATTACGTCTTTGCTCTTCCTCAAACACCTTTAAACGCTGTCAGACATTTATCTGCTTACATAACGTTAAGAAAATTTGCTGTACAGAGTGGTATGGAAGATCCTGTAAGATTTACAGCTACTATACTGCGAAAGCAGCTGGCCACTGTTTGTATAAAGCTAAATTTAAATAACGCTGAGTTAAATGACCTAGCAAGATATATGGGACATCATAAAGATATTCATATCTCGACATATCGGCAAAACATCATTGATCGAGATATTCCTATCTTTATAAATTTTATAAATGCAGCCTTGGCTGTACCATCAAACAAGCGTGCAGGTGAAGATAGTAAGTCCTAATAATTTTAAATCATACTGTATAAATTTTATTCATTAGCTTATATACATATATAGAGATCGAGAGGTCGTCTATAAGAGAGAAAAAGGTGTTTCGTCCCGAGAGCACGCCAGGACTCATCAGTAAGGCTGATGACGTGCTCCCTGCCTTAGACGTAGAGGTGAGGAGAACGACGCACGAAGAAGTGCACAGCGATATTCTCCGGGGAAACCGGCTGACGCTGCTCCCCGTTTCCAGACTGATCGCCACCGCTTGGGGCTGGCAGTCTCTTGAAAGGTACTAAGGGAATCTGGAAGTAACCCATCTGCGACCCCGCAAGACCCGCCCTAGGTCCGACTTTGGAGAAATTTAGACGCCCGTTGGTTCGTACCAGCTGCATCTCCAAGGAGATCCGAAAGTAAATCTTATCGGGTCTCTATGATCGATACGGCTGGAGTCTGGGCCGGACACTTTCGTTACAATCATCAGCTGCCCCGACTCTTGATCGGTCGTTCCAGATCCAACCGTTCGCAGACAGGACTCATACTATACTATAAGACTGCGTACAATAAGACTTCAGAAACATCTAGTGAACAAAATATCGTAGAAGAAGAGACTGAACTTATAAGTGCATTGCAAGATTATGATGTACCTTGCATCAGTATACCAGAAAAAAATTAAAATATAAATGAGAAAATCCATAAAAAAATATCCCAAATTTCTTGCCTGTTTAAAAACAAATTTTTTTGATGGGCAAATCTGGGATATTAGGTATTTGTGGATTTCTTATATCCATACACATATTGTTATATGTTTCCAAAGAACTCGTTAATTATAATTAGCTTTGTAAGATGTATATATGACTATAAGATGCATGTAAGATATCCATGATAATATTTTTTTATAAAAATGCATTAATTCGAAATAAACTGTTATTTAACTAATGATAACTTAAAATTTTATCCATTTTCATTCAGTTGTACCTAAACCTTTTAACATAACCAATTATGTGTGACTTGAATGTTTTTTGTTTAATTAAATTAATTAATAAATAGCAAAACTATGTGGTGATTTTCATGGCTATTTTTATATTTTGGCGGCGATTTATGGCGATTTTTCAGACACTAGGTGGCGGTGCCTGCTTTTACGGTAATGGACACACTGTCGACAGGGAGGAAGCTAGGAAAGAGTAAGCTTGAAGCCCTTGAAGGTGGAGTGGAGTACGTGCGTTCAGAATCAGAATACAACAGCAGCAGCTCACCAAGGTCATCGATTGATGTTGTCAGCAGTCGCGGGTGCATGGAGAAAGTCCCGAGGACTGCAAGCATCAGTGCCAAACTATAAACAGAGTTAATTGAGTGGGTGACGATCACATGAAGGAACAAGACATCCCTGAATACCTCGAGGGCTGCGGTCTACCGGCTAGTGCTGCTCCTCCAGGCAGCGACGCTAACATGCCAGAAGCTGCGGCGTGTGAGCTCACGGACACCAACATAAGCGTTCAGGTTAGTATACCTATATACATATAATAAATAGCCGTCATGCATCTGTCATCTAGCATAAAAAGGCACACCTATATATAGCTACGCTACTGACATCACTGACACGACTGCTTCAACATTTATGCCCTTTGACTTGTTTACTATGATGAATCACTGTGTACAATTTTTAATGCGTCTCTTTTTTTATAACACTTATCACAACCGATAAATACAGTAGTTGAAACTTTCATTTAATCACTTTACAGTTATTTTGTCATCTTGTATCAACGTCGTTTAACCTTTTTGTAAATAAACTTGTATGTAGAATATAAAAACATTGATGCACTTGAAATAAATTATGAATACCTAACTAAAATTTCATATATACTTCTTCGTGAGCCTAAAGCAGATTCACATTTGACTGTCCTGCTGAGTATACTTGTAACTCTTTTGTTATCAAACAAACTGTTCTAAGTAATATGATGAAAAATTGTTTGATAAGCCCTAGCATTGAAATTGAAAAATTTTAACGTGATTATTTTTTTGTTTTTTAAGGCACTCTACAAACCCTTTGTAAAACAGTAATCAGCCATTATTTCTGTAAAACGATCTATTATAATTAAATTACAAACAAAATTTTATTACTATTTGTATTATCATTACAATTATCAAAATGACTGTGTGATAGGTATGAATGTTTTAATAATCGTTAGTGTTTTTGGAATTATTACTATTTTCATTATTATTATTAATGTTATTGTTAGGAATTCTTAATTCCTTGCACGACTAACAATAATAAGAAAAAACTACCTGAGTTTTGGAAAATTATAGGTTTTTTACTTGTACTACTAAAATTATAGGTAGTTGTACTGTAGTGCTACTTATAATGTATAATTTTAGTAAACTTAAACGTTAGTAAATCTAATTTTTAATTTTTTAACATTGGTAAAAATTATTTTAAATAGGTGAAAGAACTTCCCAAGGAAAAAAAAGGGAGTTCTGGAGATGTTAAAAAAACTGTCACAGTAAAACATCCTGAATCAAACAAACCTAAGCCAACCACAAAAAAGAATAAGCCAATACCAGCTGACTTAGATATTGCCAAAGAGTTTGTGAGATGCAAAGAAGAAGAGCTCCAGAGGCTAGACCTTAGTAAGTCTAGTATTACAAGCCTTCCGAGTAGTGTGAAGGACCTTACTCATCTAGTTGAATTTTATTTATACGGTAATAAACTAGTAACTCTTCCTCCAGAAGTAGGTTATTTAACGAATTTGAGTACTTTAGCTCTTAATGAAAATTCTTTGACAAGTTTACCAGACACACTAGAAAATTTGAAACAACTGCAAGTTTTAGATTTGAGGCACAATAAACTAAATGAAATTCCAGATGTAGTGTATAAGCTTAAAACATTAAAAACACTGTTCTTGCGTTTTAACAGAGTCAAAACTGTAAGCGATAATATACAAAACTTGACTAATTTAACTATATTAAGTATGAGGGAAAACAAGATCAAAGAACTTCCTGCTGGTATTGGCAGACTTACCAATCTTCTGACACTGGATGTTGCTCATAATCAGCTAGAGCACTTACCCCAAGAAATTGGTAACTGCGTGCAACTATCTACTCTTGATTTGCAACATAATGAGCTTGTAGATATTCCAGAGACGATTGGCAATTTGGTCAATATTACAAGGTTAGGCTTAAGGTATAACCGTTTAACTAGTATACCAAAATCTTTAGCAAATTGCAAACTGCTAGATGAATTGAGCGTTGAAGGAAATCAAGTCTCCCAACTGCCTGATGGACTTTTGTCAAGCTTGTCACAATTAAAGGCTATCACATTATCAAGAAATACCTTCACTGCTTACCCATTTGGAGGGCCATCGCAATTTACCAATGTTCAAACTATCAATCTAGAGCACAACAAAATTGATAAAATACCTTATGGCATTTTCTCAAGAGCCAAAAATCTCACCAAATTAGTTATGAAAGAAAACCAACTGACTGCTCTTCCGCTTGATACCGGAACGTGGGTTAACATGGTAGAGCTAAATCTTGGAACAAATCAGTTGCTCAAACTTCCTGAAGACATCCACCAGCTATTGAATCTTGAAGTGCTTATTCTATCTAACAATTTGTTGAAGCGCATTCCTGCCACCATATCCAGTTTGAGCAAGCTGCGTGTACTTGACCTAGAAGAGAACAAAATTGACGTCTTACCAAACGAAATTGGTTTTCTTAGGAGTTTGCAAAAGCTCATTTTGCAGTCTAACCAACTGACCAGTCTACCACGAGCCATTGGTCACCTTACGAATTTAACACATTTAAGTATTGGCGAGAATAACCTAAATTTCTTACCTGAAGAAATTGGTACATTAGAAAATCTCGAGTATCTATACCTCAACGATAATCCAAACCTAAATAATTTGCCATTTGAGTTGGCACTTTGTTCAAAGCTCACCGTCATGTCGATTGAGAATTGTCCACTAGCTCAGATACCACAAGAAATAGTTAATGGTGGTCCTGCTTTTGTTATTCAGTATTTGAAAATGCAGGGTCCTTACAGGGCTATGTAAAACAAATTAATGTTAAAGTCAATGAACTATACACTTAATATTTTCTACAATACTTTATTAGCTCATAGGAAGCATTTGAGTTTAGTTTCCTAATTAACTTGGCCACTTTTTCGTTCTAGCATTTTTTTGTGACCACAAGTTATATGCCCTTTTGTTATGTGTGTTTTTATATATTTGTACAAACGTATAAGAATTCAAATACAGTTTTATCTAAAAGAAACTCTGTCTTCCGTTTTAGTTGCTCTGATGAAAACTTTTGTTTCAAATCTGTCACAAAATTCTAAAGTGTAAAATATCCCGTGAAGTGCATTGTAAAAATCATGTTTTTAAGTATAAGCTTTATTCAAAAATGATGTCTTTCATTAAAAATACATTTTTTCACTGTGTAGCAAGTAGCAACAGGTACCTATTACAGGACATAGTGGAAAGTTCTTCTTTAGCTATAACAAAATGTTTTATTTTTGGAGTAATGAAATTACTAAATATTTTTTTCTCAAAATTTTTCATTTCTCATCATTTGTAAATTTGTTATCAAAGCTAATAAAAATGCCTGTTAAATTCGTGTAATGTTTTTTAAATATTTTTCCTTCACCGTTATAACAGACACTAAAAATGAAAAGTTTTTGCATCAAGGTGGTTCTTTCACGATTCCCGAGTCAAAGGTGCAACTATAAAGTTAATATTTATTAATACTGCTAGAATTTTAAACGATTATTTGTTAATATTGTTTGTTGAGTCAAATTAAGTAGTGATGAAAAATCTTAGACCATGATATCTGATATGAAAGTTCAAAGGAATAATTGAGTAAAATTTTGTGCTTAACCTCAAACCTGCAGTTGATGCTTTTCTATGCTTTCAAATACTTAAGAGAATTTCAAGGTTTTTCTACATAGTATTCAACATGGAGTTTTCGAAACTGCCATAACCTTAATTTCAAGTAAATGCACGTAAACCACGGTGCAAGATAAGACAGGAGCCGTACCATATAACTTTTTTTAGCTTCGCGGGCCTATGTTATAACATAGGCCGATGTACAGAAAAATAGTTATATGGGAGCTGTTCACATAGACATTTTTTGCTTAATTCAATGTAAACGTTCATATTGAAAAGGGGGTTCCACTGTTCCTCTAAACTCAAATTGAGTGAATAACAGACTGAACAGACGTATACCTCTTTTTCCATCAGGCAACAAAGCCTATGGTCGCAACTACGTTGACTGACAGAGAACACAGCATGGGTCTGTTCAGTCTGTTCACTCAATTTGAGTTTAGCGGAACAGTGGAACCCCCTTTTCAATATGAACGTTCACATTGAATTAAGCAAAAAATGTCTATGTGAACAGCTCCATGGTACGGCCCCAGGTGATACAAAGTATATACCACCTCAATGCTTTGTGCGGTCTGTCGCAATTTTGTAGCAGTACCAAGTTTTTCACCAGGTGGATTAGTGTCAGAAAGGTAGTACATATATATATATACGTATTGAAATGGTTACATAATGTATATATATATATATATATACATGTATATTTATACATTCTACATATATATATATGTGTATATATATGAGAATATTCTAGGGGAGATTCCGATCTCTGTGGCGCCGTGATTTGAGTGTAGTTTCTTGTATATTTTGATGCCAGGAATACAGGAAAAATAATAAAAAAATTCTTTCTTACCTCCTTTTCGAGATATCGAACTCGAAAGTCGAAAAAATCGTATTTTGTAAAAATGCGATATTAGGGTTATTACTTTCTAATTTGATAGTAAAAAATATGATAAAAATATTTTTAAAATTTCTACTGGTGTACTTTTTGATTTTACTTCATTTTAAATGTGTATTTCTTCTTTAAAAATGTTTCATGTGTTTTTTGCAGCGATGGTAAAATTAACAGAAATTTCATCATTTTTAAACCAATAAATAATATCAATTTATCAAGTGTTTTTACATTAAAATCAAATATATTTCAAATGTGTATATATATATACTACCTTTTCGACACTGATCCATCTGGTGGAAAACTTGGTACTGCTACAAAATTGTAACTCGGCAGATGTGATACTTCGTACCACCTGTCTCATCTTACATCGTGACGTAAATTCAGTAAGTGGCTATCGAACTTGCGGGAAATTCAAATTGGCTATATGGAGAAAAATGCAAGACCCCAGATCACTCGACAAAATTTCATACACCATAACTTACTAAATTAGTCCCAAGCTATTTAACCCAATAACCCAACCCGCCCATCAGCAGTCTCACGAGCTATAATAATTAATGAAATACATTAAACAACGCAAGCACCAATCACCGTACAACCCGGGGTGCTTACTGGTCGCTTTGTTAAAAAAAAAAAAAAAAAATGCAAGCGCAAATCCCCACTCAACCCGGGGCGCTTACTGGTTGCTTTGTTAATTAATATAAAAAATAAAATAACAAAAGCGCCAATCACCACACAATCCGGGGCGCTTACTGATCATTTTGAAAATTAATAAAATTTGTTAGGTAATAAAGCGAGTGCTCATCACCAGACCATCCAGGGCACTCACTGGTCACTACTGGTTGCGCTTGATTGGAGCTTGATTCATTATTTGATGCTTTTTAATAATAAATAATACGACCAGTTAGCGCACTGGGTTGTGTGGTGATTGGCACTTGCGTTTTTTTAATAGTCAACAAAGCGACCAGTAAGCGTCCCGGCTTTTGTGGTGATTGACGCTTGCGTTATTTAATTTATTTCATTAATTATTAAAGCTTGTGAGACTGCTGATGGATGGGTTGGGTTATTGGGTTAAATATCTTGGGACTAATTTATTAAGTTATGGTGTATGAAATTTTGTCGAGTTATCTGGGGTTTTGCGTCTTGCTCTATATAGCCAATTTGGGTTTCTTGCAAGTTTAATAGCTATTTTTGGGAGCGCTACTGTGTTTAGAGACGTACTAGGTGTTGACTTAAATCTTGTGAATTCAAAAATGCATTTTAATGTTTGATTGTTCTAATTATAGCCACAACGTTTTTCATGTTATCCACAGTTTTTCTAACCATCCAGAAGAAGTGTACCTTTTTCAGGTTTTTCCTTTCTAACAGATTCATGGAATTCACAATAATTTTTATCTAAAATTTATCCAGCTTGAGTTTTCTTAATCTTAAGCTTAAGATGGAGGGTCGTAATTAGGATTAAGACTTCTCACGAAATCTGTAAAATATACTGAATCTAGAGCGATTAAAGGTATATTGCAACTAAAGACAAATACCGCTAATTAACTAGTTTCGGTTTACTAATCGATTTTCCTAAAAATTAATGAAATCATTTAAGTGAACAAATTTTTTTTAGTCGTGCCCTTATTATCTGTATTTAGTTTACCTTTCTCCATTTATTTTTCTCTGTATCTTAACAATGCACAGTTGATAAGCTTATAAGTATTGACACAGTTTAGAAGAAAAGCTTTATATTCATTTCTACATCGTTTTGAGGTTCACATAAAGTTCAATTCATGTGTCTACGTTTTCTACAGTTTTCTATATTTTTAACAGTTTCTTACAAATCTACAGAAGAATACTGAAAGTTTCGTAGAAAACCCATATATCCTTGGTGCCTATGTTTATTTAATATCTTTTGATTAAGTCCGTCAATATACATATACTTTGAGATGGCCATATGTTTAGCATGAAATAAGTTTTTACAATTTTTTACTTAATCATGTTCAGTAAATTTATAACTAGGGTACAACTTTTAGTAAAGGAATGCTTATAGTTATTGAGTACGTGTTTAGAATTTACTTTTCATTCATAATTTTTTGGCGTTTACATTCGTCAGCATACTCTAACATTTTGACGAATAGTGTATTGTAATTTAATAAATGATTCCTTAAGATTTCATGTCATTCTGTTCATTATCATTCAAAAAAAGAAACAAAGCATTGTTTGGTCAAAATATATACGGCAGTTAGTAAGACAAAGTGAATTTCAATCAAGCTTTCGAGCTTACGAAAAACTATTCGTCATGTTAAAACAGTTAGCTTCGAGGGTGTGAGGAGACAATGTCCGCCATTTGAGGCTCATGGGGAAAGGTGTGAGCTTGAAAATGCATTATTTAGCATATATATATATATACGTTACGATATACATATATGTGTATGGATATATACATATATACAAATAAATGACAAAAGTCTCCATGAGCTTCAAATGGCGATCGACTAATGACGAGCGGTCCCAAGATTGTTCGCTTACTCCCTCGAAGCTCACTAATGTTAATCCACAAGTAGCGCATCTAGCGGATTTTTGGTAGAACTAAGATCTGACATTAGGTTTAAGTTTAAACGTAGCCCGGTAAAATAATACTCATGACTTATTTAGTTAGTTTTATTGATATATTCAGTGGCTTGTTCGGTACCCCCTATGAACTTAATATCGCCATAACTCAGATAAAAAATTATAAACGATTGGATTGTACATGTAGTTGTAAGGCTGGGTAAGATGGAAATATAATCGTAAGCATGTAATAGGTGCATTTGTATATTTAACAAGGTATATTTGGAGGTTATTAAAATGAAAGCAAACAATGAGTAAAATTTCTAATGACATTATTTGCCAACATAGGTACGAGAATTCATCGATTTATAATGCAATTTGCACTGACACAGCACCAAAGTGGGGAAAAAAAGCTAAAGATAATGTGAAACAGATGTATGAGCAATTCGGTATACTGCAACAAAAATATCCCTTCTTCGGTGTAGACTTACTGATTGTTTATTTTTCGTATGCCATCTACTTGGCACGATTGCGATTACAGTTTTCCTGGCGCCACTTAATTCTAAACTTTAAAATAGCGTCAGGTTTTAGTTCTACCAACATCTGCTAAATGCGCCACTTGTGGGTTGACATGACGAATAGTTAAGGTACCTACACACTTGTGTAAGGGTGCAGTGCCGTTCCAAAGCTCGTAAGGGTGCGGTCACATGAA
Organism: Copidosoma floridanum; assembly: GCF_036245765.1. Taxonomy (NCBI): domain Eukaryota; kingdom Metazoa; phylum Arthropoda; class Insecta; order Hymenoptera; family Encyrtidae; genus Copidosoma; species Copidosoma floridanum. Next base: position 21,686,930 of record NW_028321878.1, on the reverse strand, counting down.
GAGTACGAAATCCGCAACGCGCAATACGGACTTTTCTTACAGGCAATGGAAGTTGAGCGGACTTTACAGTTACGTATTGCCAAAATTCAATTGTTCATATAGAACATGGAATTACTAGCAATGTTTAGGCTGTTCATGTAGACGCGACAGCGTGACACCTTACTATTAGTTCTAAATAAGACTGCATGAAACTGTCACGTCTACGTGAACAGCCTCCTTAATTAAATAGGCGAGTTCCATAGACATATAAAGAGTATAGACCGCTCGTTCTTGTGTGCGGCATTGAAGCACGAGTAGAAAGAGACAAAGCATTGAGCGTGAGTATGGCACATTGCCAACGTTAGGGGGTCGTCAGTAAAATTCGGCTAATGCAAATTTCCCACCGTTGGAAAAATACGAGAGAGACAGATACACAAGTTCAATGCGGTGTCTCTTTCTAATCGTGCTTCAGTGCCGTACATACGAATGAGTAGTCTATACTTTCTAAATGTCTATGGCGAGTTCCGCTTATCAAAAGCAAGTTATCCCCATAGAAGTATTGGGATTATGCCCATAGAGATATTATAGATAGAGTAGGCAAGCCTGGAAGTGCAAGCGTTGACACGTTAAAAAGAGATGCAATATCGAGCTACCTTTCTATCTCTCTCTGTGGTCACTACTAATTGCCTATAGCCACATATATGTAAAACATCTGTAGCCAATCAGCAGCAAGCACAGAGAGAGATAGAAAGGTAGCTCAATGTTGCATCTCTTTTTATCGTGTTAACGCTGCCACTTACAGAAGAATCGGTGGCTTGCCTACTCTATCTATAATATCTCTATGATTATGCCTCTACCCCGTGACCTCAGTATATATATGACTAATATAGATGCGAAATAACACAGGTCTTATGGGAGGAATCTTGTTTTTATTTTTTTTCGCACTTAAAAAGATATTGAGCTTAAAAAGGTTGTTAATTCCATGTTACTGACATAATGAGAGTTACGTAGTTATTTTTTTCCTTTGGTGAATTCGTTCATGAAGGTTGAAACAGCGTTTTGAACGTATACGGAGTGCCGTTTAACCCTACTTTGAGCTGTTTGTTTACCTCTGAGCATCAGCAGCAGTGGCGCAGCAGCAGCAACAGCTGAAACAAACAGCTCAAAGTAGGGTTAACGGCACTCCGTATACGTTCTAAACGCTTTTTCAACCTTCATGAACGAATTCTTCAAAGGAAAAAAATAACTACGTAACTCTCATAATGTCAGTAACATGGAATTAACAACCTTTTAAAGCTCAATATCTTTTTAAGTGCGAAAAAAAAATAAAAACAAGATTCCTCCCATAAGACCTGTGTTATTTCGCATCTATATTAGTCATATATATACTGAGGTCACGTGGTAGAGGCATAATCCCAATAAGAATAGAGGAGAAAAGGGGGCGTGATATGCGACAGCACAATTCGCTACGTAACGGGGCATCTGTCTTTGTCTGGCAGTTATGTTATTGGTCGAGTCATACTTGAAATTGAATCAACTGTAGGATTCAGGACGAAGAAGTAGCCAATAACGTGGCTTTGGCAACAAGGACAGATGCCCCGTTACACTTAGTTATGCTGTCGCTGCCGCTAATGGGCTAGTATAGCGCTTTTCCCCTCTATTCTTATACCTCTATGGTTATCCCTCTCACTTTTGGATGATATTGAAATTTTTATTAAATTATTTTAATATAAATTAATTAAAATAAGCAAAAAAATTTTATGTGAAAGACTGTAAAAGTGGCTCAAAATTATTTAATGCACCGAAGTATGACGTTAGTCTGTATTCACTCAGAGAATGACTTCTGCGCTCTCCGCTCGTGGCCAAAGCTGACATTCTGAAGGTACCGAAACGTATCTTTTTGTATGACAGTATAAATAAATATAAGGTTGTTGAAAAATGATTATTTTATTGAAAATAATAATTAAAAAAAAATAAATTTCAGTGATTCTCAATATCATTGCACTGTTTTAATCAGTGAGTACGCTTCCAATAACATATAAAATCACACTTTCAGTTTTCTAGTTGGGAGTCTGAACGGAAACATAGATTAGGTCGGTGACAATTTCCATACAGGCAAATCGTTGTTTTTCGTTTTGAGGTTGTAATATGGACGAAAGCCAAGAGCTAACGTTAGTGGTCACTTTATCGAGAATGCAGAATCGTATATTTCTATACGAGTCTTACCTAGCGCGCGCTAACGAACGGATTTTTAAGAAGGCCAGCGTGGGCGCTATTTAGCGCGCGCTAATGAACATTTGGAAATACTATCATGCGCTAATACACAGATTTTTTTATTTATTAGCACGCGCTAATGAACATTATGATATACCAGCGTGCGCTATTTAGCGCTAATGAACATTTGAAAATACTATCCTGCGCTAATACAGATTTTTTATTTACTAGCGCGTGCTAATGAACATTATGATATACCAGCGTGCGTTATTTAGCGCGCGCTAATGAACATTCGGAAAAACAGCGGGCGCTTTTTTGCGCGCGCTAATGAACACTCGAAAAAATCAGCGTGCGCTATTTAGCACAAGGAATGGATTGTTAACGAATAAGGATTCATAGATGAATAAGTCATCTTTAACGGTCAATGTGAATAAGACGTTTATAATGTATTTTAAGGGGTTAAAAAAATATGATGTTAAGGTGGCTCCAGTGGCCTCAATGTTAAAATTATAAATAACCCAACCAAGGTTAATAAAATTGAATTATATTCTTTGAATTCCCATCTTTCTATTCGTATAAAAAAAAATTAAGGTTGACGATAAAAATTGTAAGAAATCATGCTTACGAAATCAAAGTTTCAAGACGGGTTGGATAGGAAATGCAAGCTTACGCGATATACAACCTACTGCTGCACTTATATAAACAACCCGTAAGGTGTAAAAAACATACTATCTTGTATATATTATTACGCAGTTTTCAATGACATGAGAAAAGTGTCTTGTTGTCGAACAAAATCTTTAAATAATCGGAGACTAAGTATACAGTTGCGAGTGCAAGTCAGCTCTCAGCTGTTTGCATTCTGCAGAGTACATATATATAGGTATAACTACTCTTGAACTTAGAAGCGTACCGTAACAGTTCATCAATTAGGGCACCATAAAACTTTTTGTTTTTTTATATTAACTCACTAAAGTAACTATTAAAATGTAGAATATGGCTTACAACAGTCTCTACGATAATTTTATACCATATTTTAAAGAAAATAATGATTTAATTTTTAGTCTCCCCATTTTGACACGGCACTAGGCGCTGGAGCCACCTTAATTATAAAATCAAATAAGTATTTATTAAGTTATACAGAAATCGGCTCACCTGATATCAAATATTTATTTAATATCAATGTAAGACTGTGAATAGTGGTTGATGAATTAATTATTATTTACAGGCAACCAGTAGCGTATAAGCTATATAATGCGTTTCGAAACCAACGGCTTTGTAAAATTATAGTGATGTGTAGTCAATACTAAATTTGGCACTATTACTTAAAAAAGTTTTTATTAATCCTGCTCCATCATTACATTTGATCATCGACAATGGCTACATTTTTTTGGTTCAATGAATATTGCCTGCGCAATCGAACAATGACGTTAACAAATGTCTCGGTATCATCAACATTTGCCCTTGTACACACTGCATTTTTAAAAAGATCACTATTAATGTCATTGACTGTCATTATTTTCATGTTACGTAATGTATGATGTTGATCACTTTTTCTATCTCCTGAGATAAATAAGTTGCTGAGTATTAGGTAAGGTGGATGTCCCAGTACTCGCTCACTTAAGCAGACGAAATGTCCCAATAATCGGTCACTTTTTTTCTTTTATGGGCCTTTGTTATATTTTCAATTGGGTTTATACATTAACTTTGTATTGAAAGAGTAATTGCTTAGTATCTGAATAGCTACCCGATTTATATATGTTTTGAGAATTTTTAGTGAAAAAATCAGCCAGCAGATGACCGACTATTGGGACATGACCAACTGGGACATCGACCTTAAGGCATTTACAATAGTTTACATACGTCGGTGCGCAGCATACATCAGGGGCCGTACCATATAACTATTTTTCTGTACATCGGCCTATGTTATAACATAGGCCCGCGAAGCTAAAAAAAGTTATATGGTACGGCTCCAGTAGAATTCACGTGATCGAGGTCCATTTCCATCACGTCCCACATTTCTCCAAAACTGTTGTTATTATCTACAGTTTCTTTCTTCGATTCTCGAGACTAGTAGGTACCTCTTTCTACTGATTCTTTTTCTATTCTCGCAGTTAAAATCAATTTCAAATTTGCTGTTAAGTTTTATACAGTATTTAATTCATTATTAAATATTTGTTATTCTCAAGCGAATAGCAATAATCTTTTTGTATGCATTTTATTTTAAAAATAACAACTTATGTTATGAATTGTTGGTGTCCTGATTTGACACTATGATAAAACTAATAAAATTAGTTCTTTACACATGCGTATCATAAAATCTATAAAATTTTTATTAGACTTATCTATTGCACTCTATAGTGATAATTATTTTTAGTTAGTTTGATTGTTGCCGTCTTACAATTAATTTGAGACACATAAAATACAGTAGTGACTAATAATACCTTTAACTATAAAAAATTGTTACACGATGCGCGACTTTATCTAAAAATAATTGTTAATAATTGATTGTTTCATACATGTCAGTTAATGGCGATACAATCTATTTCACTAAGAAGTTTTATAAACACAAATAATAATTTTTCAGTATCACTCGTACACCAATTAGCCTTGTTCGTTATAAGAACCAAAGCAATTATGGTAGTAAAAAATATTAGTTACAATTTACAATAGACAATTATTAATTACATTAACTTATTTACTTTTGATAAAGTTTTACATTGGGCTTAAAACGGTAATTGGTTTTGAGATAATCAATTGTTGACAAATCAAGACAATATGTTAGGAGTAAAATGAATTTTTTTACAATTCTTTTGGAGTATTACTCTCGCTTGGGGCTGTTTTGTTTGGAATGGATACATAGATATATATCTATATAATAGGTCGATTCTTATTTTTTACTGTAGATTAATTTGTCACATTATTAACCCAATCACATCTCTTCACTCCATTAAAAAATACATAATTTATGTCAAAGAAATATGCACATTTACAACTTCACACGTGATTCCAAAGACATAAATTTCCTAATTAAATTATGCGGATAAAAAAATTTTCACCTATGTTTTATTCATTTTACTGCTTCAGTAATTGTTTTTTGAGTTCTTAAACTATTAAGGTAAATGTACCAATGTTAAGCCACCAAAAAATTGGTCCCAAAGACTGGCCACAATCACAATTTTACGATTCACACGAATTTTTTCAGCTGTAAAAAATGTTTTTATTAATATTCACACTTAAAAATTATATAAATTTCATTTTTAATAGTTATCTCGATGATACTTTAACCAAGAAATTAGAAAAAAGTGTTTCTAGAAAGTGATTTTAGTCGGCTGGCCAGGCTTTAGGACATCTGTCAACGTAACGTCACTTTTAGTATGCCCTAATAACTGGCCAATGTTAATTGCGTGCAATTCATACGACTGGCCAGTTATTGGGACTTGAAGTTTCGGCCACAGATAGACAAGTTTTTTCTACAGTGGTCAAGAATTGGAACATTCTATCATGTCCAGTAATAAATAAAAGCTTTTTTTCTGTGTATGCAAAAAATTATTTCTTTTTGGTACAGCTTAAAATAGTGTTATAACTATAACATAATACCTATTAGGACTTGAAATTTTACGTTTTTTTTATATTTATGGAATACTTTAGAAATTGGTCTACTGAGGTGGCCAACGTTTGGTTCATTTACCTTAATCTACGTAACATATTGTTTACAGTTCATACGCGTGCTTTTCGCCTCCAAATAATACAGTTGAAAGATAGTACTTGTATCGATTGAAGAATTTTTTTTTTTTGCCATAAATTTTCATTTTGGGATATAAAGAAGAGACTTTACAGGGTATTGGAAATTCAAAGTGATCAGTAATCCGTTGGGGGCGAAATGTAAGAAAATAAATAAATACAAGTAAACTGTATTTAAATTTTCTGCGTTGATTTATTGATGCGCAACGTTTCGCTGACAATATGCGTCAGCCTCATCAGGCGCAGATACGCGAGAATTCGTAAGTTTGGTTGACTTACTCGTCACCTGTCGTGCTGTCGACTGACAAAGTTACGAATTCTCGCGTATCTGCGCCTGATGAGGCTGACGCATATTGTCAGCGAAACGTTGCGCATCAATAAATCAACGCAGAAAATTTAAATACACTTTACTTGTATTTATTTATTTTCTTACATTTCGCCCCCAACGGATCACTGATCACTTTGAATTTCCAAATTCACCGGAGGGCACTGATATATACTAGCAAATCATTTACAGGGTATTGTTACATAAAAATCCACAATATTAAATAACGGTCACCCTACTATACATATTAACATAATTCCCATGCATCAAAAATTTTTAAATATAGGTACAGTGATTTGAATCTCTGGCAATCTAATTTACGTTATCGTACGTACGAAGCTTTTAATTTAATACTGCTTCGAGGTGAGTTGTATTTATTTTCAGCAATTAAGTGTAAGTAGTTAAAAAACGCGCTCTCTACGCTCATTGGTGGAAAATCCAATATGGAAGGTCGCTTGTTCCAAGCCTCCTGATTGGCTGATCAGTTCGGGGCTCAAGAGCTCACCTTATGTATTTTTTTACATCATGCATGGGGACAGTGCTCCCAAATGTGACTGGCAAACTTGCGGTAAATTTAAATTGGCTATATGGAGCAAGACGCAAAACCCTTGATGATTTGACAAAATTTCATACACAATAACTTAATAAATTAATCTCAAGCTATTATTCTACTAATCCAACAGGCTAATCAGCAGCCTCATAAGTTTTAATAATTATTAAAGCAAGCACCAATCACCACACAACCAGAAGCGCTTACTGGTCTCTTTAATAAATAATTGATAAAATAAATATAATAACGCAAGCTCCAACCACCACACAAGCCGGGTCGCTTACTGGTCACTTTAATAATTAATAAAATAAATATAACAACGCAAGCGCCAATCACCACACAACCCGTGGCGCATATTGGTCGCTGTAATAATAAATAAACTGTATTAATTAATAACGCAAGCTCCAATCACCACACAACCTGAGGCACTTACTAAAATTAGGTGACGAAAGGTTCCTAACTAACACATATTTCCACTACGTATTGATATGACGTATTTTTGATACGTACTTAAATACGTAACAAAACTACGTAATTACTTTTAATTTAATTATACTCGTGTAAAATTGCTTACAACCCTTGAGAAAAAACGAAGAATCCCTCAGATTGCATGATTATGGCCTGCACATGGTGTAATAAATACATAAGGTGGGCTCTTCAGCCACCAAACCGATCAACCAATCAGGAGGCTTGGAACAAGCGACCTTCCATATTGGATTTTCCACCAATGAGCGTAAAGAGCGCGTTGTTCAACTACTTACACTTTATTGCTGAAAATAAATACAACTTACCTCGAAAAGCAGTATTAAATTAAAAGCTTCGTACGTACGATGACGTAAATTAAAATGCCAGAGATGAACAAAAAATTGACTTCTGATGTTAAAATTCTCATAAAAAGAAAAAAAATTGTAAAATTTGTTTATTGAAATATTTAATAAACTTTATGCATTGTATATTTTAAAAATAATCAGATCTTCATATAGAATTATGTTTATACATAAAACAGCGCACCTAACTAATTTTAAAGATATTATTTATCGAGGAAATTTTTTACCCTGTACTCTTGTTTATGTGTAGCAGTAGTTGAACAACGCGCTCTCAACGCTCATTGGTGGAAAATCCAATATGGAAGATCGCTTGTTCCAAGCCTCCTGATTGGCTGATCAGTTTGGTGGCTGAAGAGCCCACCTTTGTATTTTTTACACCATGGGCCTGCAATCTGGGACCGTACCATGTAACATTTTTCTGTACATTGGCCTATGTTATAACACTGGCCCCCGAAGCGAAAAAAAGTTATATGGTACGGCCACTGAGACATTCTTCGTTTTTCCTTCCTAGGTGAGAATTGTGTACGGTTTCATGACTCTTAATTCACTACAACCGGGAATTTACAATTACGTAATCACGACAAGATGTATCCTTGTGTAATCGACTCTCACATTGATCTACAAATATGCAATAGAGAAGTTTTATTTTAAATATTACCTCTTCGTACTAAGTTTTCTCTTTACGTAGTGTAAATACATCGCGCACTTATACTTTTTTGAATACGTGTGTTGGACACAGTTTTGTACAATTTCTAAGATATAATTGATGCAGAAAAGTGAGATATTTTTGCATAAATATTTATTATAATACTATAATTAGACTACAAAAGCTCCATGCCTAAAAGCGCACCGGGAGTAACAGGACTTGAATCTCTTTCTTGTTATCTCAGATCTCTACTTAAGTACTTTTTGGCACGGCTATACCCACATAGACCTATAAGAAACATAGGCTGCTCGTTCTTACTGGTTCTTATGCACGGCGCTGAAGCACAAGTAGAAAGAGACATAGAATCGAACGTGTGTATCTGTCTCTGTTGCACGTTGCCAACGGGGCGAAAGTACCATAAGAATGAGCAGTCTATGTTTCTTATATCTCTATGGTTACACACTTAGAGAATATAGGTTACACACCTTTCTCTTGCACCCCCACTCCCCCAGCCCAAGAAAGTATTAGAAAAAAAAAAAAAAAAATACAGTTAGAAAGAACAAAAAATGCACCCTCTGATTACACAGTTTGTTTAAATTGAACCCTCATAAATTTTGTAGAAAAAAATTATTAACAGTTGCCAAGTTGTCTTGTTTTAAACCTCCGATATCTTTGGAAAACACTTCTTTTTCGATACAACGTTGGATTATAAAAAATGAACCTTTTCTGATTTAAATTGAGCTTATCTTACATTTGCAAATATTAGCTTAGTTTTTTTATTAACAATTAATACATAATTCTGGTCTAAAAGCTAACCTCATCTCTATCATGTATATCAACTGCGCATGCGCTCTGGGGGCTTGTGTGCAGTTGATATACATGATAGAGATGAGGTTAGCTTTTAGACCAGTATTATGTATTAATTGTTAATAAAAAAACTATGCTAATATTTGCAAATGTAAGATAAGCTCAATTTAAATCAGAAAAGGTTCATTTTTTATAATCCAACGTTGTATCGAAAAAGAAGTGTTTTCCAAAGATATCGGAGGTTTAAAACAAAACAACTTGGCAACTGTTAATAATTTTTTTCTACAAAATTTATGAGGGTTCAATTTAAACAAACTGTGTAATCAGAGGGTGCATTTTTTGTTCTTTCTAACTGAATTTTTTTTTTTTTCTTTTTAATACTTTCTTGGGCTGGGGGAGAGGGGGTTTCTCTTGCGGCAACAATACAGGACGGCAGGACCATCGGTGACTCTGTTCCGTCCTCCTGCCTCCCGAGTGCCCGAGACCCGACAAGAACGTGATTCGAAGGCTTAAACCAGGGCCCGTCCAGGCAAGCCTTACATCGGTGCCAGGCAGGCTTAAATGAACAGTTTATCACACTGTCATTATCACTAGCTACAAACTCAGTATTACTTTCTCGATCATCGAATTCTTAATAATCTACTTGACAATTGGTCTAGCGTTGGTTATTTGTTCCATTCGTATTCGTATTAATAATCATACTAAGTGTTTTAAGCTTAATTTTTTATTCTTAAATTTGCCCACTTGGAATTTTTCCATCTGGTCGTTTAACTTTCTCACTCATAATTCGTTTGATGTACATATTGGAGTTGGTTAGTAACCTAAAGGAAAGGAAGGGGAGTTGTATGGCGAGGAAAGTGGGAAACGGGAATGGGAGAGAGAGAGAACGGGAGAAAGCGGGGAGAGGCTGAGAAAACGGCGCGCGCTGGCCAAGAAGTCAGTCACTGACGTCACTGTACATCAGTGTGAGAGAGTACCTCGGCTGTTCACGGAGCTACTCTCTAACGTGGTCGAATAACCTCACGGCTTGCTGCTAACAAGGAGCTGACCTCCAACTACGCTTACCTTGTGGACGAGCTGTCCTTGTCTCCGCCTATTACAGGAGCTGTTCCCTAGTCAATCACGAGCTGTTCTCTAGTCGACCACGAGCTGTACTCTTACCCGGAGCTGCTGATCCACGACGTCACAGGTATTTAGTGCCGCGCATGGTGTAATTTATTACACCATGGTGCCGCGACCTGAGCGTAATATGCGCTAATTTACCTATAGCCTTAGTAATTACATCAGTGTTTTATATAAGCAATTGCGAGTTGCGTCACGCAAAAGCGGTTTGCGCTGCTGTATGTGTGTGTGTGGCATTGTGTGTAGACTTGCGGTGAAGGGTGAACCAGTGCTCTCGACTGCGGCAGAAAACCGAAGACGTGACCGTCATAGTACCGCCACCCGAACTGACGCTCTGCGGCGAGAGTTAACGCGCGCTAAGCGGCAAATTCGAATGTGCTAAAACCAACTAACTAAGTCCCAAGCTAATTAACCTAATAACTCAGTACCCAAAACCTCTTAAACCAAATAACCCTATACTTCAAATAAATAAAACCTAACAATATTTTGAATATACGCTCAACTTATAGCTATATAAATAAATCATACTCATCAAATTGCAAAACCTTTAAAATAAAGATCCAAACGACTTGCAACACATAAATATAATGAGAAAAAACTACCAAATAACCCAGGGAGCTTAATATCCAATTAATTTATTGATAAAAATATAACATATAACTACGGCGTATATCCCTATATGACCCAAGGCACTTAATGGTAAGTTTATTACCTAATCAAATATAAATTAAAAGCCCAAGCGCCTATCACCAGATGACCCGGGGCGCTTACTGAACACTTTTTTTATTAACAAACTGAGCGCCTATCACCAGATGACTCAGGGTACTGACTGGCAAGTTTATTAACAAATCAAATATAAATTAAAAGCCCAAGCGCCTATCACCAGATGACCCGGGGCGCTTACTGGCCACTTTTTTTAAATTAAACTGAGCTGCTATTACCAGATGACTTTTATTTATATTTAATTAGTTAATAAACTGGCCAGTAAGCGCCCTGAGTCATGTAGTGATAGACGCTTGGGCTGTGAATTTATATTTGATTTGTTAATAAACTGGCCAGTAAGTGCCCTCAGTCATCTGGTAATAGCAGCTCAGTTTAATTTAAAAAAAAGTGGCCAGTAAGCGCCCTGAGTCATGTAGTGATAGACGCTTGGGCTGTGAATTTATATTTGATTTGTTAATAAACTGGCCAGTAAGTGCCCTGAGTCATCTGGTGATAGGCGCTTGGGCTTTTAATTCATATTTAATTAGTTAATAAACAGGCCAGTCAGTGCCCTGAGTCATCTGGTAATAGCTGCTCAGTTTAATTTTTAAAAAAGTGGCCAGTAAGCGCCCTGGGTCATGTAGTGATGGACGCTTGGGATTTTTATTTATATTTAATTAGTTAATAAACTGGCCAGTAAGCGCCCTGAGTCATGTAGTGATAGACGCTTGGGCTGTGAATTTATATTTGATTTGTTAATAAACTGGCCAGTAAGTGCCCTAAGTCATCTGGTAATAGCAGCTCAGTTTAATTTTTAAAAAAGTGGCCAGTAAGCGCCCTGGGTCATGTAGTGATAGACGCTTGGGATTTTTATTTATATTTAATTAGTTAATAAACTGGCCAGTAAGCGCCCTGAGTCATCTGGTGATAGGCGCTTGGGCTTTTAATTTATATTTGATTTGTTAATAAACTTGCCAGTCAGTGCCCTGAGTCATCTGGTAATAGCAGCTCAGTTTAATTTAAAAAAAGTGGCCAGTAAGCGCCCCGAGTCATCTGGTGATAGGCGCTTGGGCTTTTAATTTATATTTGATTTGTTAATAAACTTGCCAGTCAGTGCCCTGAGTCATCTGGTAATAGCAGCTCAGTTTAATTTAAAAAAAGTGGCCAGTAAGCGCCCCGAGTCATCTGGTGATAGGCGCTTGGGCTTTTAATTTATATTTGATTTGTTAATAAACTTGCCAGTCAGTGCCCTGAGTCATCTGGTGATAGGCGCTCAGTTTGTTAATAAAAAAAGTGTTCAGTAAGCGCCCCGGGTCATCTGGTGATAGGCGCTTGGGCTTTTAATTTATATTTGATTAGGTAATAAACTTACCATTAAGTGCCTTGGGTCATATAGGGATATACGCCGTAGTTATATGTTATATTTTTATCAATAAATTAATTGGATATTAAGCTCCCTGGGTTATTTGGTAGTTTTTTCTCATTATATTTATGTGTTGCAAGTCGTTTGGATCTTTATTTTAAAGGTTTTGCAATTTGATGAGTATGATTTATTTATATAGCTATAAGTTGAGCGTAGATTCAAAATATTGTTAGGTTTCATTTATTTGAAGTATAGGGTTATTTGGTTTAAGAGGTTTTGGGTACTGAGTTATTAGGTTAATTAGCTTGGGACTTAGTTAGTTGGTTTTAGCACATTCGAATTTGCCGCTTAGCGCGCGTTAACTCTCGCCGCAGAGCGTCAGTTCGGGTGGCGGTACTATGACGGTCACGTCTTCGGTTTTCTGCCGCAGTCGAGAGCACCCGGTGAACTGCGTACAATTATCTGCGTTTGCGTTGCCTCAGGCAACTCCGCAATACAAACAGCCAATCAGAGCTATTGCGGACGTTCGAGCTATTGCGGGCGATCGAGCTGTTGCGGGTTGCGAACGTTTTTATATTTTAGCATGCAACTGTTAGAAAGCTTTGAGGTTATGTGAGGTATCACTTTACTAAGAGAATGAGACCAAACCAAAAGTTTGAACAAATCTAAAATAAAATGAGTGGAGCTCCTAACAACAATGCAGCATTATGTAAAAACGTCACTTGTATTTTTTTGCCTTAATTTTATATAACCTATTTTCGTGTAGTTCACTTAAGTTGTCATTTTGGTATTATAAATGCAAGCATTGTAATTGCATGCTTCCCAAAGAAAATGTCAGATATTTCACACTAAGCTCCAAAACATATCAACAAAAACAAACAATCACCGTTGATCAGCTGGTTATGTTATTCTATTTCGGAGAGACAAAGTTTGCTATGGTCACATGTGCAGGAACGACCGATGCGTAACTCATTTACGCTCGTGAGTACAAGTGAGAAAGAGATACTTCGAACCACTCACGGGCCTACATGGGTTACTCATCGGTATTTCCTGCATACAGGACCATAGCGAACTTTGCATCTCCGAAATAGAAACGTCCGCAACAGCTTTGGAGCTATTCACATAGACATTTTTTGCTTATTTCATTGTGAACGTTCATATTGAAAAGGGGGTTCCACTGTTCCGCTAAACTCGAATTGAGTGAACAGACTGAACAGACCTATACTGTGTTCTCTGTCAGTCAACATAGTTGCGACCACATAGGCTTTGTTGCCTGATGGAAAAAGAGGTATAGGTCTGTTCAGTCTGTTCACTCAATTTGAGTTTAGCGGAACAGTGGAACCCCCTTTTCAATATGAACGTTCACAATGAAATAAGCAAAAAATGTCTATGTGAATAGCTCCTTTGATTGGCTGTTTCTATTGCGGACAGTTTATTGCGGAGCTCTATTTCGTACCATGGGACTGCACCCTAAGAGTCTCGGTCTCGGTTCTCGGTCCTTTCGGTCGTAGCTCGGAGCGTCGGAGCTCGGAGCAGAACAAGTGTTTGACTTGTTCGGCTTTTAAAATCGGAAGCGCCCTGGATCGAAAAGCCGAACAAATCTATAGTCACATTTACTTATATACTGTTGTTTACTGTATACTCCGTGTACAAGTATACAATTATACCTATACTATCATAATTATCGTTTGCAGTTGTATGGTGTTGTTTTCTCTTTTCTGTGAGGTTATGCGCACATTAATAAAATGAGTTTGAGCAAAGTAACTATGAAAATTGGCAAAAGACCGTAAGTTGTAATTAATTACTGTACACGCTACTCTAGTTTGCTTATACTTTGATTTACAAACGTAAATTAAGTTATGTGGCTTTGGCTTCCAATGTAAACAACACAACCATCATGGCTTGCACGGACTCTTTGTCCCAATACTCTCGAAATCAGATCTGTTCCCTTTACTGTGGACACAGTTTTGATCAATTATCATTTAATTTACCCACTATTTAGTTTTTTTCATGAAACAAATTTTTATATCTACCCTTTGCTGAATTTACGTTGTGATTTACCATTAAATTTAGTAACATGCTATCTGTAAACATATTACTGAATCATTTGTAAACACATCGCGCCCAGCGCATTTTCCCTATTTCCACTCCCGCACAACTACTTGTGTATTTAGTAGTCAGTCATGGATGATGATAGGATTCGACGGTTAAGCATCTTATCTGTCGACTTTTGTCCCCCACAATAAAAATTAACATTTGTATTTTAGTAATCCTTATCCGCCTGAAAAAATTCGTTGCCAAAAATGTTTGGAAATGGGTCATTGGAGTTATGAGTGTAAAGGGAAAAGGAAATATCTCCATCGCACGTCACGAACAACTCAGTTAAAAAAAGCTCTTGATGCTAAAGATAATGATCTGTAAATATACTTTTTACTCTTACTGTATTTTATGTTCAGGTGAAATGCATTGAAAAAATTAATACTGTTTCAAGCTGGTAATATTAATTTTTTTTTTTGTATTTACAAGAGTTATTCCATCATTAAATCATTTATTGTTATTATCGTTTGCCTCTTAAATTACAAGTCAAATTTTGAAAATTCTTAGTTCATTATATCAAGTGTATATTCGTTGTATTAATGTATACATAATTAAATGAAAGAAATACTGATAAAAAATCTTGATTAACCATCTTATTCAGTTCTAAGTGACTAAGTGTAAGAAATATTTTATATTAACCCTTTACTACTAAAGCAACATTATTTGCAAGCCATCCACTTACAAAACCGTTAAAAGATAAAGATAAAATCCAGAATTTTGCATAGTCTTAGCAATTAATTATAAATTTTGGTACAGATGCTTCAGTAACACTCTATGCTCATAGTATGATTCTTTCTGTGAAGAAAAAAAATAGTTTTATAAATTAAAAATTGATAACTACACCAAAGCTTAAAATAATTGTTTTATACCAGTAGCAAAGGGTAAATATTTTGTAACAATATATGTATCTAATCACGACCAAAATTTTGTTGTACA
Organism: Copidosoma floridanum; assembly: GCF_036245765.1. Classification (NCBI taxonomy): domain Eukaryota; kingdom Metazoa; phylum Arthropoda; class Insecta; order Hymenoptera; family Encyrtidae; genus Copidosoma; species Copidosoma floridanum. The sequence goes on along the minus strand of NW_028321878.1, from coordinate 21,671,621 downwards.
GTGCAGAAAATGAAGTTGTTACTGAAGAAAAAGTTGCCAAGAAAAAGTCTAAAATCGATGTCAGCTCGGACAGCGCAAGTAGTAGTTCCAGTGACAGCAGTAGCAGCAGCAGCAGCAGCTCTAGCAGCAGTTCCTCGGATAGTGAATCAGATTCAAGTGATAGTGTGTCTAGTAGTACAACAAGCAGCAGTAGCTCAAGTAGTAGCAGCAGTAATGCTTCTAGCAAGAAGTCTAAAAAGCCTAGTCAAACAAAAAAAAAGAAAAAAAAATCATACAGCTAGTAGCGAAAGTCTTTTTTTTTTTTAATCATATTTTGTAACTTGTTCTATCAAACATCTACATTTGTATGTGGTTATATTATTATGTAAAATTTACCTTTATTGTTTATAAAACATTTCTTGTTTGTACTCTCAGCAGATTATCGATTTCAAATTTACCTTTAATCACCAAGAACTTAGATTTCAACCTAAATTGAAGAGTATAAAAAAAGTACAAAAAGTAGGTTTTACAGTACATTTTAAAACTGGCATTACACAACTTGATACAAAAAATTATCGTGTAGTTGATTCGTTCATTTTATTACGTTAACATGACACCGTATAATTTTATTGACATTTGAAAAATTCAATTGTAAATGTCAAGATTTATACTATTGATTTGATAAAATAATTTTGAAAGTCAGTTTCAGTATTAAAAATGTTTTTTATTTGCAATAAAGTTATCTACAAAAAAAGTATGTTTCTTTTTCTTCAACAATCACAATATACAAAATGTTGTGTCATGAAATGCAATTTGTACATCAAAAAAAAATAATCCTACAGCCTGTATTTTTTAAAAATAAATTTTACGGTATCGCTTATCATTTCTATTCCATGCTTCAGAAACAAAATTGATGAACTTTTGATGAACATGTAAGAAAACCACAGTTTATGTGTATAAAGTTGTTTTATAAAAAATTAGATTGCACCAGCAGACTTAAGTTCCCGGTACACTTTAAGATGGGTAAAAAAATTTTTTTTCAAACGAGCCAAATGTTTAATCTTCATCAACAGTAGGCAATGTTTGAATGATAACCTTCCTTTTCGAATCATATATGAAATTGTTTGCCTTGAACAAATTGCTTTTGTAGAAGGATGCTAAATTAAAAACTTTAAACTGTTTTGCCTGAAAAAAAAGTGAATATTACGGATCAAATAAAAACCAAGGTTATAATTTATTTCCAACATACCCTTTCCAACAAATCTTTTTCGTGAATTTCAACAGAACTTATGTGGCCTCTGTTCATTGATTTTTGGAATGATAATGCATCCAACGTGAGACCTCGTAATGCAAAGTAAAGCAACTCGTTATGATCTTTCTCGTATGTCAAGTATTTTTGGAATGACTGTAGCAAGAGACATTTTTTCATTAATATTGAAATAAAAATTTATAATTTTTTAACTGCCACAAATTTTAAGGAACTGATAACAAATATTTACCTTTCGCATCTGCTTCATGACATTGTACTTTTGAGTTTCAACAAAACTCTCAAGTCCCATTTGAATGGCAATGTTCATGTCCTCTTCTCTAATGTATTCACGAAGATGCATTTTTGCATTAGCTTCTGCCATCCTTATGATACTTTCTATGTGCCGAATTGTGATTGGAAGACTTCCAGTTACCTTAATTGAAATAAAAAAATCATTTTGAGCTAAGTTACAGTAGAATTAAAATATTTCAAGGTAATACATCAACACTTACAACACTTTCTGCTCTCAACTGACTGTATAACTTAGCGATTTTATCTTCATCTACGTTACTTAACTTTGGACGTACATTTTGCCTTGCATAAACAATATATTTTTTCAAGATATCTTGATCCAACGGCTCAAACTGATTCGGATCTTTTTCTGCCGTATCCTCTAGCTGCGATGGGACGATTCTTTCGGAATTGGTTGGGTGATGTCTGATGTGTGAATTAACAACAAAATTAGCTAAATGCCTATCTTGCATTGGATCTACTTCATCTTTGACAATACATAAAATATCGAAACGAGATATAATTGGATCAGTCAATTCAACCTAAAGTTAAAAATTAATGTATTTTATTAAAAGCTTTGAACAAGTGAAGAAAGCCAAATATTATATCACTGCTTGATAGTTACGTTTTGAGAAAACGTCATACTAGGATCGTATCTACCACCAATTGGATTTGATGCAGCAATCACGGCACACCTGGCATTCAAGGATGTAACGATACCAGCTTTGGAAATTGAAATACTCTGCTGTTCCATAGCCTCGTGAATGGACGTTCGATCTTGATCATTCATCTGTGAAATTCATTGTACTCAAAGTCTTGAAAATCTATGAATTTAAATTGTTATATAAATTATTCGTTTACTTTGTCAAATTCATCAATGAGGCATACTCCGTGGTCAGCAATAACCAAGGCACCGGCTTCCAGGGTCCACTCCTGGGTCATGGGTGATCGTCTGACGTAAGCCGTGAGACCAACAGCAGAAGCACCTTGGCCAGTCGTGAAAACCGCTTTTGGCGCAATTTTTTCGGTATATTTGAGAAATTGTGACTTTGCCGTGCCAGGATCACCGCAAATCAAAATGTTGATATCACCTCTCACTTTGTGTTTCATACCTAAAGCAATTTTAATAGTAGTGAAATTCTGATCAAGGAGGTGATGGGTGTGACTGTTATTTGAATGCATTACCTGGATTTTTAGCAACTCCACCAAATATCGAGAGAGCTATTGCTCTTTTGATAAATTTATGTCCATAGATGGACGGTGCGATACTTGCAACAATGCGTTCAGCTATGTGCGGATCTTTACTTAGCTTTATAATATTATTAACATCCTCTTCCGTCAAGGAATCCACAATTTCTTTGGCATCTTTGACATGTATGTGATTAGCTAAAAGAACTGTGTTAAATACAGGAAATCCCTAGAGGAACGTGAATTTCATTGATCAATAAAACGAACGTGTCTTTCAATGCAGTGCAACATTAATATGATTTGTTGGTAGTAAGTCTAAGAAAATCAATCACCTCTTCTCTGTTCAAATAGCCATCAAAATTGATATTAAAAATAGCGGTAAGGTCTATTTCATCACCAGGCTTGCAACGATCTACAAGATCAGATAAAAGAATACAGTCCTTGCTTCTTGGTATTCTACCAGCAGGAATTCTTCCTGGTGATTCTTGTATTGTGATCCTTTGATAATTCCTATATATTGTTTGTTCCATATTTATCTGCCAGGATGAAAAATTGTTTCTAATTCTATTGCAAAGGGAAAGCTGATTATTTTCGAAGTTAGTAGCTCACCATGAATGGACCACTGCTCTGGCATTCTGGACATTTGTTGGGTGTGATTTCTTCACTTTGGGTTTGCGTGAATGGACCTAAGATGTATCCACATTTGCTACAATCATACTTGACAATGGACAATTGAGGAAGAACCCCGGTCGTTGCTGTGACAACTCCGATTGTTCTTACTAATTGGCTTAAATGCAGCTTTCTGAAAAATGTTTTTCAAGGGTCAGTATTTCGGACGGTAGAGTTAATCTGATGGAGAAAATGTTTTCTTTACCGGAATGTTCTTAGTTCTTCAATTAGAGGCAATTCAGATATTCTCACGTGGATTTCAGAGGTCACTCTCTCATAACTGGGAAAAATAGTTAAAACAAAATTTTTGGCTACTTCGTCAAATATTTCTAGCATTTGAAACGGAGCCTCTGGCAAAAAGTATGCGAGCACGTGTTCTTTACTCGCGAGAACTGGAAACTCGACTATAAAGCTAGACTAAGATGATAAATAATTTTCATAATAATTTGGGTTACACTCAATGCATAAATTGTTTATGGCCAGAAGTACAATAATACGTACTTGATTACTCTCACACATGTGACGAATACGTTCCTTGTAAACATATTGTCCTTTGGGATTTGTGTACGTTCTCAAAAAACTTTTAAACCTGTTGGCAATTTCATTTCTAGGTGCGAGCATAGTTACCCAATCTTTGATGTCATGACCCTTTGTATCCTCCAAGTTTTCAATAGATTCAATCATCTAAGAAACATATGAATTGTTAAAGTACTCAGAAAAGAAGAAAAATTACTCGAAAAAAAGTTTGAGAGCATACATCTGTATCTTCCATCTCGCCAGCAGCAGCCTTTTCGGCTAAGCGACGTTTCCGGGATAGACCTTCATCATCTTCGTCATCTATATGGAAAGAAATATTTGAAAAATCAAGATAAGTTGATTGGAAGAACGTGTTTTTAATTTATCTAATTCGAAATTAATTAAGGGTACAAGAGAGATACAAGTTAAAACTGCCCAAATTTACCGTATAAGAGATCTCGATCATCTTTCAAGATGCCAGCAGCACGATCTCTTTTGCGCATAGCAGCTTCAGCAGCAGCGCGCTCTCCTTGAGAAAGCTCAGAGTAGTCTTCATCATCGTCAACGAGCTCAGGATCATATCTATCAAGAGCTGACATGGGTCGATAGTCGCTGTGAGAAAATTAAGAAATCACGACCATATTAGTTCCAAGCCTGTAGGAACGTTTATTAAAATCAGTCAAAAACAGAAAAAAACTTTGACTTACTTTTCCATGTTATCGCCAAACAACTCCTCCCCATCCTGCTCTTCCTCCATGGCATCATTATCGTCGTCACCAAGAAGATTGCTCTCGTCATCAAAAGGCTCATCAAAATCTGGAGCAGGTGATGTGAGAGCATCGCGACGTGACTGCCTTGGAGAACTCTGCAATTATAATTCGTTATAAAACTAGAGTGTGATTTGGAATGTTACATTCAAGTGTAAATCATTCTCCAAAGGTCAGTCAACATCGTATCAAAAGAAAGAACTGCCATAAGAAGTACACTGACACTCACCATTGTTGAAGGCTATCTATAATATAGATATAATTATCAGTACGAGAAGAACAAAGCACAAGATCCTGGACCTTAAACCCGAAAAAGTATCAACAAAATAAACAAGTGTCGAATTCTTCTGTACTCTCACACCTGCTGCGACAACGAAGGAAATAAAACAACATAAACAGCTACCGGCTGGAAAAATAAGTTTGCATAAGCTTTAAAATCAATCTTAGTTATTTTCACTTATTATTTAAACGCAAGGAGAACCCTGCTTATTTTGACACAATTATTAGCACTAATCCGTTAGATTTGTTTTAGGGACAATGTCAATCGCACGTTTACTTTGCCGCGGAGAAACGGAATAAGTACGTGTATCATTGTATCAATGTATGCATGAAAAAGCGCGGGTTTACGATTCAAGCCGCTACAGGAACAGGACGCTAAGGCCCATCACACGAAAAAATAGTAATCTGTACTACCGTACATAAGAACGAGTGGTCTATATTTCTTATATGTCTATGGCTTCGCCATTGTCGGGGATAATCATGAAAACAACAATGAAGCCAATCTATGTATTCGAGGTGATAGTGGTGATACTCGTAGGACAGGTTTTAGTATGCGTTCTTGCCGCTTAATGCCTTTTTGAATTATAAAATGGCGCTAAATTGGCGCTTTTTTTTTAACAAGTCAAATAGAACAGGTTTTAGTTGTAACTTTGGCCACTTCGTTTGTTTAAGTATAGGCTATTCGGCGCTAGTAGCCGCGTCTCACCTCGAATACATGCATACATGTGAGCTGTGTTTCCCTCTCCATCTCCACTGCTTCTCTTACTACGCGGTCCCCAAAATGGCGTCTAGCCATTTCCGACAGTTTTGGCCATAGACATATAAGACGTATAGACTGCTCATTTTCATGTATGGCACTGAAGACTGAAGCACGAGTAGAAAGAGACACAGCATTGAGCATGGGTATCTGTCTCTCTTGCACATTGCCAAAGGTGGGAGTTAGTAAACTAAGGCCCCGTTTACATGGAGATCGTACTACGTACCGCGTAACTATTTGAGCCCATGAGAGTAAGAGAGATTCGCGTATCTTACCTCTCTCTCGCTCTTATTGGCTCAAACAGGTACGCGTTACGCTCTCCATATGACCGCGGCCTAAGTCCGGCTAAAGCAACCTCCCCCTACCGTTGGCAAATGCGAGAGACAGATACCCATGCTCAATGCTGTGTCTTTTTCTACTTGTGCATCAACGCCGTACATAAGAACGAGTATTCTATACTTCTGATGTGTCGTCTATGGCTTCGGCTCGTATCCTGCAACCTGCAGCCAATCAGCCAATCAGCGAGTGAGCGTCCTCAAAATTTGAAAGGCTTGGAGTCGTTGGACTGCGGATATACCAGAACTTATCAAACAACAACAACGGTTTGTGTTTGGATTTGCATTGTGGTGCGCGGGTGAGCCTGCAGGTACATAACGGCATCGAGATCGGTCATCAGTCATCATTCACCATCTTTTTGGCAATCGGTGTTATCAGTGTTATCACTCAGCAGCAAGTAGGCCACGACAGGTGCAGCATAACGCATAGCTCGTCTTATATCAATAAAATCTTGAGACTTGTAGCAAGTATGAGTCCTCTCTAAGATAAACGACGGAAAAATCCGTTAGAGTGGAGGATTCACGAGCTGCCAAAACGACGTGCGGTTGGTGTGATATTCCTTTGCAAAAAGCGGTAGTGAAAAAGAGAAAATACATTACCTAGCAGTAGAGTGAGAAAAATTACGTTAAAATGCCTAAAGCCCCGACTTCTGTCAGTCGTCGGCGAGAGCCGAGTTCCAGGAGCACTGGATTGCAGGACGATCAGCTCAAGATAGCCACTACTTTAACGGCTATCCGGTGAGTGGACACTCATCTTTGTTTTTACTTCTCCAACCACATCCATGACTCATAAAGTTTGCACCCATCTTTATAAATTATATCCACGACTTTTACTAAGTTACCTAGTCGAAAAACTTGGTCAGACAGCATCACAGTAATTTTTATGTTTTCATATCCGTCGCGCGGTTTGTTGATAACATATACACATTTATCCACACACCCATGTTTTTTACATTTTTTAATTGATATATTATGCACACAGGAAAATTATTTTTGTAATTGAGAATAACAAGTTCGACAAGATGTGCCTGGGGCAACAGAAGCCGACTCGTTAAACATGTTACGTCAATTTTGATTCCCTCTCTCACGCGTCATGGTTCAGAAGAGCCTTTGCAACAGGTGTTTCCATCCTACATCATGCAACTTCCGTTGTGCAGTCCTTTTCCAAACTCTCCAACTCCCATGAATGATGAAAAAGTCACCTATTAAGTAAATTTATTTCTCATTTTTGACCTACCTTACGTTTCGAATTTAAAGTCATGTGTTAATCTTAGAACTTGCTTGCAATTTTATAATTTTAACAACAAATTTATCAACGGGACTGTATTAAATACTTTTTATGTATGGGTGTAAAGCCCAATCATATTAGTTCATTTAAAGTAGAGTGTTTTCAACTATTTTTAAGCCACATCTCTACCAATTATATTGTTACTGCTGATGGACTGATGAAGTTTGAAATATTTTGTGTGGATAATTTTTTAAGCGAGAAAAAATTATTTGAAATAAGTCAATTAAGTTTTTATAGTGTTTATATTATTTTTAATTAAACTTTACAGAGAAAACACAATACAAAATGTTGTGTCAGTGTGCCAAAAACAAATCAATGTACTGTTTAATATTTGGGAAGAAACTGGTATTAAACATGAAGTATTGGGTACATATGCTGATCAAGTAACAAATCATGTAGTTGTAAGTATCAATATTAGTTAACAAATATTTGATAAATGTAGGTCTTAGAATTATGTTTTTTTAAGGGCTTGATGAAAGATATGGTGGATGAATCTGATCAGAGAAAAAAAGATCTTTTGAAGAATGTCAAAATCTTAGCTCAGTCTGCTAGAAAGCTTTCTAAAGTAAGTATATAAAACATTTCATCAAACTACATATTTTGATATTTTTTTATTGATGAGAAATTTTTTGATACCTAATTTTAGGAATTGGGAACCAATTTTGAAACAGAAGCATACAGTGATTTGCCTCTTATTGAAATGGAAGATAAACTTAACAATGAAGTTTTACATCTTCAAAAGTTGAAAGATAAACGTAAAGATTATATTCAAGAATTGGAGAAAAAAGTAAGATTTTTTTTTTTCAATTCAACTCCAATAGCACTTACCACAACATTTGTTAGTTCATTTATTTACAAAGTGGAAGAAATAAGAGTTACACTAAAGTAAACTATTTACAGGAAATTGAACTTTGTAGAAAAATGGGAACAAATCCAAATGGATTTGCTCGTGATTTTTTTTCTGAAGAAGAGATTCACAAATTTGAAAACCACTTGAATTCACAAGAGTCTGAAATGGTAGGTTGAGCTAGTTATGAGAATGAAATGTAACAGTTTGAAATTTGTATAATGGCTTATTATTTATAGAATCGTTTGTCAGAAGTATTTGAAGATACCAAGAGATCCATACTAAAAATGATGGAAAAACTTGAAATCGTCCCTGTGAATGATTTTGAGAGTTTGGTTTGTCACGATCATAGTAATTTTATTTACACATCGAATAATATGACCAAGTTGAGAGATTTGCGCGAAAGATTAAAGAATCAAGTTAAAGATGCAAAAATGCAAGTTGAAGAAAAGACGGTAACCTTAATAGCATTATGGGATTATCTAGATGAACCGGAAGAAAAACGCAAAGCATTTTTAATGAAAAACTCGGGATACAGTATTGTCACTTTAAATTCTGTAAGTAACTGATTATTGTATAGGTTTGCAAGTAATCAATATGATGATAACTTCGTATCTTATATATATTCTAGTTTGATACCGAAATAAAAAGATGTAGGGAAAAAATAAGCGAGAATGTCGCAAATTATGTTCAAAATATCCGGAAAGAGATTGAAAATTTATGGAAATTGTGCAGATATGGTGAGTTACAAAAGAAATCATTTACTGCCATGAAGTGTCAAACATATACAGAAGATCTGCTTTTGCTCCATGAAATGGAGGCTGAAAAGCTTCGTAAATACTACAATACCAACAGGTATTTAAAAATCATTGTCCATAATGTATTTCCAATTAATAATACATACAAACCAACTCTTTGAAACCAAAATTTTAGGAAAATATTTGAACTTCTGACCGAGTGGGAAGTTCAGTTTGAAAAACTGAAAGAACTTGATCAGCGGGCCAACGATCCTGATCGTTATCATAATAGAGGTGGACAATTATTGTTGGAAGAAAAGGAACGTAAGGCCGCTGAAAAGGTAACGTGGAATGATTAAAATTATTTTCTTTTTTTACTATTTTTATGAGGTGCAGTTACTTCAAAAAAGTTCGTTATGCATCTATCACAGTGAAAAGTGTAAGATGAATGAAATGTTGACTCTGTGCAAAACAAATTTTAAATAAGTATAACATGAAAGTGATCTGACTTTTTTTCCTTGTGTGAATTCACGGCGTCATAAATACACATATGAAGACATGCAAATAGATTATCTCAAAAAGTTAACATTAAAGTTACATCCAAAACGGCTCAAATTTTGCGGGTATGGTTTGATTCCCACATTTTACTATGAAAATCAAGGAGTTTTATACCTATGATGCCAAAAAATCACTCATTCGATTTTTAAGACGACCAGCAGAATTTTCCAGAAATTACACATATTTCAACCCCCAAATCACGTCTTCTGTAAATATTTCATATTCCACATTGTTGATGAATTACGATACTACCCAGCTATATCTTACTTGAAATATTTCCATCTTAAGTTTAGTTTTTAAAAAGTTTCTCCATTAATAGTGAAAAATAGTATGAAGTCTTCACAATATACGTACAACACTGTAATCTTAAAAAAATTTATTTTTGTGCCCTTAATTAATGTAAATTATATCTGAGCCCTCAAAGCATATATGTATATGTTAAATTTTTTTTTTTTTTTTTAATAAATCATTCTGATGTCAATTTAAGAAAATTATAAAATATTTACCAAAAATAAGTTATGCCGTGTAAAAATCTTACAGTTACACTGTTTGCTTTGATTTAACACATAGTAGTCGTATGTAAAGTTAAAAATTTTAATTTATTTATAAGTTAAGTTATTTGTTGCAATATTGTTGACTAATGTTTAAAATATTGTTTTCAAAAGAAAATTCCAAAATTAGAAAACCAACTCTATGATGCGGCTGACGAGTATGAAAACACGACTAGAAAACCGTTTTTAATTGATGGTTACTCTATGAGAGAATACATGAATCATGCCAAGGACAATTATGATACGGAGAAAGAAAATATGAAACTTGCTAGAGTAAGAAAATAGTTGTTAATGTTTTACCATTGAAAATATGGGTATAATTCTTCCTATAGTACCAAAAAAGAAAACCTCATATATATTGATAATTATTTATGTAGAAACAAGCAAAGGATCGTTCTATCAAAAAAACACCGTTGAGCACATCAAAACGTACACCTGGTGCAAGCATGTTACGAGTCACACCTGCAAGTGGAAGATTTCGTACTCCAATTAATAGGTCACGGTTTACTCCCTTGGCCAAAAGAAAACTACCTTACGATGCATCTCCTGAAGTAACTGTGAATAAAAAACGAGCTGTTGGTTCTGACAAATCCAAGACTACCGTTCTTTGCAATAAGTTAAGGCGAAGTGTTAGGGTGAGTCCAAATTGAGACATGCCGGTAATATTAACTGTTCTTAATAATTTTAATAAAAATAGTGATGATTATTTTGCCTTCTACTAAGTTATAAAAAAAGTTCATCTAGTCATAGTTTGATTGTTATTAATTAACTTAAGTAAATATGGAATAACTTATTACAGTTTAAATAATCTTTGTAGAATATTTTGTAGTAAATAATATGTTTCCTAAATATTAGACGCCTGAAGGAAGGATTTCAAACGTTAGTGGAAAAGTGAGGAAAAGTACTTCCAAAAAGAAGAAATCAAAAAATGAAACGATCCTGTCAGTATCAGCATACGGAAGTTTTCAAGATCACTTAGAAGATCGTCCTGAACTACGAAGTTCAGTTCTCCCTACGGAAATAAAAAACACCCAAATGAAAACACCCTCAAAACCAGCGAGAAAAAAGGTTTTGGCTCTCAGCACACCTTCAGCTCCTAATTCGATTCCTCGTTTACGATCTACACCGAGAAATCCGCAGTTACTTACCGTTCCTAAGTTTAATGCTGCTTAAAATTCATCTTCTGTTGTAGCTCAAATAAACCATTTGAGATATGTATTCTTCTTGTTCTGTTGCTGTTATTTTGTATTCTCAGCACGATTAAGGTTACTCTTGTGGAATTGTAACACTAAGATTAATATACGCATATGATCAAACTATAATGTTATCAAAGCTATATGTTATAAGAAATGATATAACTGACATTTAAAGTAAGTCTTGTTGGTGCAAAATTTGTATTGTCTTCAATTTTTTGTTATCAATTAATTCTCTCATTTTTTTGTTTAATAACGCTGTGTAAGTTCATTATATTTTTTAACTTAAAATGATCATATATTTTTACGCTGTGTCTATTCGCACCTTATATATAAATCTACGTAATTACGTGGATATATGGTGCGAATAGACACTACAATATTTTTACGCCTGAACATGGTCAGATTGCTTGTCAGTTGTCATTTACATACAAACATGTTTAAATAAAATTTACTTTATTTTGCTTTTAAATTTTATAAGTGTCTGTATATAGTAAATGTTTTTATGTTAGCGATAAATAATAAATAAATAAATTGAATGATTTATTAAACGTATGAATTACTTCAAATCTTTTGAAAACCATCCTAGTTTTGGTTGTGTGTTAACCAGGGACAGGCAAAGTCGTAGTAGTTAAAGCAAAATGGTGCGTATTTAATTCTCCCAGCTGGAAACTGTATGACATTTGATATTTAAGGATGTTGACTACCTTAAGCAAATGACAGTCAGTTTTAAACTAAAATTTTTGCAGAGCTTCAATAATGTATAAAACAAATGTTTGCAAAGTTTCAACAACTCTGGGTGCTTATGAAACAAGAAATTAATGAAACAAATTTAGTGAATTTTACACGCGTTCTCATGGAAAATAGAAATGACTCTTACAGCAAAAAATTTGATACAATTAACAGTCAGATTTGGACAAAACTTAAGTTTACAGTAAATTAACATCTGCCTTTTTATCATGTAAAACAGTCACGTCGATTAGGTCCTTGTAAAAATAGTTATTAATGAATAATCTGGAGTGTAAATACAACTCAATATTAAATTACGCGACGTGCGCACGAATTTCTCACCTAAAAATGGCACCAAGTCTGGCCCTTCTCTCGCAACTCCCCCCCCCCCCCCCGAGGTAGTCAACCTGTGGCGGCCCAGCCGAAACACCCAGCGTCATCTTCTATAGATTCTAGACGCAAGCAGAAGCTTTTACCTCGAGAACTCTCTTCTAGAGCAAGCTCAGTTATGCTCAGTCTCAGTAGCTCACTCACTGATGCGCACGCTGCACAAGCTGTCCCCATTTCTCTTCAACCTCAAGACAACGGACTGCTTCAGCTGTGGCGTTGGAGAAGTCGCTCTCTCGTGCTTGGATTGGGAGCTCGTGGAGCCAAGTTGGCCAGCGCGCAAGGCCTCTCCGCCGAGCCCAGCATGAGTGCCAAGCACTTTAACAATTTTATAATAACTTCCAAGTTAATCCTTCTTCATCAAGCAAATCTTTTGTAGTAACTAGAGTTAAAGACGGTAATATGATTAATATAAAGGTTGCAACCAATTCAGTCTGTTTATTTCGCCTCGCATCTGCTCCTGGCTCCGGCCCCTTTCCTGATCATTCCCAACGTGCTCGCTAAAAACTTCCTTAAGTTCCTGGGGTGATTCTAACCTTTTTTGAAATTTAAACTTATGCTCGTTAATTTGCTGTAGCTGAGATATGGAGGAAGAAAAAAGAAAGAAAGTTGTTTCGAACTTGTAAACCGAGCGAAGTTACTGTTTAGAGAGAGTTTATATCAATTTATTAAATAAAATTTTTTAGCCAGGCGAAACATGCAAGCGAATGACATGTAACAATAACAATAACAATAACACGCAGGGAATTGAAGAAATAGTAAGTATATTACGCACCTAGTGAGCGAGGTTAAGAACGTCGCACATTTTTCACGCGAACTAACGTGAAATCTTGGGCATTTCTTAACCTCTGAACGTGGTGCGTATAATATTTTATTGCATACCCTCGTCGAAAGAGCTGATTATCTCGATGCCCTGGACGAAGACTATGTCCTACTTCGAAGCCTGGACGAAGACTATATGCCTTTTTCCTAAGTCCAGATGAAAACTATGCCCTTTTGGGATCTCGAACTAAGACTATGCCTTTTTCCGGAGTTCGGACAAAGGCTATGCCCTGTTGTCTAGTCCGGACAAAAACTATACCCTTTTTATCAAGTCCGGGTAGAGATTATTCCATTTTCTCCGAGTCTGGACGAAGATGTTGACCTTGTCTCGAGCCTGGATGAAGTGAAATTCATTTAAGCTCACCTTACATCTGTGTTTGTAATTAGATATATCGTCATATATATTTATATAGTGGTTGTTGTCTACATTTATTGTAATATACACTTTACGAAATCCTTTAAAAAAGCTCATTCCTTTTTTTCAAACACTTACTCAAACTTCAAGTAAGTAACCCTATTGTTGCGGTCCAATAAAAACCAATAAAAAATTCATTGATTTTACCATAGGATTTTTCTATTGGTTTGTTATCGGTATTTTCACCCGTAAATCCAAATAAAATCCGAAATGGTCAAAAATAGATTTTCTATATCATTTATTATAACTAGGACATGATTGAACAAAAATAAATTGACAAATTTATGTCATACCATCCGGATGGTAACACCATAACGGGGGGACTAAAGTATTTTTTACAAAATTCTAATAAAAATTAATAACTAACTTTTCTTTCAATTTACATATAAAATACTCTAATCCCCCCGTTTTGATGTTACCATCCGGATGGTATGACATAAATTTGTCAATTTATTTTTGTTCAATCATGTCCTAGTTATAATAAATGATATAGAAAATCTATTTTTAACCATTTCGGATTTTATTTGGATTTACGGGTGCAAATACCGATAAGAAACTAATAGAAAAATCCCATTGTAAAATTTTATTGGTTTTTATTGGACCGCAACAACAGGGAATACTTGAAGTATACTGAAGCCGCTAGAGCTGCTAAGAATAACGATTACGTGTTATTTTTTTATGAAGGCGTCCGTGTGGATTCACGTGCATGGGAATCTCAATGTGAAGATAAAACTTATAACACAAACACTTGGACACAAGTATCGCGAAACTTTAAAATGTTGAATCGTTTTCAGGAGCTTCGTATTTGTGGGCTTCTTCCAGCGTACTAGTAGCTGTTAGCCGCTAAAAGCATGAATCAGCAAATCTAGAGGGATTTTTTTGTATGAGGGGAAGCAGAACATGAGAGAGGTTAGTAAATAATACTTGAATGTTTTTAACTTAGTTTTCGTTCGGACGCAGGCATAGTTTTAGCCTAGACTCAAAAAAATGGCTTAGTTTTCGTCTGGACTAGAAAAAAGGGCATAGTCTTCGTCTATGGGACCAAAAAAGGGCATAGTTTTCGTCCAGGACCAATCTGGGCATAGTCTTCGTCCGGAACATAGATTGGTTTTGGAACAGGGCAGATATGAAGCCCTTTCGGTGTGGGTATGCAGAGAAAAAGTATATGCACCACGTTCATAGGTTAAAAAATGCCCTAGATTTCACGTTATCTATACGTTTATTCCAGTGAAATCTGCGACAATCTCAACCTCGCTCACTCGGTGCGTAATATACTATGTTTTTAAATTAAGTTTTATAATTTAAAGATATTCGCCTAAGATGAATTTCGCGGTGTTAGATGACAAGTAGCACCGCCCTGGTGATTGAAGGCTGAAACAATTCTACTACTAAGTATGTAGTTTAAACGGTATTGGCGGCGAACATTAGTAAACAAAAGCACTAATATTTTTCGTCTTAAAATGAGTCAGTTAAAAGCCCCAGCGCTTTCCTTGTAGTGTGCCAGGCTGCGATAATAATTCAAGAGTAAATTAAATTATTTTTCGTAGCATACCGATTTCGTAGGTAATCACTATCAATATTATTTGATTATAATGTAGGATATATCGTATGTGACGCTAATGCTCTTCATTGCCAGATATTATTTACATTTTATAACCTATATCCTTTGACAAATGTATTATGACACCCATAATATATATGCTTATATATAGCTTCCTACAGATCCAGTTGAGCAGGAACAGCTATAATAATATAATTATTATCTCTCAGAGCTTATAGGATTTTTTTAACCTTCAGCTCATGTGTTTTCCCAAACAAATCATTCGATTTCAAACATAAACATACCATATTTGTTTATTATAACGTTTCTGATTTAATGGCGCAATAAAAGATACGTTTTGCATTTGCTACATTTTTTTCTTCAACGTATTTACGGGATCCTTTTCCTACACAATTAAATAACTCCAATAAACATATTTATTAAATACCTAACTCATGTTTACATTCTATTCACGCGTCTACAGTTTGAACTACATAGTTATTAGTTGAATTGGTTCAGTTTTCTCATCATGTCATCTTCATCTTTTTTTTCTCAACCTCATCCTCGTAATTCCTGAACCTGCCGACGTCTTAAAAATGAATCCTCCAACGCACACTTCTGACAGAAGTCTGTCGCAAACCTGCGGAAGCAGACACTACGTAAGTCTTGCGTACTGCTCGTACGCAATAAGTCAATGCTACCAGGGATGCTGCTAAGAAAAAAGATGTTTTTTACACAGTCAGAGATTAGTACACAGTGACTTGCTGCAATAAATATGGTTAAAGGAAGAGGTGGGTCTGCGTGTAAGAATAATAAACCCATAACTTTTTTAACATACGTTTGCATTTAGTAATTATAAACAATAAAGTTAGTTTCAAAACGAGTAAAACTGTTTCTTCATTAATACGAAACAGTATTTAATATGTATTTTTTATTCGTTAACTAACAATAAATACAAATTTCAATGTGAGTAAGTAAGTACTCAATCATTATAAGATACTAAATGAATGACTTCATGTTGTATAATTTAAAATAAATTAGAATAACCTTGTACATAACCGAACTCGTAAATATTCTTAGAAATTACCCGAGCTTTTGTAATCCTTCAATGTCCAATGATCCATTAGCTGGAATGATTAATTTAAATTTCATTAGAAACATTTCTTGAAAAGCAGTTAATCGCAGAGACGGTATAGTATCCGTATTGCTAATCAATCCATCGCTTTTTTGCGTGAACATATATATACGTATTATACGTATATACGTATAATATACATACACATACACATACACACACACACATATATATATATATATATATATATCAAAGCAATAGCAGTAGTTGTAGGGCTTGCCGAGACTCAAGACTTTTTCTTGGTCTTGTCTTTAAATCAAGATAATACCAAAACAAGACCAATACAAAACTAGAATTCTTCAGTTTTTCGAGACCAAGATAAGACCAAGACTGTAAGTCAGTCTTGCCTTGATGTCTTGTATGTCTTGATTGGAGGGAGGGGGGATGCCAGCTTAAAACCATGCGCAATCGATGTATTGTCTACTAGTACACTCAGTAGTATCAGAGATTTGTTGTGGAAATGTCGTCTAGTGTTAATGCTAATAAACGCAAACGAAGTGAATCTGATAGTGATCAAGGAATTAAAGTTTCTAAAGTTGAAAAAAATGATGAAAAACCAAAAATAAGTTTTTGATTACACTATTAAGGAAAATCAGAGTCGGCATTTGTTTAGAATTCTCTACCAAAGAAGTAAATACTGAAATAAAAAAAAAAATGGAAATACTACTGGATTGAAAAAAAACACCTCGAAAAACATCACGCAGAAATTCACAATCGATTTTTCCAGAAAAAGGCAGCTAACACAAAATAACACGCTAATTTACCATCTGTCATTGTAGGATTCAATTCACTTTTATAGATAAATTGGATTTTGCAGTAAATAGTTCAACTGGTGAGATATTGATAAACGCATTCATTGATGGAAAAGAAAAATTACTAAAACATTACAATAAATGTAATTATATTTATTGTGTTGCGCTCATTTCAGACCCGTGTCATAAACTTCATCATTTTGACTTGACATCTTGGGGGAAAGAGATGAAAAAATAATCACTTCGTAAATTTGTAGAGGTATAAAAAGATATGATATGGATCAAGATAAACATGTAAAGACCAACAACACAAAGAAGATTGAAAAGGATGTAAATAGTTGGGAGTCGGATTTACAATCTTTCTATTGCAATAATGAAGAAGATGATGATCCAACAGAAACCTGGAGGAAAGAAATAAACGAGTATTTTTCAACCAAAAAAGCTGCCAAAGATTTCAACATTTTGGAGTGGTGGAAGGTTTATGCTAGTATATACTTATCCTACATTGTCGAAAATGGTGAGAGACATTTTTAGTATTCAAGCAACGTCTGTGTCAGAAAAAAAAATTCATTAAAGGATGATACATTTCAAGCCTTGGTTTGTTTGCACCCTGTAGTTGTGCTTACATTCTTCCTTTCGAATTACTTAATTGTATTTCTGAGAACACCGAAAACCCTAAATTCTAAACAATTCACAATAAATTATTCGTCAAAAATTTTGAGTATTAATAGATTAATCAAAAAAGACAGTATATCTAATACGCATATTCTTCAAGTAAAAGAATTCGTTAAAAATATGCGAATATCCACATAAAAAAGAATTCTTAAAAATATTCTTGTACAACTCACAAAGAAGACTAAAAATTTTTTTTCAATCAATAAGTATATAATACATTAAATTTTACAAAAATTATTCAAAAACTATCACGTAAGAAATATTACATGTTATTAAATTCCGTTTCTTTGGTCAGGAAAAGTATATCGCATTTGCTTGAAAAAAATTATTTTTCACTACTTTGTTGATTGCATACGTTATTATAAAAGTTTTCGAAGGGAATAAGAAGATATTAACTCCATTTATTAAAGTACATGACAATCTTTACAAATAGTGGATTTAAGTTAATTCAAACAGATTTGAAATCAATACTTGATTGAGATAAACTTGATTGATTTGATCTGATAAAAAATCCTATTTCAATGTCGCTTTTTACTATAGTTTAATCAACTCAATTACGAACTACATTGGTACATGTGTCAAATAAAACAAAAAAAAATTTTAAATAAATATATTTCACATAATTAAAATGAAAAAAAATGTTTCAGTGATATCAATTAAAAAATAACTTTACTTTATAAGTGACAATATTAAGTCCTTGGCCAAAGTTTGTTGAAGCACAATCCTTAAAAGTCAGCCTCCAGATCCGAAGATTGCGGGTTCAATTATTCATCATTTAAAAGTTTTTAATTATTTTCAATAGTTTCCTATTCAATGATAATATGTTCATAATTGGACATGTGTTCATTCAATGGACATGTGTTCATAATAAACTGCAAAATCATTTAAAGGAAGATAGATCAAAAAAATTGAAAGCTTTGTACTACAAATTAAAATTGAAATATGCAGACATTATGGCAGATTTAGAAGAACAGGAAGAGAATTGTGATTATTAAAAATATTTTCTTATTTGATTTGATTTCACTGCATAAATATTCAAGTTTGTGAATTTTTTCGAATCGGATACAAATTTTAATAAAATTCAATGAACGCAAATGAAGTTGAGTGTATATAACATACCTATGACTCTTACGAAAGGGATGTAAAATTGTTATGTAGTCAGAGTTTCAAGTTTAGCTGCTTTTATACTCCAAATGACATAGTAAACGCAGGCAATACAATCAAATAAGAATCGCAAGCAGTTCCTTGTGAGAAGCACATGTAGAGATGTAACTTCAAATTAACATGTTAAAAAAAAATTCAGGGTTGCTTATTATTACCATAAGATCCAAAATATCAACATCATCCATGTCATCTTCATCATCTTCTTTCTCGACCTCATTCTCGTAATTCCTGAACCTGCCGACGTCATAAAAACGAATCCTTGATTTTTTTGTGCTATTGAATTTGCTAGTATTCATTGGTTTGGTTCAACTTGTATATATATATTTTTTTTTTTCTTTCAAATGTATGTCCCACAAAATACCGTTGCTCAGAATCAGCTTATCATTCACACCAAAGGTCACTTTGTTTTTCTTTGTAAGTATGAAAGTATATGGCAGACAGTGTAATTAAGTATAATTATAAATATAAATATACCTTCTATACAACGATATTGTGTACGAAGGTAGTGCACTTATCATCAGAATAAGCATACCTACGTTATTCGAGTGTGGTTTCAATAAAAATATTTACATATTTGATAAATGAACGACTATAAACAATATATTATGGCACAGCACAATAATATCTAGCCAATAAAAGGCTGTAAGCTTTCATCGAATCTTCCGGTGATTTCGAAACAACTTCCTACCACCTACGCTAATTACATCTCTAACATCACGCTTATATCTGTCACATACGCTCACGCACTTCTTCATAGTCCATATTGAATAACCAAAATACAATTGTATCTAAAAGGTTAAAAAGAACTATCCTGTAGTACCACTTTCTTCAATAGCATAGTAGTACATGCCAGTGAATGTCTCTTCAGGACGTTCATCGCACATAGGTTTTTTGACAGATACTATTTAAACATCAAACGTATGTTTAAAATATCGTAAGAAATACCAAAAAAAATTGCAGATCGTTTAACTATACCCTTTTCTATGTTTTATTTAAAAAAATGGAAATTTAACGTGTAACCTTATGAAAAAATCCCGTAAAATTGAATTTACATGATCTGCAGGATGCTCTTAATTTTTTTTTGTATGACAGATAACTTTTAGATAAACCTATTAAATTTTCAAATAGCTCCATACAGTTTTTTTTTTTTTTTTTTTTTTTTTTTTATAACAACAAAGAAAGGGTCGCGTATGTGTAAAAACGTGTACGTAAACATATCAATATAAAAAAAATAATTGCCAGCGTTGTTGCATATACTTGCGCTCCTCTCACCTCTCTGAACTTTTCTTCCGCTGTAACTGTGATGAGCGTCCTTAAGTAAAAAACATCACCTAAAACACAAATGGAAGTATTGTGAAAGAATGAAACTCAATAAACATTAATTAATGTATTAATATACTGTAAAAATAGTTTTTGAGAAATTAAAAAAAGCTTATAAAAATTAAATAATTTTTTACTCATTGTAAAACTGATAAATTAATCATGAATAAATAATCATTTTAAAAAATCATTTAACTAAAAAATTAATTCATTAAATGAACAATTTATATATAAATTTAACCAAATCAATTAGTCAACGGTAAATAAATATTTATATTAAAAATAAGTTACAATACCACAATATGAAGTAATCGAATTCTTCGTATCTAGACTGTTTGTAAGAGAGTAGGTAAGGGTCTCGGATTTTGTGCTGGAAATCGCGGGTTCAACTCTCGAGTGAAGAGTTTTATATATTTTCAAAGAAAAAAATGGGTAAAGAATAAGAAATAAAATTGAATTAAATTCGAAATGTGTGATATGCTGTAGTGGCGTGGCGTGGCGTTGCGTGGTGTGGTGCGAAGAGGACCGGCACGAGGCGGTATGTCAAGGGAGGCGTGGCAGAGGGGAGGTAATATGCAAAATCCCTTTCCGTCTCATATTTTCTTAAGGTCAAAATTCTGAAATCGTTATTTTACTCTTGTGCATAACATGCCTGTAGAAGTATAACTTCAAAACAAGTGTTCGGAAAACTGATTTGTGTCATTTAATTTATCTTCAAAGTTTTTTGAGAACTTAGGAAATTTTTGAACGACTTTACGTAAGTGTTCAATAAAATATTATCACAACAAAAAAATTTTTATTTACCCAAGCTATAGTCAAAAAATCCTAAAATTTTCATTTCCAACTTGTTACCGACTAAATTTTATATAGTTATAAGTTGCGCTATCAAATCGTCATGTAAAGCTTTTTTCCTTTTTATCAAGTGAGTAAGCAGGTGAGAACGTTTTAAATACGATAAATTATTGATTTATTGTATAGATTAACGTGCTAGGCGAATGGAGGAAGTCTTCGTCGGAGCCGATTGTTTCTTGTCTGGCAAAGACAGAGAGGAGAACATGGGGCGAGAGACGGGTGAACCTTTCTTTCGTGGACATAAATCAAGAGTCGTTCGGTGGTTCCATAGAGACCAGTATCATTTTTGTTGATAACATTCTATGGGTATAAAAAGAACTAAAACGGAAACAGGCGTAATCTTCTTGTTTTTACGCTCAAAGCTAACAGTTGTGATATAATTTATAAAAGTATGTTTTTTATTTCTGAAAGATTTTGTATCTCTTGCCTGTCTTACATTTTGGTGCCGAAACTCAAGACAGTAGTCGTCCCAACGGAAATTCTTGCAAGGGAGATCATGGAGAAGAGAAAGCAACTGACTCAAGAGAGAGAGAGAGAGAGAGAGAGAGAGCCAGCAAAGCGACAGTGAGCAACAGCAGCGCTTGAACGAGCAGCCACGACTGGATTGAGGCGATCTGATGCATCAAGACCAGAGCCAGGCTCAGTTATGCTTGTAAACAGGATCAACGAGGAAGAACAACTCGTCAATGACTTTATCCTAAATGACAGCTTGGGTTCGCGCACCTCGTCTTCGTCGTCCTGCCCCGGCTCCCGCCCTCGTGTTTGGCTTGGGTAAAGAGCCTCCACCTCCACCGCTCCCGGCCACCCTGGCTACCGATCCAACGTCTGCGTGTCAGTGCGCATCTCGTCGTCATCCTGCTCCAATACATTCGTGTCCAACTGCCTTTGGCGATGAGCTGCCACTAACAACGTGGCAACTGGCAGAAATTTTTTTAAGGGTGTTTCGCTATGGGTCATACAGACCACAAACCATCAACGATCTACAATATGTGCGCTTCCTTGCACAGCATCCCTAGCAATAACTTTGTTAGGGGTTCTTTATGTTTCTTAGCCACCCATCTAAGTCTGGGAGAACTGAGTCTGGAATTTTCATTGTCTCCGTAAAGTTTCCATCACTCTTTTCGAACGCGATAGTTTTGGCTCTCTCTAGGGGCCTCGTATGTAAGAGGCCGTACTCTACTGCTTGTAAGGCGAAATTTAGTCTCCCGTTGAAGCTGGCAAAGTTTCTAGTTTTGATTCTCTTCTTGCGTTTTAGGCTGATTATCATGACAGACGTGATTTTTTCCGTAGTGTGTGCTAAAATAAACTAAGTGGAGTCAATGATAGGAACTTGCATCTCATTGTAAGCGTTAACTGACTTTTTGGGTAGTTAATTATGACTCCCAGTTTTCTTAGGTATTACCGTGTCATTCTGATGTTTTCACGGCATGTCTCGAAGTTTCGAAGGGGAGGCAGTTGAACTCATAGGTCTGTTTTTGAAATTTGAATCTTAGGAATTTTCTGCTATCCCTGTGCATAGATATGTAACCTGCAGGTCGATGGTTGCCATAAAATCGTTTGGTGAGATCAGATTTTCTACGATTTTTAACTTCTCGATCTTGAAGTGGCTGGTTTCAATAAACTTATTCAGTTCTACTGAGGTTTGCCTATTATTTATCAAATAAAAAATATTCAAATATACTTAAACTTTTTTTTTTTTTGTAATAAAAGCTTTTTTGTATTAAAATTGTGTTATATTTAATTTCGTACGCAAATAAATGTAAACCTTCTCCAAATTTATTTTTATCAGTTTTTGAGGATAATTTGAGACTCTTGCGTGCTGGTGTAGATTTTGAAGTCGAATCAGCTGAAGATAATTTATTAGTTAAAGGAATAATTAATAGTGGTACGTGTGACTTGCCAGCTAAGGCCCTATTTTTACATATGAATCAATACAACGGGAAATATGGATGCCAGAACTGTAAAATGAAAACAGAGAGGATAGAGAATGTACAAACTTACCCTTTCCTAGAAAATCTTGAATTGCGAACAACAAATGAAACAACAAAATTAGCCAAACAAGCATGTTATTCTGGAAAAACTATTTTTGTGTGCGCTTTTATTACAGGAACCATTGATTTATTCAAGTTGTTAAGTTATTTTCATCACGTGTGCGAGCTCCACCATAAGAATATGTGTTAGAAAGTGCTACACCAAATCAACTATATCTCAAAATTTCGCAGAGTAAGCGATGTAAAGATGTAAATAATTATACCATTGGATTCAGCACATTTTTATCTATTAAATTAATCTGGTCGTGGTTCGGGAACCGCTACGAGGGAGCCTCCTTAAGTTCACGGTAAAAATAATTTTCAGGCTTATAACAAAATTACATAGACGTTCTATGAGCATTTATAAGTTATGTTACCGACATGGTGATGCGCAGTAGAGTCGCAGTTTTTACTATCTCTGTAATTAAGGGGGTTAGAGTGATATACAAATTTTTTACGAAAGTCTTTAAAAAATTATCATGTGTTCATTTTCATTACCTTAATAACATATTAAGATTCTAGGAACGGTAGCCTCAGTTTTTGATGTACACGGGCTCTTATGGAAACGCCGTCGCGGCATTAACATTTTCATCAATAACTTTCAGGGTTACATATTTTAGTGGTCATAAAAAAGAACCTGACTATCATCAAAAATAAATGTTTTCTTTTATATACATTCTACGCGATCCATATAAGTAAGACAAGTTTTTTTAGCTGAGAAGTGAGTTGTATTTATTTGATAAATAGTTTTACTATCGATCAAGCACGAAAAAAGGGTTTTTGACTGTTAGCAGTATGGGGTTTTGAGCAGGTGACTTGGCGAATAAAAGTACAACACTTGAAATTTAGAATTAAACTCAGACACGTTTATTTACACAATCTTTGGACTTTACTATCTTAACATTTTACTATCTTAAGTACAGTAGCTAAACGAACAGAAAAGGTAGGATGAATTATAAAGGAAATGCGAAGACAAAAAATGCGTGTGTGAACAGACTGGCTGACTGTGCGAGAGTGAACGAAACCGTAGTTACTTGATGCTGAAGTGCAGCGTCACGGCGTCTCGTCTTCTTGCTGTTGCGTATGCGTAATAATTCAGTTACGAGCGCCAACAATACATCCAACACTCTCTTCCGTTCGTATCTGAATTTATTAAAATGAAAAGAAAAGATATATTTGAACATTAACATTGAGTATAAATGAATTATTACTAATCAGCTAATGATGTGGAGCTCTTGGGCTTCTGGATCACTCAATGTGGTTGATTGCGACGAGCTAAAAAATACACAGAAAATACATTAATCGGCATGTCTACTATAATTATCCATCTATTATCAATTTATTATTTTTACTATCTCAAGTTCAAATTTAATTATCATGCAATTTACGCTAATTAACATTCAAAATTTCTTTCGTTAGTCTTTCATGCAGTTCAAACGGTAGTGGTTTTGTAAAAATATCTATTAGTTGTTCCTTGGATGGAATCCATTTAAAATTTATTTTTCCTCTGGATACACATTCCTTAACGTAGTGAGCCTTTATCTCGGTCATGTGTCTCAGTCTTTTGCCACCATCCATCTTAGCACTTTCTCCGGCGGCTTTCCCTACTGAAAAATATTTTGTAATTACAATTGTAATTACATTTGTAATTACACTTGTCAAGCCATTTGTAGTGCTACTTGGAATTCCACTTGGAATTACACGTAGGGTTTTGGAATGGAAATTCCAAGTGGAATGCCAAGTGTTATTCCAAGTAGAATTACAAATAACAATTAGAGATGAATTTTTTTTCTTTTTAAAATAGTTTAAAATAGAATCGTACGCAGCGTAATGGCCATAATTGGTGTGACCATCTGTATAATAACACCAAAACAAGGGGATTCAGTTCATTTTGAGAAAACTTAAAAAAAAATAGAAAATTCTATTTTCTCTAAGTTCGTGAAAAAATACTTCAATCGCCCTGTTTTGGTCTACTATACGGATAATAACACCTGTAATGGCTATTACGCTGTGCACGATTCTATTATAAACTATTTAAAAAAGAAAAAAAAATTAATCTCCAATCGTTATTTGTAATTCTACTTGGAATTACACTTGGCATTTCACTTGGAATTTCCATTCTAAAACCCCATGTGTAATTCCAAGTGGAATTACAAATGGCTTGACAAGTTTAATTACAAATGTAATTACAAATGTAACTACAAAATGCTTTTCAGTAGGGTTTGTTGTCACACCATAGATCTGTGGGCAATAAAGTGCGAGACAATATAATACTTATAGAGTGCTCTAGTCCAATCAATTCTTGACTTGTGTCACACATTACCACATATTCTGCTTCGCAGGTTGGAATAGCAACATAATTCTGTTTTCTTGTTTTCCAAGCAACTGTATACCCATACAACCTTAGGAGATATCCACCTGTTGTTATTGAGCCTTTACAGTCTACCAAACTCGCATCTGAATAGGCTTCTAATCCATCTTTACAACCTCTGTAAGTTAATCCTAGGGTTCTTGTGTGTTGTAAATATCGAAATACCCGTTTGACCATTTTCCAATCATCTTCAGTTGGGCCAATTTAATGTCTACTCAGTACATTCACCGAGTATGAAATGTCTGGTCTAATTGTGTTGGCCAAATACAGCAAGCTACCGACTGCTTCTCTGTATGGCACATTTTCTCTCGTTATCGTTGTGCTTAACTCTCCAGCATCTTCAGACTCTTCTCTATCTTTTCTTTGCCGTTTTAAAACTTGATTTGTCACCATTGGTGTTCTTTGGGGTTTTGACTCATTAAATCCAAATCTTTCTAACATTTTATCTATGTATGGTGTTTGTGTTAGTGAAATTGTATGATGTTTTCTATCTCTTTCCACTTTGATGCCTAGAAATGTGCCAACCCCGCCAAGATCTGACATCTCAAACTCAGATTGCAGACCAGTCTTAATTTCATTCATTTTGCTTACACAATTGCTGGCTATCATCATATCATCCACGTATAGGATCAGGACTAGAAAGTTATCTGCTTCTCTCCATATATAGAGACAAGGCTCGTTCGTATGTGACCGTAGTCCCAATTTAGATGTAGTCTCGCGAAACCGCTCATTCCATCTTTTTGGGCTGATCTTAAGTCCATAAAGGGCTTTCTCCAAATTATAAATCTTAGCTTTCTTGAAACTGTTGCCATCAAGCAAGCCTTCAGAAATCTCCATGTATATCTCTTCTTTGATAGATTCATTTAAGAAAGCTGTCTTGACATCAAGTTGGCAAGTCTCCAGTTTGTATTTATATATTATCGATTTTACTGATCTTACCAGGGCTAGCCCAGACACCGGGGCATAGGTTTCTTGCAGATCGTACTTGTTCCTATCTTTGAAACCACGAATCACCAACCTCGCTTTGAACTTCGTGTTTCCATCTTTATCTATTTTTTTTCTTCAAGACCCACCTAGAGTCGATGATGTTGGGCTTGCCACCTTCAGCGTTCACGGTTGGTCTTTCTATAAGTTTTCACACTTGGTTTTTCCGCATTGATTTCAGTTCTTCGTCAATTGCTTCGAGCCATTTATCGCGATCCGGAGATGCGACAGCTTCTTTGTAGTTTGCGGGATCTTTGTTCAGTCCAGCAATCAGGGCATGTGTCATTTCATCTTCGACTTCTGCGATCAAACAATCAACATCGCCCTTTGATTGAAGCAGTTTATTCAACTTGTTTGTGTCGATGGCTACTGCAAAGCTCGTATCATTTATCCTAGTGGGTTGCTTAGGGTTTTCTTGACCAAGCTCTCCAACTTTCTTGGGCTGACCGCGCTTTCTCTTGACTACTGGTTCTCCCTCCGTTTACAATGACTCTTTAGGGCTAGTCTTATCAAACTTAACGAACCATTCATCTTGTTTTGTATCTGTCTTGTGGTTTCCCCAGTTTACTATTTTGTCCTTTCCCCAGATATCTCTGAATACGAGTCTTTCTTGAAATTTTACGTCTCGACTCTCATAGAATTTTCCATCTTTAGGTCTTTAGAAAGAATAGCCAGTAGTGGTACAACCAACCAGCACAACTCGTATCCCTTGTGAACCAAATTTTGTTCCAATGTTCCTTTGTATCTTGATAAAAGCGACGCAGCCAAATCTTCTGATTTGGGTTATGTCTATCTTCAGATTGGGCGCAAACTTTTCCAAAGGGGCTATCATATCGTTAGACTGGTGAGGTGTCCGATTGTAGGCATATACTGCACTGCCCAGGGCTAAGTCCCACACGTTCTCCCTGAGCCCGGATTCGTACATGTAGGCTCGCACCTTGTTTTGCAAGGTGCGATTAATTCGTTCTGAGACTCCATTGTGCTGAGGGATGTCTGGACAGGCCAACTGAAGTTCTGCTCCCAACCTCTGGAGAACTTCTACCGTTTGGCCTCCTGTAACCTCCGTACCTTGATCGGTTCGAAGATAGCATATCTTTGCATCAAAACCTAGCAGGTTTCGTGTGCTTGTCACAAAATTGTCCAAACAACGTCCTGCTTCACATATTGTTTTCACTGGATATGCCATAGCCAATCTTGAGTAGTCATCCGTGTAGACGATTATAAATTTATATCCTTTAGGATAAGCAGCTGGGCTGATCGGTCCCATTGTATCAGCATGAACTATCTCGAGTGGTTTGGTTGCCCTATCTCTTTTAGCACTGAAAGGAAATCTCTTGATTTTAGCAACTTGGCACACCTCGCATGTTGTAATGAAGCTGTCGAAGACGGCCTCATTCAAATCTTTATTGCCTGGATACTTTCTTTGCAGCGCCTTGAGATATTCTGCTGAGGCATGTCTGAATCTTACATGCCAGAGCATGGCTCTGTTATTTCTTTCAAACGTTCTGTACTTCTCTGTTAACGGGCTTTGAGCTTCTGTAATCTCACCAATCATAAGGTCATCACAATTATTGATTTTTCTATCTTTAACAGTTTTCCTAAACTCACTTTGATGAGAGCTGTGTGGACTAGCTCTTTCCGATTCATTATTTGAGATTCCAGGGCAGCTCCTATCATTAGTGTTGACTTGCTGAACCTTCTCAGTCTTTGCTTTCGGGAGATTTTCTACCAATAAACAGTCTATAATTTTTTTACACTTCTCATTGTTACTTGTGCTCTGGCCATCTTGCAGTAGTTCTAATATCCAGTAAGGACTCTTGTAGACACCAGAAATTATAGTCTCATTAGAACGTGGATCAAATATATCTAGCTTTGTGTTATCGAGGTATATACTCATACCCCTTTCAGCAAAACAGCGAAGCGACAGCAAGTTTTCAGCGAGCGCCTAAGCGCATACAACTCTATCTAGGACTATCTTGTTTTGGTTATTTTTACCTGAAACGCACCCTTCTCCCTTCGCTCTCAAGTCTGCGGAGGAATCTTTGTTCACGTATTTAATCAATTTATTTTTACAGTCATTTAAATTTTTGAAATAGAGTTTAGAATTAGCAAAGTGTTCTGTAGCGCCTGAATCTGCTACGAACTCAATTTTCTTGCAACCGTTATCTCGTGTTTCCTCCGTGCGCGTAGAGAGGAAAGTTTCGGGGTTAACAGCAAACAAACCACTGCATGCATTAGACCTGGGTATTTCTTGCTATCGATCTTGGCTTTCTTGTTGTTATGATTTGTATGCTGTTTTTCAGGTTTCCGTTTATTACTATCTTTAAAATTATTCTTATTGTTACCACCACCAGTGTTGCGTTTAAAATCCCAATCGTTACTTTTGTTAGAATTACCTCTGCACCTCCCTATGTGCTCTCGCAGGTTCTGCACGAACCGTTGGCAGGTGTAGCATTGCCTGAGGTTCTGCTCTTTTTTCGGGCAGTCCCTCGAATAGTGCCCGTTATCATTGCACTCGTAGCATAGAGTGCTGGTGGTGGCCGCGTTAGCAGCAGTTACGTTGGTGGCTGGTCGAGAGCCTGCCCCACCTCGGCTTGGCCCAGCACCGGTCCCACCTCGACTCGGTCCAGCGTTCGCCCCACCTCGGCTTACTCCTGCATCCGTTATTGGTCGTGGAAGTGACTCTTCTGCCTCCTGTTTCAGGATATATTGTCTTAAGTACTTAAAAGATAAGCCATCCTTGCTTTTAAACAGCCTGTTAAAATCGGCTATGTTTACGTCCAGTACTCCATCGAACAGAATGTATTTTGTTACGTATTTGAAATGCACTCATTTTTATGTCACCCCTTTTTATATCTTTAATTTTTTGTATCATTGTTGATGGATCAGTAATGTGAGTGATCTAGGGTGTGACGTGGTAGCTGAAGCTATCACATCACTATATATCTTTTTTTTTTTTTTTTTATATTAGAGTGCTCTACGTCCGTCTCCTTTGATAAGGGCACTACTAGTGGCACTTAGCACTTGGGAGAAGGACAAGGAAAGGGATGGGAGACCTCCCATTACTGGGAGGGGGGTAGGGGGAAATTAGGCAATTTTTGCTGCGAGAAGGTCGCCTAAACCCTCCTCGAGGAGCATTGCGTGGTGAAAAAGCACATGTGAAAAATCACAGAGGTACTTGCCCGAAAAGTCGCACTGGCTGGGAATCGAACCACGGTCTCCCGCGTGCCAATCCACGACCTAGCCGACCGAGCCACCGCGCGCTCCACTATATATCTATATTTTTGGGCGAGTCATTGGCGGCTACCGAGTCCTATGATACTGTACATATTTTATATATATATCGTTTCACAACACATTCTTAATGTGTGTTCTCGGTGCCGCGGACTACGAGCCAAGAGGAGAGAGGAGGACGAGAGGCAACGCGAGAAGTTGACGGTGTGTGAGGTATGGTTGAGAGAGTGTATGTGTAAGAAAGAGAGGGGAGATGGAGGAGTTCGTGACGCGTCGGGAGGAAACCGAGGGCCAGGTTGTCGCATCAGGAGTTTAGTTTTGTAAACCTCCAACGATTTACCGGATTTTAGGAATGTTGGAGGTTCCGTGATGCGACCGGAGGGGCGCGCTTGTCTATGCAGACTTACTGCATAGTATGGCATAGTCAGTACAGCGAGAGGCATCAGAGAGAGCAGAGTCAAGGAGTATTGCAGGAATCACGAGAGAGAGAAAACCAGAATAGTGACGAGCATCCGCGAGACCAGAACGGGAGATATTTTAGAGCAGAGTAGGCTGAATAAAAGAATTGGTGAGAGATAGGGAAGTGATAGGGCAGAGGAAGGGATTGAGGAGAGCTGAGTCAAGGTCTAGCGTAATGAGAGAGCAGCTGAGGCTAGAAAAAGGGAATTTGCGAGAAACCATCGTGCAAGAGCAACGGAGATCGCCCGAGGCCAAGAGCATTGCCAAGCCGTCACTACGAGTGAGACGAGTTCCAGGTAGTCGTACCCTGCAAGGATAACCAGGAGGTAAGTGTGCTGTAAACAGTGCACCGGGTGGTATACGGGGTAGTGTTGGGACGATCCGAGCGGGCGCGGGTGAGTGTGTGTAGACGTGATAAGGGGGTGTAGTCGTGGGTAGCGGTGTTATCAGAGTTAAGGGCATTCGAGAAAGGTCGAGAGACACGAGGTCTGAGTGGGGTTGTGTGCGAGCGTGTGCGTGTAAGTGAGAGATTCAGGTACGGGTCACCACCAACCGAATAAAGGTTAAGGTTGGCGGAGGACGACCAGGAGGCGCTCACCCCAGGGCATCTACCTCGAGGACAATGGAGCAATATATATTTATACATATATATATATACAAATGCATACCTACACAGAGAGAGAGAGAGAGAGAGAGAGAGTGAGGTGGGACTTGTCAAGAGTAGAGAAGGAAGAATAAATAGCGCGCGCGCGCTGTGAAAGTGATACCAGGGAGTTTTTTTTTGTGGTTAGTGCCCCGAAGTCCCCTTCTAGTCTTCTTTTCAGGAGTGTTCGGCGTTCCCGAGCCAAGCACCAGCGGCAGACCTCCCGGTGAAGAGGAATCCAGTGGAGAGGGACGGGGAGGAGTAAGTAAGCGAGTTTTTGTGAGGGAATTCGGGACAGCTGTTTTCCCGGCCGAAAAATTCGTGTCACAAGGGACAACCTACCTAGTATTACGTTTAGGGCCTGTTCTTTATCTTCTTCCATTTTTTCTTAAGTAATATTCATAGTGGCTTCCAGTTTTGAATCAATTGTGTGAAGCAATTTTTTACTTTTTGGTTCTGACTGCAATTTTTTTAAGAATAATTCTAGTTTTGTTGCATTAGTGAGGGAATAATTAAAACACCCTAGGCTATATTTATTAATGACTTCTATCTTTAGACTATCATTAGGCACAGCGCGTTCAAACATCAGCGAATTATCAATGGAGTCGGAGTTTAGATTAATCAGTCGTTTACATAATTTAGGTCCCGGAGTAGATGTAATAAATTTATTTACCTCTTGTATTCGACTCCTGGCTAGTTCTTGCTCAAGAGCCTTCATCTTTCTTTGTTAAGTGGCTAGACGCTGCTCAAACTCAGCTTGAATCGTGTCTTGAGCCTTCTTATTTTCTTCTCTTTCCTTTTCAAGGTCTTTCTTATGTTGTGAGGCAACAACCTCAAACCTCATCGACATCCAGGAGCTCTGCTGATGCCTCTCCTGTTCTATCAGCTTCCTGACTTCTCGATGTCTTTCTTTGAGGCTTCTGAAATTTCATTTCGTGAGTTTATCATTTCTTTAGGTTTGATATTTTGACCGGTTTTTTTCATTAGTTCTTTCTAAAGTTTATGATTTGCATGCGCCATTTCTTTATTTAAGCTATCTAGCTTTTTCTTTAGGTTATCTTTCCTGTTTTGCAAATCTTTAAATTGGCTATCAATCGAATCGAGATTTTTGCTTTTCAAATCTTTAACCTTGTCGTGAATTGAGGTATCAGTAAAGTTTTTCTTTCTATCTCTCAAATCTTTGTTTATATTTTTATATGAGGTATTACTCGAATTTATTTTTCTATCTCTCGAATTTTTATTCTTATCTTTAGATGAGGTATCAATCAAATTTATTTTTCTATCTCTCGAATCTTTGTTCTTATCTTTAGATGAGGTATCAATCAAGTGTATTTTTCTATCTCTCGAATCTTTATTCTTATCTTTAGATGAGGTATCAATCAAATTTATTTTTCTATTTCTTGGGCCTTTCCTTTGGATGCGTTGTTTAGGGACGAGTCGAATTTGGCCAGCACATTTTTCTATCAAATTAAACAGGTCTAACATATCTTGATTGTGATGTGCATCTCCTGCCATGTATGCAACAGTTTTATTATTTATGGAAAATATGGCCTGGTTCTTTTTACGAGTTACGACCACCTCGTCTAGTTCCTCTAGATCGTCTTCAATCTTTTTATATGCATCATTTATCATATTGATGGCATTTTGACCTAAAATTAACGTGGAATCAATAGGAAAAAGTATTTTATATTATGTTTGCGTGCGCGTTAGGCTATTAGTTTTCTTGTGGAAGTGACACGGAGCGTGAGTAAATGCTAGGGAAAATGGCGCTAGCATCATGTGTGACATGCATAGAGAGAGACAGAACTAAAATGGCCGATTAACAGCATTTATTACGACGCACGCCACCAGCCGTAGCGTGAGAGGACGGGCACACTCAGTTTGGCCGAACGCAAGCCATAACCAAGGTGCGCGTCCCCTCCTGGCCTCGAGGCGTCCCCCTTGGCGATGACTGGCAGGTTTATCGAGAAACGCGCTTCCTTTGTCACGATGCGGGCCCCTCCCTCACATAGACAAACGCGTGCCAGCTCTCTCGACTTCCACGAATCTCCGAATAAGGAAAGCCTTCTAATAAAGGGAACCTCAATTATGCAATCTTAAGTAAGCTGTCTTGCTCCATCTTAAGGCAAGACACAAATCTTTTAAGAAAAACGGTGAACGAGCATGAGTTAATGATAACAACGCTTTACGTAAATACCGAGTCTTCAAAACAATATGTATTTTTAGTACTTACTGCTGCTCACTCTCTTCTTAATGTCGACCTTTCTCATTGCTCCGCCCGAGGCCTTGAGAGTTAGGCCATCGTCCGCATCTCGAGCTGATTCAGCTGCTGCACCTCCATCCCGACTCTGCTCTGCCGCCTCCTGGGGTTGTCCCTCGGCCTTTTCAGAGGAAGTCGGGGTGAGAGGACTGCCAAACTCTTCCATCTTACAGTGCTCGCCACCCGACACAGAGCTCCCGGTTGCTTCCGCCATACGTTAACACGTAAAAAAGACAAAAGGAAAGCACACAGGGAACGTACGATGAGCTCAAGCGCGGAGCGGAAAGAAGAAGAAAGAGAGAAAAACAAGACGCGATCGAGCAAATTCCACACCCACACTACCATTTAGGGCCCATAACCTGTTAGCAGTATGGGTTTTTGAGCAGGTGACTTGGCGAATAAAAGTACAACACTCGAAATTTAGAATTAAACTCAGATACAATTATTTACACAATCTTTGGACTTAACTATCTCAACACTTTACTATCTTAAGTACAGTAGCTAAAGGAACAGAAAAGGTAGGATAAACTATAAAGGAAATGCGAAGACAGAAAATGCGTGTGTGAACAGACTGGCTGACTGCGCGAGAGTGAACAAAACCATAGTTACTTAACGCTGAAGTGCAGCGTCACGGCGTCTCGTCTTCTTGCTGTTGCGCATGCGTAATAATTTAGTTATGAGCGCCAACAATACATCCAACATTTACTCAAAGGACACGTTTTGAAGGTTTCTAGGATGTTCATTACAAATCCAATTTTAAGAATTATTAGGAATAGAATGAGATACAGTAATGAGTTTAATTAGTACAGATTAAGACATTAATGAGTTTAATGGTTCGTAGGTTTGATTCCTGCCAGATAGTTTTTTTTTTTTTTGGCGATTCAAAGGAATTGGTCGCGCCGCCGCGCCAAGCCGTCATGTCACCGCAGATAAAAAAACTTTGGTTTTATACCCCTACATTTGAGATCTATAGCAGGATATAACCAGTGGACAGTGGGTGCTTGCATGGGTATCCAAGTATGAAGTTATACTTCTGTAAAATTTTATGGCAAACAATATAATTTCGAGTATAGAAATACCTTGTATTAAACAATATTGTGTTCGAAGGTGGTGAAATTATCGTGGGAATTAGTATACCTACGTTAATTGGGTATAATTTTAATTAATATTTAATGAAGTAACGATTGTAAACAATACATTACGGCACAATACAATAAAAATAATATACAGGCTGGCCAGTACAAGACTGTGCGCTTTCATTGAATCTTCCGGTGATTTTAGAACAACTTCCTACTGCCTACGCTGATAAAATCTGTAACATTATGCTCACATCCATACGATCCTACACTTATTCCTAGTTCATATTTAATACTCAAAATGTAATTAAAAAATTATCCTGTAGTACAGCTTTTGACTGTACCATTGTTTTATATATGTTACATTTGAGAAAATTGATATTTAACATGTAACCTTATGAAAAATCATGTTAAATAATATTTATATGATTTGTAGGAATCTCCCAATTTTTTGGGTATCAAAGATTACATTTAGATAAACCTATCGAGTTTTCAAATAGACCTACAAGTTAGTTTTTAAATGAGTTTAGAAAATGGAGATAAAGTGTGCGTGGAAGTACACATGTGTGTACGTACACATGAGTAAGACAATTGCTAGCTCTACAGCCCACATTAGCGTTCCAATCACTTTTCTGAGCTTTTTCCCCACTAACTATGTGAAAAACGTCCTTGAGTCAAAAAGTAACGTCAATCACGAATGAAAAAATTGTAAAAGAATAAAACACAATAAAAATTAATTATCTTGTTTGTACAGGACAAAAAATTTTTTTTTTAATTTTTGAAAATTTTGAAGAAGTATAAAAAATTGTGTAAACAATCATTTATTTAATGTAAAATTAACGAATTAAATATATAGGAATAAATATTTTTTATTACATTGAAAAAGTGCTCTGCCAAAGTATACTAATTTTCAAGTTTCCAAAAAACATTTAAAACAAAATTATTCTGAATTTTATTAATAAAATAAAATAATTTATTTAAAAATTGTTTATTAACATAATTTATAAGTAAACCAAACGAATTAATACACATTAAATAAGAAGTTACATAAAAAAAAGATACGAACTGCATGATAAGATGTAGCAATCAAATTTCATATATTGGACTTGTTCGTAGCAGAGTGAGTAAGGCCTCACCTAGTGTGCAGAAGGTCCGGGGTTCGAATCTCTTCTAATCTCTTTGAAACTCTTTGAAAACTGTTATTTTTTTTATTATTTTTTTTTTTTTTTTAGAATTGTTTAAAGAAATAAAATTCATGAAATTGTATTCATTCAATGTGGGGCGTGGTGATGTGATGTGGCGTCATGTGGTGTAGAGAACATCGGAAGTACGTCACGGGGGAGGAGGTTAAGGGTGAAAATCAAGCAAAATCCACTTCCGTCACATTTTTTCTCAAGGTCAAAATCTGAAATCGTTGATTTACCCTCGCGCATAACGTGCCTATGGAAGTGTAACTTCAAAAAGCTTAGCTTTAAAAAATTGCGAAGACACCAAGCAAAAAGACAACCTATTCGTCTGTCGCAAGTCTACCGTAGATCAACAATATGTAACTGTGGGATACATCACACGTTTTCTTTCCATATTCTACTAAACGCAAGTCTAGTGCCAAGTCGTGCGCAGGAAACAAATGCACTCATCTGCCGGAAATCTGTTGTTATAATTGACCATAAGATGAGGGTGAATTTGACTTCTGTACTCTGTTACACAAAAATCTTGTGCAATTCTTTCGCAAGAAGCCATCTTACTCGTCTACTGCAATTCTGCTGCAAGCAATCGTGGGGTACGATGTGCATCTTTTTTACTCTACTGAACGCAATTCTTCCGCCAGAAGCCATTGCACTCGTCTGCCGAAAGTCTGCCGCACATCTGCGGAAGCAGACACTACGTAAGTATTTCGAAAGTTCTCCAACGATCGAAATTTTGCGTAAGAATTTCGAGAAACTTGCGTTTATGATGCTTCCGGGGATGTAATTTGTAAATAGCTGCATTTAAAGGACTTTAAAACGGTAATAAGTTGAGAGAATCATTATAACTTAATATAGTAAGAAATTATCTTTTAGAAAAAGTGATAAAAATTATTTGGCAGTGAATTATATAAATATACATTTCTCCAAACCATACAAAAAAAGTCAGTGAGAACTTTTTGAAGTTATGCTTTCATAGGCGCGTTATGCGGTAGTGTAAGTCAACGATTTCAGAATCACGACCTTGAAAGAATGTTTGACGAAAGCGGATTTTTTCTCGTACCCCTGCCAAAAGTACTACTTTGTTCCCTGTTTTCAGGGAGCAAAGTGCAACATTCCTCCGACGTAAAAAATCGCATGTACTGCTCGTAGGAAAAGTATTTTGGTATCCTGTGCACGGCCAATTTCCTTGCAGAAGATCCCAAAATACTTTTCCTAATAGGCAATAAATGCGATTGTTACCTGAGAGGTTATGTTGCATTTTTCTCTCTGAAATCATGAAAAAACGTAGTATTTTCAGCAAAGGAAGAGAAAAAATCGTATATGGGCCTCGGAAAAAAATGCGGCGTCATCTCCCGGGTATTTACCACCCGAGCCAGAGGCATCTCACACCTGGGAGGAAATGCCGTACTTTCTTCCTTTGGTGCGTTATATACTAATTTCCTATTACTTCTCTCTCACCCCACCACCCTCACTGACCACCTCGCGCCAGTCCCCTCTACACCATACCACGCACAGCACAGCTCAGTATACAGTTTTAACTTAATTAAATTTAATTTCTTTTTCTTTAACAGATTATTATAAAAAAAAAAAACTTCTA
This sequence comes from Copidosoma floridanum, assembly GCF_036245765.1. Classification (NCBI taxonomy): domain Eukaryota; kingdom Metazoa; phylum Arthropoda; class Insecta; order Hymenoptera; family Encyrtidae; genus Copidosoma; species Copidosoma floridanum. The sequence continues at coordinate 21,634,785 of NW_028321878.1, read as the reverse complement.
CGAGACTCGAACTCGTGATCTCCTGCACACAAACCAAGCCCTTTTTCCACTCTTCTATACATGGTCCCTATATGTAAAACTCGATTACTTCTTCATACGCTACGGTTCGTAACGTATTTTTTATAGAGTTATAAACGAATTGTTTATTTAACAAACTAACTTTTTTGTTAAACAATTTTTTTAATTCAGAAACTAGTATATTTTAGCAGAGCAGCTCTCCCATGTATTATTAAATATTAATTTATTAATCATTAATTTTTTACTTTTATAATTCATAAATAATTTTTTATACAATTTTTTCATTTGTATTAAAAATTTTTTGAATTAAAAAAAATTTTTTTTTTTGCTGTATATAAAACACTAATTGATTTTTAATGAGTTTTATTCTTTTACAGTTTTTCTATTCATAATCATGGTAATTTTTTGACTTATGGAGGTTCATCACATTTAGTGGGGGAAACGTTTAGAGGGGTGAGGGCACAAATATATAACGTAACGCTGGCAATTGTTTTTCTCATATGGATGTTCTCATTACATACACGCTTTTCTGCATACTCGACCATTTTTTTTGTGTTATAAAAGAACGAATTGTGGGTCTATTTGAAAATTTAATAGGTATATCTAAAAGCAATCTTTCGTACAAACAAAAATTGGGAGTTTTATATAGATCATGGAAATGTAATCTTATATGATTTTTTCAGAAAGTAACATGTTAAATTGCGATTTTTCAAGATTAAATATATAAAAAAAGGTACAGTTAAATAATCTGCAATTTTTTGGGATATTTTTTTAAGCTATTTTGAGGGTATATTCCATTATTGTCTTAAGACTCACAAAAGAAAACGGAACGTTCTGATATTTTTTCGTGAAACTGAAATGGAGCGTTCCGAAACCTACGATTGCGAGAGCGCCACCCACCCGCCTGCGCGGTCGCGTCGATAGTAGTGCTGTCCACTCCTCTCGATCATTATCCCATTGCATGTTCACTCTCTCTCAAACCTCATGCTATACCTTTTGCCCTCGACCATAGACTCAACCATAAGTCCGTAATCTGGAAGTTATTCTACACCAGCATCAACCAATCTCTACAAGACAACCTCATCTACATTACCGATCTCGACCTTTTTGAAAAATATAACTTCTTAAATAACCTTTTAACAGACATAATCAAACACTTTTCTAAAAGCTAAAAGTACTCCTCCCAACAACCTCCACCCATGTACTAACTACTTAGCGACCTTAACTCACTCAAAACCACAAAAAATATCTCTGTAAACAGAAAATTTACTCTACAACCCCAAAAAGCTCCTTGGTGGGACGATGAATACACATAATTGACCAAAACTAGAGCTCTTGCAGCAAAAAACCTTTTACGATCTCCCTACTATGACAATCTCACACATCTCATAAACATTGAAATACAAACAAAATCTATAGATTCAGGAAAATTAAAACAGCTAAATTTAGACAGTAAGTAGAAACGTCTTTTTCTCCCGAGTCTGATATCAAAACTATATGGAACACGATAAACCGGTTCAAAAACTCTTTTAATAAAAATCTTTCGCCTTCAATCAACGATTTTCAAACACTCACTAACGCCAAAAAATTTATCACCGAACACTGCCCTCCAGTTAACATCTACCACCCTCAACCCCCCAAATTTTAATCTTGATTATCAAACCAGCACCAACTCCCATCTCGACAATCCTTTTTCAATTGACGAGCTTAATAATGCTCTAGATGCAATGAAAGACGAGTTTTCACCAGGCCTCGACCAAATTGATTATAGGATGTTAAAAAACATCCCTCAAACATTTCGAACACTCCTACTTCAATTGCTCAACTTCTTCTTTCAAAACGGGTTATTACATGACAGCTGGAAATACTTTCAGGTTATTTTCTTGCCCAAAACTAACCATAAACTCTGGCCAGTTTACCTGGCATCATGTTTGCTCAAACTTATTGAGAGGATGATAAATTGCCGCCTTATTCGTTTTATTGAACAAAACAAACTGATTCCTGACAGCCAAAACGGATTCCGTGCTATATATTGCCAGTACGCCCTGACTGTTCTCATAAACGATGCCCATAAAGCCATAAACAACAAACAACACCTTTTCTGCTGCTTTATTGACATCAAATCCGCCTTTGACGATGTGCACCCTGTCATCTTAAACAACATCTTAACCAAGCTGAACATACCACCAAGAACCAGAAAATTCATTTTAACTTAATCATTGCTTCAAAGTGGCCAACGATCTAGATGGTCCCCATAAAAAAGCACAGGTATTTCACAAGGATGTGTCCTCAGCCTCCTCTTATACAACCTTTATGTCTCAGAAATGAACAGAGTCATCACAGACTCAGACATTTCCCTCATACAGTACACCAATGACACAGTTATATATACTAGTGATACTCATGTACAGCGCAGGCCGTTTAATTTGTTGAGCGGGAAGTATAAAATTGACCAACGATAGAAGTTATGCGATCGAATCAGCCAATGGGAATTAAATGTTTGAATCTCCCGCTCAACGAATTAAACGGCCTCCACTGTACACACAGCAACTGACAAATTGGAATTTGCTCTAACAAGGGCAAACATCTTCTTCCCTTCTATCAATTTAAGTGTTTCACCTGGAAAAATCCACTTCCTCATAATCACAGAAGATCTCAATATATACAATTCAAACCCTGGCTTAATCATCAACAACACATTCATCCCTGCACCCCATGCTATCAAATATCTAGGCCTCACTCTCGACTCAAAACTCAACTGGGATGCTCACATACATGACATTATTGGTAAATCAACCAGACTAATGAACATATTGAGAACTCTATGTAGTACCTGATGGGAAATATCCACCCTAGAATACTCCCTTTTTCTTGCACACCTCTCAAACAGGCTTTTAAGAAAAATTCAAAAGGTTCAATACGAGTGTCTTCAAATAGCATTAGGATATAGAAATTCGACTCCACTAAACGTTATTCACGCTGAAACCAATATTCTATTCCTAGAACACAGACTTAAACAACTATCAGACCATTTTATCCTGAAACTCTTCTCTAGTCAAATATAAATGGGTCAAGGGACCCACGGTAAGAACGAAGTTCTTCAAACATGAGGTGAGTGTCGAAAAATAATTAAACATGAGATGTGTGTCGAAAAACATCATAAAATAAAGAAGCACAATCTTAGGGGTAAACGTACCCATTATCGTACAGCTGGGCACTGACATTATTTTGTAATTATGATTGAAACATGATTTAAAGCCAAATATTTGCTCAAAACGATTCAAGTCGTTGTTTAGGGTCCCAAAAATGTATAAAAAATTTTTATCAGCAATAAGGGCACATCAAAAATCGTGCTCTTCATTACCGTACAGCTGATCCCATTACCGTACCCCATCTGCCGTACGTGCTCCTAATACCGCACCCCATTTTCTGTATTTTTCTTAATGTAACTGATTGATTACGACTGAACATAGTCCTTAGTCTACTTTATCTAATTCATACACAAAGAATCATGCATTATTAAAATTAATTCAGTAAACTTTATAAAATAAAAATTTCGTTAACATGACTCACAAATAAATATAAAAAGCCCATTGTACGTAGTATGCACAAAATGATTCAGCTTTTAATTATTCATTAAATAACGAAAACAATAAAATCTTATTAGAAAACTTTACAAAAACTAGTAAAACTGAAAACTATTAGTATCACAATTATTTGTATTCAATTTTAGTTTTTTCTCTGTTTCAGTTTATTTTGTTTATCTTGAAGTTCCTCAATTTGATTCTCTAAATCAACCGCTTTTTTTCCTCCATTAAATCTTTTTCAACAGACTTTTTCTTATTTTCTATGACTTTGAGTTTCTCTTTTAGCTTCCTTAATTTTTCGTTTTCTTTTTCTAATCTTAACTACTCTCTTTTCAGGCTCTTTCGTCTGTAAATTTTTTAACCTTCATTTCTTCTTGTTTTTTTACCTTAATTTTTTTTCTATGTAATATATCTTCTTCTTTTTGACGTTTCCTGTCCAACCTGTATTTTTCCCTTTCCATCCACTCTTTTCCCGTCAAAATAGGTAACATTTTCCCACTTTTTCTATTACTTTTTTTCTTATTTAAATTGATACTTGAATAAGGTATGAATTCCTTGATTGAGTCATTTTCTCGATTATTGGATTCAACATAAATTTTTATGTCTTTCAAAATTGGAGTTTTTTTAGTTGTTTTGCTCTGAAAGCAATACCAAGGATTTGTTATCTGAATCGCTAGAAACAAAGCTTTTTGCATTAGAGTTTGATTCTGAATTTGGATGTTCATTGAATAGATTGTCTGTATGAAAATTCAGATTAAGAGAGTAGTCTGATTCTTTAACCAATGGCATATTTTTGCAAGATGTATTCACATTGTCATCAATAGATATTTCATCTGTATTCCAAAAATTTTCAAGAATTCAAACTTCTTTCTGAAGAGCACTCTCCAACTGCTCCTCACTTGCGTTAAAAATGACCTTGATAATACTCTTAGTAGGCAGTAAACTATCTTCAGATACAGAAGGCATATTTACATTAGTATGTGACTCATTATTATTATTATTATTATTATTAATACTAGGATCTTTGCCACCCAAAGAATGTATAAGACTTTTATCCAAGCCAGCGTCTATTTCCAGTTTAGTAGATGGTTCATTTTGATAGTTAATCTCTTGACCCTAGAATAGAGACCGAAAAATGTACTTTCAGGTTCTCCCATCCAATAGATGTAAATATAAGTCATTTGAATTTGAGCAATTAAGAATTAGATTTGTTATTTATTTTAAAGGACAACAAAACTAAATGTGCACATGGCATGGTACATACATTTGCGGTATTAGGAGCGCGTATGGTAGATGGGGTGTGGTAATGGGATCAGCTGTACGGTAATTAAGAGCAAGATTTTTAATTAATTTTTTTAAATCATGTTTCAATCATAATTACAAAATTAAGTCAGTGCCTAGCTGTACAGTAATGGGTACGTTAACCCCTACGACAAAATGAAGTAATTGACTAACTTAAGTCATAGCAGAGTGGGTAGGGGCCATGACCAGTGTGCAGGAGATCGGGGGTTGAAATCCCTTTGGAAACTGTTAGGAGGTTAACCGCTCTGAAAATATTTTTTTAGACTTATACAAATTTTAATGATGACCTTGTGTTGAAAGCAGTTATCAAAGAGAAAGACAAGGGCCATAATTCTCATCAACCAGTTGTTGGAATCTTCTGATGATTCATTAAGTGAAGAGGAAGACGTTGCAATCGCGCTACTAGCACTCAAGAAAAATAAAATAAAAAAAAAAAATTTTGCATTTCAATTACGTCGACGTAATTGATCAATACACTGATGAAGATTTCTGAAAAAATTTTTGACTAAACAGGAAAACTTTCAACTTTTTTTTGGAAATTATTGATTGAAATTAAACTAACAAATACACGTAGATGTGGTTGAAAACAAACTTCTCCACGAGTGCAGTTGCTCTTGGCGTTATGGTTTTTTGCCAACCTCAACTCTTACAGGTAAAAAAATGGATTTGGCTTTGAATTTCACTGACATTGCTTGATGTTTTATATTAAATGTATATCTTTTCTTAAAAGGGAAATATGCAGTCGCTTTCCTATTAGAGCAGCTACTGCAATGAGAGCAATAAGAAGAGTCGTTAATGGCTTATATGCCATTCGGAATGATCTTATTTTTTGACCTGAAGATCCAACAGACGATGCTGAAAGTTTTCAGTTACTTTGGAAATTTTTAGAACGAAGTTCTGTATGTCGCGTAGTGGGAGGGGGGGGGCTGGAATTTAAAAACCGACACATTTCATGAAATGGAAGTGGCTTACCGGAAGTCACTTCCTTTTAAGTTTCCCCCTGGCCCCGTCGCCCTCACGATCAGGTCCCTACACACTTTCCCTCACCCCACCATATATCTTCCATATACCGTGCCGCCCTACTCTCCTGCACACCTTTGCCCACCATTCACACTCCCAAGCAATTAAGTTTTAAACGAATTATTTAATTTTTGTTTCTCCACAGTAATTTTCATTGAAATTTGAATTTTTTTCTCCTACAATTCTTAAAAAAAAAAAAAAAAACACTTTTCAGTACAGAGATTTGTACCCTCGATCTCCTGCATACGAGTCGGGCACCTTACCCACTCTGTACGAGCACTGCCGTCTATGTAAATTCGGTTTCTTGTCCTTATCATGTGGTTCGTAACTTATTTTTCGTTTTCATATGCATTCACTGACAATACATTCAATTAATGATAAATTATTTATTTGTTTTCTAAATAATAAATTTAAAAAAACAAAAAATTTCATTAGCATAAATATGGTTATGTAGATTAAATCGAATAAGGCGCGTTATTACGCATTAAATATTTGTATTTTATGCATTTGATGCATAAAATACCGACCGATTTTTTTAAAACCTGATTTTTTTTTGGCATTAAAATTATGCTAATAGTTACGGTTACAAATAAGTTGTTTTATCAATAAATAAATTATTAAAATAAACATATACAATAGAGTTGTAGAACGTATCAATGGTTTTTAAGGGCGCTTATTTCAGATTCGACAAACAGATTATTTTACAATGTCACATAATTATATAAATGTAAGAATGAAAAAAAAAAAAAAGATTAAATAGAAAAAGAAAAAAGAAAAATGAAATAAAGGAAATACAAAAAAATGAAAAAAAATGAACGAAATTAAATATGAAAAAACAATGAAATGAAATATGAAAAAAAAAAGAAAAACGAATAAAAGAAATTAAATGAAAAAAAGTAATGAAGTTAAATATGAAAAAACAACGAAATGAAATATGAAAAAAACAAGAAATGAAAAAAAAATAAAGGAAAATAAATTTTAAAAAAAGTAATGAAATTAAATATGACAAAACAACGAAATGAAATATAAAATGACAAATGAAATATGAAAAAAAACAAGAAATGAAAAAAAAAAAAAAAAAAAAATTAAAAGAAACAAACCAGGGGGTATAAATGGGTCATGGGACCCACAGTAAGAACAAAGTTCTTTGAACATGACATGAGTATAAAGACACACAATTTATCAGGTAACAAGGGGGTCGCAAGACCCATAGGAAGAACGAAGCTCTATGAAAATTATAAGTTATATACGCCAAAGGTTAGATTATTTAAAAACATAAGGAAGGAAACTGAGTTCAAGACAAAAATAAATAGTTCAAACGCGATTCTTACTGCACTTGCACAATTAAATCATACGAAAAATATTTATTAGTGCACTAGAAGTACGTAAAGTACAATTCTTAACTAATTTTATACTTTTTACTTATTTTGAAAAACAAGTTACTATTACACCAATGTCATTTTCAAGTTATTTTTTTAAATTTTATTTTATTTTATTATAAGAATTGCCCTTCCAGAGCGTACAATCCAACTGAGGATGTCATTATTAGTATCAAAAAATATGCTTCTAAAGCATCGATCAAAAATTTGAAAAAAAATTAAAAAATTATTTTTCAATTACACGAGTAAAAAAATTTGTGCTATGCATGTCTTATTTAATGAAAATTTTAAAAAAATTTTCATAAAAATTAAAAAATGTCTTTTATAATTCTTTTAAGTAATATATTAAGTGTTGCTTTGAATATTTAATGAAACTATTAATGAAATACACTTGAACTGTATGATGCGCATAGACTGAATATTTTGTAAATATAGTATGGTTTAGAGCTTTATGAAATTATCTCAAACATGTATATGTATCTCTTACTTTTAGTTATTAGGGATTATAATAAATAAAGCAACGTTTCTAATGACTTTTTATTCCTCGGGCACGGTGCTTTGCGCCCTAGGGCATACTTTCCGCCTGCAAGTTTTACGTTCTGCCATAGGTAAAAAATATACCATTTCTTCTTTTTCAAATTATTTGCTTCCTTTTCCCAAATCCCTGTTTCTATGACAATTATAATGAACACCCAATCTTATTTCACGCATTCATACTCAATTTATTTTCAAGCGTTAGTCGTCTTTTTATCTTTTGCATTTAAAAAAAACTTCTTAGTGATAGTAATTATAGTATTACGTAATGAATTCATAGATTTGACCACTGAAAATTAAAATTAGATACATAAATAATTGCACTTTTAATTTTTATTTATTTAACATTGATACACGCAACAACATTATATATTCAAAGGAGCATTGTATAAATCGTTGGTGATTTTATCTCTTTAAGTTTCTCCAGCGATTTGACTTGCTCGAGTTCTTAAATTCTTTTGAATTATCCTCGGAATCCTCTGCTGAAGCCCAAAATTGTATAAATCTCCTCGAAAAATGCAGGTATTATGAAGAACAAAAGCAGCCATAATAAACCTAGGGATTAAATTAATGCGTAACATTGACGATTTTCTTAGTAGTCTCCTTCATCTACCTTTGAACATTCCAATGGCACGTTTGACAACTAATCGAGCTTTAGATAATGGCATAATAAAATTAGTTTGTACTTCGGTCAAACCACCATTGTTCTTAAACGTAACCAATCAATGTTGTTGTATGGAGTAAGCTGCATCACCAATCAAATGAGTATTGTTAGGGAAGAACTCATCATTATTAAAAATATCTTGAAGTCCAGATAGACGAAACACACGTTGGTCGTGAACAGAACCAACCTCACCTGTATAACAATGAATTAATTTCATTGTTTGATCAGCAACAACCTGTAATTTAATCGACGCCTCATTTTTCCCATTTATTATTAATGTTGGTTTCATCAACAGCTGCAACAGTTACAAATTATTAAAGCTACATTATTGTTGGAATAAACGCTAGTAAAAGATCATTGTTCACAAGGAGCTGTGTATTCTCGTCAGTTACTATCCATATCTTTTCCACTGCAGGTAGCATTGTTTCAAATTGCTACACGAATCGAATATACGAATAAAAACTTACGCTGTATTATTAAATAGATTGAATAACAAATTTTTGCATTCCAATGAGTTTCATGAATAATTCTATTAAAAAAAATAAAATCCTACGTTTACGATAAGACAAATTCGTTTGACGAAATTTTTTTTTGCATTGCTTCTCGATCATTCCAGTAGAGATTACCATTCAACACTGACCTGAGAAATATCGGTTTTAGCAAGCAAGACTCACAAGAAAAAACACAGTGCCAGGGATCCGTCTCTCTTAACAGCCATTAACTTCATCGTCAATCCAGCCCTATTAAAGTAAACCCCCACGAGCTTCGCTAAAAAAAAAATTATGATATGAAATATGAAATAAAATAAAACAGAAAATAAAAAAAAAAAAAAAAAAAATTAAAAGAAACAAATCAGGGGGTATAAATGGGTCATGGGACCCACGGTAAAAACAAAGTTCTTTAAACATGACATGAGTATAGAGACACACAATTTCTCAGGTAACAAGGGGGTTGCGAGACCCATAGGAAGAATGAAGCTCTATGAAAATCAGTACTGCATCTATGTAATAATAACTTATGTCATCCTATTTATGTAATAAGAGAAGTGTCATTCGCTCCGAGGGTTGGCATGGTGGGGATAAAGAGTTCGACAGTGCTTCGCATGGTGACAGACGATTTTGAAAAGTAAGGACGCTTAATGCTTGTTGGGATGGACATTTTTTTTTAAAATGCCTCATCACGCATATTGTTGCGTTGTTACATGTAAAAATTCGGAGTAAAGTAGCGCAGTTAGGTTCTTTCATTTTCCTCGTTAAAAAAAGTGTCTCAGGCCGGCCAAGATGTATAAACCATGCACGAAGGAACAAGTTAAACTCACTTTTGTATCTATGAAAGGAACTAGTTCTCGATATAGATATACTAATAACATGAAATCGTCCGCAGAGTTCTCGATCCCCGTTATACCCGAGTACATCTATTGTAACTTTCTTGTATTTAAAGTATGATATTTGTGATAAAAACTACTAGATATAAAGTAAAACTTATAATTACATGTTTATGTGAAACACAGTTAAGTTGTTGCCGATAAAAATATACATACATACATTTTCTGTCATATCTCTGTACATTACAATACTAAAGCGTCCTTACTTTTTGAAGGGGGGTACCACGTGATCTATCTATATCTGTTAACTCTCGGAGCGAATAGCCTTGTTCCACCGACAGGCTGAAATATCAAAATACAGTTTTTTATTCCATCAAACATACATGCAATATTTTTTCAAGAAGAGTATACGTATATACTTGTAGATAAATACATGTGATGAACTTACCACCCTGTGATTCTTTTACGGTAAACGTTGCGTCACGTGTTGTTTCATTTTCGTAATCTACATTGCTTATCAATTTTTTGTTAAAATTTTTCTTTGTTTCGTTTTTTGTGACACTTTTTGCGAGGTACATTTCATCTATGTTATTATCATCATCGTTATCGTCATTTAAAGAATCTATAATGAGTTAAATGCCTGCAGATGAGAACATGGAAGAGCCTCGTGATTTTGGTGGGGCCTTTTTCGTTGTAATTAGTACCGATTTATTCGAATTATCGCTTTCATCCATGGATAATATTTCAAAAGAGTTGTCTTTCATTTTGGTTGTCGATGTCTGTCCTTCTTGCATGCTTTTAACATTCATTAATAAACACCTTTGAAATTGTGGGTCTAAATAATGAATAGGTTATGTTAGCATAAACTAAACGATGAAGTCACTATTTACATTAAAATCTAGCTCAGTGACATAAGCTGGAATACAATCAGTACCACTTCGAACTTTCTTAACAGTTCTATGGCTTACATTCACAACAAAATGCTGGCCTGTTTCAGGATCAGTTAATTGCACATCTATTTTGGCAGATTCTATTCTAATTAAAAGATACTTATACGTCAGTAATTATTAGTAAATGATTTGTATGACAAAAGAACAAAGTAACGAAGACAAAGGACCAAAAATGCTAATAAAAGAGTATATATGCACATGATAAAAGGTATGTAGCGCTGCCATCAACGCGACCGCGCTTGCGAGCGGGCGGCGCGGGCGCTCTCGCAATCGTAGGTTTCGGAACACTCCATTTCAGTTTTGCGAGAAAATATTGGAACGTTCCGTTAAGGTTTGAAAGTCTCAAGACAATAACGGAATACACCCTGAATACATATTTGATGTTTGAATAATATCTGTCAAAAAACAAAAGGTTTTTTAGATTTTGACCAGCTGAACGCGATTTTCGATGGTGACTTGCTGTAAAGTTTGCCCATTAATAGCTGTTAACAAATTTTATAAAGTTATTAAAAAATCATAAAATTTCGGTAAAAATATATTCATTCGCATTCTTTGGCACATTTTGAACAAAAAATGTCGCTTGCAATTTTTCTCTAAACGTTATAATTTTTAAGTTGAAATTCACAAACTTTAAAAAAATTAGAATTTTGTGATTTTTAACTGTTAATATCTCCATCGTTAATAAACTTTTTGCTACTTTGCAAGGCGTAAATGTTTTGTTAAAAATTGCACTTTAAGAATACGTAAACTTCAGACTTGTAAAAAAATTTATCTTTCAATGATAATCGGAAATTTGAATCGTGAGCAAAAATAGTCCTGTGTGTTTAAAAATAAAGTATGATTTTTTAAATGCTCGAATATATTTTCAAACCTGCCGTCATGTAGAGAAAAATTCCAAAAAATATTTTTACTTTAAACTAACCAATGAATAAAAAAACAAAATTTTATTTTACCGAAAGTAATTTTTTTCTTCTTTTTTGTTGTATTTGCTTGTAACTATTGATTTGATAGTCATGCAACAATCCACCATAAATAATTTTGTTAAACTAATGAAAATACTTGAGCAAAATTGGGTGGACTAATTGGGGCATAAGGCTTACATCCTGTTTTCACACGTATGCAGACGTAGCATAGCAAGAAGCTAACGATTCAAAGCTTATCATTGAGAGACAAATTTTTTTACCAGTCTGAAGTTTACGTATTCTTACAGTGCAATGTGTAAAAAAATCTTCTACGCCTTGCAAAGTTGCAAAAAGTTTTTTATTGCTCGATATATTAACGGTTAAAAATCGCAAAATTTTAAATTTTCAAAAGTTTGCGAATTTTAACTAAAAAACTATAACGTTTAGAGAAAAATTTTAAGCGACATTTTTTGTTTAAAACGTGCCAAAGAATACGAATGAATTTTTTGTCACCGAAATTTTATGATCTTTCAATTTGTTCATAAAATTTGTTAATAACTATTAATGTGAACATTTTACAGCAAGCCACCATCGAAAATCGTGTTCAGCAGGTCATAATATATAAAAAAAACTTAGGTTGGGCCATTTTAATGAAAAATGCCACGGGAACCAAGTATTGCCTTTTAAAGTACATAGTTTTAGCATGCGTGTCACAGAAAAAGTCATTTTAAGAGTTACGTAAACACTGATTATTCAGACAAAAAACGATGTATCTTTACAAAAAACTAACAGAGTACACAAAATAATATAATGCATTAAATATTTGAAAATACACATTCTCAGCGGTATGGTTTTTTAGTAATCTTGATAAAATGATTGAAATTTTCACTGAATACAGACAGCTGAGCAGAGTTGATATACACACACATCACACACACACACACACACACTTATATATATATATATATATATATATATATATGCAGAACGGAATATAATTACGTACACACGTGTAAGAATTCTCTGTCCATGTGAGGTCTGTTGCGTATGCGTGACTTTGGATCAACTACTACTTTATAAAACAACGAATTTGCTACGAAAATTTTAATCTAAAGTGGTTGACAGAAATTCAGTAGAAAAAAAAAGTACGGCTTAAAATGATCTTACAGGGTTCGTAAAGCATCTGTTAAAGAGAGATCACCTGGTTGAGACCATTCGCACAGGTATAGGTAAGTGGGTGGAGCTCGACGAGTTTACTGCGTAACAACTTGTGTGAGGGCCACACCTACCCGATCCCATACCTTTCCGCCCACACTTTAAGGTCAACACCTTTCTGTTCACTTTCTCACCTGTAGTGAATACCACAAGCCCACCCTCTCAGAGTATATTGACTAATCTGAGCTTCTTTTACCTCCCACACCTTTTTCCCATCAATCAAGAAGGACGCAACGACGCAACAAAATGGTTGATTACATTAGTCGATTTTAAGGTAGTTATTCACCATAAAGAGATCGACATTAATTGATTTTACAACGAAAACGATTTTTGACACAATTAATTGTAATTAAAATATGCTTAGTAACAATGTTAGAATCATTAACTATGAATACAACCACAGCGATTGAAAGAAATTGTAAACAATTTCAGTTATAATTTATTTTGGCTATGATACAGATATACTCAAAACATGGATGTGTATATTTAAATTGCAATATATGTTATCTGAAACGGCACTGGAAATTAGAAAAAACTTAACGTTTTTAAATTATGAAATTTCCATAATACAAAGTAAAATATTAGTTTTCGAAAAAAGTTTATTTTATAATTATTTATTAATCAAACAAAATGTTTGTTTTTTACGCATTTTGCTTATGCTTGCCATATGTTAAGTAAGTCTAAAGCATTACATTTTTATTTCGGCCCTTCTGGGTTCTTCACAATTGTAAAAACCCATCAATAATAATGAATACAAGAATATAATTTATGTTTAAAATTTTAAGACCTTTCAGCATCTCTTTATTCCATCAACTACTACCTTAAAACTAAGTAAAACATTTCATATTTATCACGTAAAATGAGGTTTCAATATATTAATCATTCCGATTATTTTTTCAAAAGGTATCTATTAAGTGGAGTATATGAATAATTCATATATTCATTTAAGGTAGTCGTTCAGCCTAAGCCCGTCGGTATTAATTAAGTTTACAATAATAACGCTTTAATGTAATTATTTGTAATTAAAATTTGTTTCATAATAATTTTAATCTTAAAACATTACCTGCAAACACAATCATAACGAAACGCATGAAACTATAAAAATTTGAAAGTGGTATTTATTTACTATCACTGATAGTGGTTGGTTTCCGTGAATGAAACAATAAAGTCGATCGATTGGCAGCTTGCATTTCATTCTTTTCTTGCCAGATCTTCGCACTAGTGGCGGGTTCCTACACTCTACAGATTGTCAACTTCTTGGAATTGGCCATCCAACCAGGAAGTGACTAGGTTGTACCTTGTCCCTGTTCTTGTGGGCTCGGTGCTCTAGCTGAGATCACAGCGATCGCAAAAAAGCATCTGAATTCTGTAAGGTAATTTTTAAATTGTCATGACTCGTATTTCTTCTCTGGTTTAATATAAAAAGTTTAATTTTTTGTAATTAAAATATTTTTTTAATGCCATCAAGCATTTTCCCTCATACTTTGATCTTTTATTTCTTTAACTAAAAATACATAATAATCGAAAGGGCGATTTTCATCCCAGAATCCAACCGTTTAAGAAGGTAAAATCTTCCTCTATCAACTAAAGAAAATAAAAGACGTGCTTAAGGACGATCTCCGGGACCAGTGGTTCTCAATCAAAATAGATGTAAGTTGAGAATCTCTTTTTCGTTGCATGAGCAGACGATGCGCAGACACATAAGAAACTTGGCGACACTGCAACATATCTCCACCGATCTTACTATATATATATATATATATATATATATATATATATGTACACTCTGGTCGTTAGGGTTAGGTGCCGCGAGGAGAGTATAGAGACTTTCTGCTTGTGTTTACATTTACAATCAGCTTATGTATACGACAACAGAAATGCCGAATAATGTAAGAAATTTAAAAAACGGTAGATTTGTGAAGAAAAAAGTAGCAATTAAGAACGCTAAAGCTTATCGAACTATGACAGTTTACTTAGGCAAATTTGAGTTGGGCTTTTTTTCGTGACCGTCGTCTGACTGTTCTGTACTCAATGGAAAGGCCTATAAGACTTGTACTAATTTTTTTCCTTAGGAATTTGTTTATTACATAAAATTTTTTGGGGAAAATACTGCAAAAATTCGGTAAGTTATGCTCAAAAGTGTGCGTTTTTTTTCGCCAAGATTATAGCTATATAATTATATACTGCACTGTTAAATCAACAATCTTTAAAACTGAATAGTTCGCAATTTAGTAAGGAAACACCTGTTGAAATTTGCACACGTGTAAATAACACTTTCATTTCACACATATTTCAATTTCAGCAAATTCTTACGAAAACTACTATACCCGGAGATCGTCCTTAATGCTGAAGGTGTATCTGCTGCCAAAGTAAGAGTATACGTCTAAATCATTTAAACGAAATTTTGCGTATTATAATTATATAAACGACAAACTCATTATTCTAATTTCTGAACAAGAAAAATTAAATGAAATGCCAGTATTGAGACAACGTTTTTATAACTTGGCGGCAATTGGAAAACTTGCACCCAATACCAACACGATTAAATGACGGTGCGTATACATGGAGTCTTGAACTTCTAGAACTAGCTCATATGCCGCTGCAAGTGCGACAAAGAGAGTACATGAGCTTGCTTCTAACTCGCACTTACACGGGCTTATGGCTGGTCCTGGAAGTTCAAGACTTTATATATACGCAGCCTTACAATATGCTAAGTAATTTCGCAAATTATACTTTTTCAGATCAATTTATAAGCTCCCAAAATTGTCAGCAGCCTAAATTCCGAATTTCGACGGAAATTTAAAGAATTAGCTGTCCTTTCGAAATGATTTCATACACCGAGAGAACAAAATAATAAAAACTATAGCGAAATTCCAGCAAAAATGACCATTTTTATTAAAAAACTTCTTTTGAAATGAATAAGAAATTTAAAAGTGTTTACGAGCTTCCAAGAACAGCGATAATTCCAATGAATGGTATGAAGGAAGAAGTCAAGGGCTATACTGTTCAAATTTTTTATTCTTGTTGACAACATTTCAACTACACATAAGGTAGTCCTTTTCAAGTCACTAAAATACAATACTACATAATAACAAATAATAAGAAATTTAATATTCATTTACTCGTTACCTGCAAGTGTGTATTGAATGTGTACTTGTGAGCAAATGTTCATGCCACTTTACGACATCTTATTCCCATTTACGGGCATAATCAGCATATAAAATAGCACAAAATAAAAAATAAATAGAACACATTAACATACTTACGTTAAACGCCGGACGGTGAATACGAAAACACTCTGTCTGTCACATACAGAAACGAGGCGCGAAGCGCACGGTGAGTCTATGTGAAACTTACTGACACCAACGTCACGAACTGACACGAAGCCGCCCGCCAGCCCCCGCCACTGTGCGAAACGGCAACGTCGTGCTCGAGCCACTCGCTTTTTTACGCAAAACTTCACGAATGTTTTAGCGGTAAATTTAAATTTGCGGGATCCGCGGATCCACGTTTTGAAGGTGCGGGATCCAGCAGATTAATAAGTGGAGCGGGATCCCACGGGAATGCCGGATCCCGTTTTGCGGGATTGCAATCCCTAGTATGGACGTATAAACTTGAAAAATAAATTTTTTATTAATTAAAGAACTCTGCTGATGTAATGGTCTTGAAATTAAATTTTAAGTTGACAAATAAAAAATCATGAAATGTGAAAACCTTGAATTGTCTCAATACACATTTAATAATACGTTTCTGCACAACTCATCCATTTTTACCTCACAGACGGAATCTTTTTACGTAATTAAATAAAACGCTATTTATCAAATTAAAAACACCTAACCACGTTCAAATAGCATAAGTAAATAGTATGAAGCGTACAATAAGAAGCGGTTGTAACTCTAGCCTTTTTCTGATATAGATTATCAGAGACAAGAAGAGCCTTTATCGTATGAAAGTGATTCCTTTAGCACTTAACTAAAAATCAAAATAAGAAAAATTACGGAAGCATGCACTGTTACAAATAAAAATTTTATTTCTGGCTCTCATCTCATTGTATTATCTGATCAGAGATATTGATTTGCTCAAGGAAGAGATTACTTCGTGAGCTGTAGTGACGATATACCTTACTTTACGTTAATTGCATGTTGTCCACTATATCTCCTATAATTAGACTGGGCTGATTCAGAAAACTTCTGTGTATCAAGATGTAGAAGCTTTTGCTTTTCTAGCATTAATTGACTTAATTGTACCTTTTTTGGAGGCTTAATACTCTTATATTATTTGGAACATGAATCTTGTAAATTACGTTGAATTTACAGTAATACTCGCTACAATGCATGTTATTTTGATTTTTTTATTTGCCCTGAAGTACGTCGTGAAAATATAATTTATTTTTTACACGTTATAACTACTTTCATGCTAAAATTCTTCATATATTCTGTAAAAAAATCATCCTTTTTTTTGTAAGGACATTTTCATAAAAACGACTGAAGCTAAAAAATGAAATGTACGGAAATTAAATATTTTTAGTGGACAAGAGAACTCAAAAATAGTAAAAAAAGGTGGAAACATTTGATAAGTGATAACATTCATCTTATAGTTATAATGCGATGGACTATACTCAATAAACAAACCTAATTCTATGAAAAATAATTTCAAAAATGAGTCAAATTGTGTTTTTGATTAATACACCATAAAAATCACTACAAAATTAAGTCACAATTTTAGCTTAAAATTGCTTGGCATATTTTGGGCTATACAGTTTTAGAAGAAATCTAGATCATTCATTAGGTAACTGCAGGTAGTATATGTATATTTAAGTAAAGGAAATTAGCAGTTTTAACGTAAAACATCACAATCAATGAGTAAATCAACCGAGAAAAATAAATAGGCAAGTCAATATTAGTAAGATTTACACTTTGTTCAACAAGAGCCTCTAATGACTCTAACTTTCCGCACACTTCTTTTTCTGAAACAGGCTAAATTATACGATACCTAAACAATATTAAGGTACCAACCTAAAAGGATATCAATGACAGCGTTCTCGACTTTAACACTTAAAAGCATATAGCGTGGCTGTTTGCAAAATGGCAAATGCAACCATGCGTCTTGCCTACTTCCCATAAGTATGGAAGGATGTAACAGTTAAATGAAGAATATTAAAAAAGGAATGCGGGATGGAAAAATGAATCAGTAGTATAAAAAGAATTCCCATGTGACTTCGACTTAAGAAAAAATTAGGCATGAGCGGTCTTAGGACCCATGACAAATCGACGGTACCTCATATAAGTGGAAAAAAAATTATCTGACATTAATTTTACCAATAATGTAAGTAAATACACACACACACACACACATATGCATACACACGTGTGTAGGCCCGCGTCTCATTTGAAAATTTATAGTTTTACCAACGCTTGGAAGCAAAATACTGATTTTTACTTTTTCCACGACATAAAGTTACAAAGTCATTAACATAAGCAACGTTTTCACGCAACTTTCCGTACGGAAGCTCGTTCAGGATATCTGCATGTAAGCTAGAGAATGTATTAGTGGTCTTAATTTCGTGCATGCAAGCAAGCATGTATGAAAACGAGAAAGCGTGATTGAAATCGTGCAGGAGAGCGGCAAAGAGCAGATCACAAGCAATGTAAACCAAAAAAATTTTCACTTTCTGTTTTTTGCTTTTCTTTTTGAAGAAAAAAAAACAAACAGGTATAGTATTATCAATTGTTCTGTAACTATGTAATTTTTTCTATGAAGCTTCAATTGTGCTTTTTTTATTAGATTGATTGTTTTGAAACTTAGGGTATGTGTACCTGTAGCGTAGAAGTAAAAAGATAAACAAAGTGCGATATTTTTTGCCATTGACTCTTTTCATCTCATCAAGGTGAATGTTCATTAATAAGCAATAAGTACATAGAAACAGTATTTTTTTACCAATGATAATAGTGCATTATGCATGTAGCGAGCGAAGTTACTCTGCCAAGCTAGTCTGTTGGGTTGCAAATTCGTGAATCGATTGCTATACGCTGGGTGCATGAGGGTGGAGGGTAGAGCTGGTGGCACTAGTCACTTAAACATTATGGCTTATGGGTTTTTAGGGAAACTTTGCCATAGATAAATAGTATCACCATAGTGCTCGGTGATAAGAGTACAGATCTACCACTGAGCGATGACGGAAACTTAAGCTTGGCCTTACAAGTTTTTTCTATTAGCTAATGGATTTCTGTATGAAAAAGAGGGAAAGCAAATAGGGCTGCAGTTATCCGAAAACATTAACATCTAGATTCAAGAATTCAAAAATTAGAGAAAAAGTTTTTTTTTACAGAAATATTATAGAAGGAAGTGATCAAGTTGAAAGCAAGGCCGAGAGCATCGAAAAAAAAGTACGTGTTAATGTAATGTTACGATTTTAAAATTATTAAAACTCAGTTCTATCAAGGTATTAATTATAAAATTTATTTTGTAATTTATATAAATTATCGATTTCAGATCGATTGCTATGCCAAACTTAAAACAAACAAAGATTGTAACTCTAGGTTGTAAACACTGAATTAAAGCGACGAAAAAAGATTTGCTCAAAAAACTTCCAGTTGGTGGAAATCGAGAACTAAGTCTTGATTTGTCAACAACGTACGGTGTTGATGATATCGTTGCACTCGGAAAAAAAGTATTTTGTCATGAAACTGCAAAATTATCTTAAGTAATTCTGCATTAAAGTTGGGATTTTGTACCAATCAAGCGATTCCTAGTTTTTCGCATAAATCTATATATGTTGGCAGCCTTAGATGAAAATTTTCAATATAACATCGACGATGAGAATGAGTTAAAAGAGAACGATGTTGGTGACCCGAAAATTTAATTATGTTCTTTGATTGAACAAACGAAACCACATAATACTGTTCAAAACTCTGTGTTACAAGCGAATCAAAATGGTATGAAAACAAGGACAAGTAATGTCGACGTTAATGTACAAAGTTGATGCGGTATGGATGAAGGTGTCATATCAATACAAAACCGTAGCTCACCTATTATTAAAACTTTGTCAGAACCTTTGAACCGTAACATATCAGAAGTTCTGTATTTAGTAGTCTCGACGTTAAAGTACACTAAAGAAGTTTTGATTCCCGAAAAAGATTTATCAGGAGTATTCTGGTTCATGAAAGATAATGATGAAACGTCAGATCAAGTATCGAGTTGTAATTTAGAAGAATTCAATCCTTTAGACTTTGGTTTGAGATCTGTAGAATCATAATAAATAATATAATACGTTTCCGGATGATATCTGATTAGAGTATGAAGAAGTCTTACATTATACACATTCCAGGTGATTTCATAGAGCATCCAGTTGTGTATGACTGTGATATTAATGGATACCGTGATAAACGGTTTGGATCAGGAGTTGTTCCCAATTTTTATGGACTGTAAGCCAACTGTTTCATGGTTCAAAGATGATGTCCTGTTTATGAAGGGACCTATGATGTTACGGGTTGAGGTTCCCATGAATTTTTTCGAGTCTACGTGGCATTGCAAAATAGAATGCATTCATCAAAAGACAGTTGAGTCTCAAATGTTCAAGCTATACATAAATAATGGACGCGATACTATTGACAACTATTGTGTGACTAAAAATGTTTTAGAAATTACTAGGAATGCTTTTGATATATTTGATGCTTGATAGGTGCTGGATAACAGAGCAAGGTTTAAAAAAGTTCGTATGAAACAAGACTGTTGCAATTAAATGCATCCTTATTTACTCTTATAACACTAAAAGTATTGAAAAAGAAGTTAAAATCTTAAAAACCATGGAGTATGAGAATTTTATCAAGTTAGTCGGTTATTGCTGAGAGAAAAAAAAGTTTTTCTTTTGATGTATTATTTTGACGGCGTCTGCTGCCTATGAGATATGCTTGAGGATGATGATATCAAAAAAGAAAATAGCCTTACAAGCGATAACAAAAATTCAATATCTCAATAATTCTACGATGCAATGCACTTTTTGCATGCCAGAGTAAATCCTGTTATCCACAGAAATATTAAACCTGATAATGTTCTCGTTAATAAACGTTTCAACCTCAAGATTTGTGATCTTGGAATTTCTACCTTAACAGCAATGGTGACTTCTTTGAGAACGACTGTAAAGTCAAAGAGTGTTGGAACATTTTTGTTTATGCCCCCAGAAATACTCTTTAAACAACAAAAAGCATCAGTATGTCGTAGCATACGGTCCTTAGGCTGTACCTTGATTGAAGTGTTGACAGAAAATTTTATTTGGCCTGTTTTCAGTGAAGACAAACTCAAGGTAACCTACATCAGGAAATACGCACCAGACATGACAAAGGAAGGTATAGTAGAATGGAGTGGACGGATCGCGTACATCGCAAACTGTTTCACGAGTTTTTTACTTTCTTATACCGTTTAAGTCTTTCTCGAAGCATGTGAAATCGTGAGTTAGTTAATAAGGGACTAATTACAACAAGTGAACGATCTAAAGAGTCTTTGGGTCCATTTTTTGGTTGAAATTGTCTTTAGACTACTGGGACAAGTCCTTCCAATCACGCAATGCACACAGAAAGCAATAAGCAATCATACAGCTCTGCTGTTCAAAACTCCAGCTGTCCTTCGCGGGATCAAGATATTGTCGTTGACGCAGTAAACGGCCACCCTATCAAGGACTATGTTGTCGCAATTTCAAGAGTTGTTAACCCTGCTGACATTCTAGGATTCTCGTGCATATCCCAACGCAGAATCTGTTTCTTTTTAAATAGCAAACACATGGTCGACCGATTGATTGCAAGTGAAACCAAAATAATTGTAGGAAGCACGATTCTTCCTATTCGTCCTCTGAATTAAAAAAATATAAGAATCCTGATTTCCAACGTTTTGCTGTGTATACCTAACCAAGTTATTAAAGACGAACTCAAAAACCGTAACATTAAAACCGTATCTAGTGTGTAATATGTGAAGTCAGAGATCGACCTCCCAGGCTTCTCTCATTGGATGAGTTTCAGAAGACAGGTATTTATTCATCCCTACTCAGAGTCAAGCGTCTCCGCTAGCATTGATATCAAACACGAAGGCATATTCTACAATGTTTATTTATCCACGTCCAAGATGGTCTGTGCTATTTGCTCCCAAGAGGGTCACATTGTACAACACTGTAAGGAAGAAGGTGGTGCAATAGTCACTTAGACTGGTATGTCTGCTGACTTTGATGCATCCACTCAGGTCCCCAGTGTTACCTCGGCTCCTCCAATTCACACATAAGTAAACCCTATCGATACTTCCTCAAAAAAAACTACTTTAGCTACAAACAAGTACGCCAATGCTGAAGTTCATGAAGATGACCCTTTAAAACCCTGGCCATTTCTTAATATAAGAAAGCCTGGCAATCAAGCCAATCCTAATCTTAAGATACCTATAGAGATTCCACATAGTGCTATCACCAGCAAGCTCACCTCACTACCTATTAAGACTTCAAAGAGGCCTCCACCTCCTTCGTAGTCTTCGGAGGAAGACAAATTGAAGTCTCGTACAAAGAACTCTAAAGTTACAGATATGGACTGTGAAGAAATATGTAAGACTCCCTCCTACCTTACTTGTCAGTGATGATATAGATATGCAGTTGGAACTGGTCAAGGACCACCTCAACACCTGCAATGATAACTACTGAATGGATACCAAGTCCCTTTCAAACCTTCTCAAAGATCTCTATGGTAAGCCCAGCAAATCACTGTGCAGCAATGCTCGAAGCCACTATGAAAATCTTGGAGCTCTGTGCATTATGCTAGTTGACATCAAACAACGTGTTACACACCGGGGTCTCAAAGCAAGGACGGAGAAGTAAATAAGGCACTTCAGCTCCAACTTCGTATACGATTCTGACAGTGGTCAGTCGAACAATATCATACACTAAGTGATCTTCAACTAATAACTCTCTCACTTAGTGTAGCTTTCTCCCATTGATTTTAACTACTTATTTATTAAATTTTTTTTTTTTATTTTTTTTTTCTTATTTCACATACTTTTACACTTCTGATAAGTTTACTGTTATCCAAATTAGAACATAAATATCGACTCAAACAGCAATACCTCCAACCACACTTCAATGCTCCTGTTGGATTAAAAAATACTATTTTGGAACTCCCAAAGTATTCTTATCAAGATCTTGGAAATAAACAAAATTGCTCATAACTTTAATATCATTGCTTGCACATAATCATGGCTATCAGACAATGTATACCTAAATATTCCAAGTTTCACCACCTTTATAAAGGATCGTCCGCTTTCCACAGGTAAAAAGAGAGGAGGGAGTATTGTTGTTTATGTTCGCTCAAGCATTGCTTTCACTGAGATTTCAAACCGCTCTCTTCACTTCTCGATTAAGATGTGCAGCCTCAAACTGAATACCATCACCCCTGACGTAAATTTAATGCTCTGTTATCGCGCTTCAGAGTTTAATCTCTCTCAGAAACAATGGGACGAAAGTGTTAATTAAGTTGACCCCAATCGATATGTTGTTTTTATGGGCGACTTTAATGCCCAAAATGTTAACTGGAATCGTAACAAAACCGATCGCAATGGCCAATACCTCAAAAACTCTGTAGCTCCCCTAGGTCTCACCCTGCACAACTTTAACATAGTCACGTATATCGACATGCGCAGAAACTATAAATCTAACTTAGACCTGATTTTCTCAACTAGAAGCCTAACCAACTTGGTCAGTGTTGATGTGTGCAATGAGATCTGGGGTGGGGGTCTGATCATTTTCCTGTTTTTGTAAATACATCTATAAGCAAATTAAATCATTATAAGAAATCTTTTAAATCAAACTACACTCGCACTAACTGGAATGGAATTGATGAATTACTTAACTTGGTTTACGATAGTGCCTTTTCTTCAAGTTTTTACTATATGTCACCTCCTGACCAATATCAAATCTTTACCGACATTATTACTAAAGCAGTCAAGTCAAACACTCCAGAGAAAAGAAAAGTACCCAAGAAAAAATTCATTAACCCTATTCTTTGGTGGAATGAAACTTGTGATGAATCAAAAGACTTAGAACTGCAGCTTTTAGAAAGTTTCAGTTCTCTCTCAACCTTAACGATCTAATTATATATAAAAAACGATGTGCAGAACTTAAAAAACTTTTAAAAAATAAAAAGACAACTTGTTTCCATACGTTTGCAGAAAGTCTGAATTTTCGCTCCAATCCATGGACTCAAACGGACCCCCTTTCTCTGTCCAACTATTTGCCCAATGAATTTTTAGACTCTCCTTTCAATTTTCTTGAGCTTAACGTTGCCCTTGAAAGCAAAAGAGACAACTCAACCATGGACCTTGATGGGATTGGAGTCAAAATCATCAAAAAACTACCTATCAAGTTTAAACTCGTACTCCTAGATATATATAATGCTATGTTTACTCACAGCTCATTTCCTGATGAGTAGAAAAATGTATTTGTCATCCTTATTAAAAAAACCCTACGGTCAAAAGCTTCGCCCCATTTCTATCACGTCCTGCTTATGTAATCTTTTTGAAACAATGGTAAAAAACAGACTCCAATGGTAGGCAGAAAAAAACGCCTGGTCACTTAAGAGCCAACACGGCTTTAGGAAAGGTAACTCCTGCTGCGTCACATAGCCAACTTCACGTTAACCACTGAAACTGCCTTCTGGAGAGACCAGGAAGTATACGCTGCTTTCCTCGACCTCGAAAGCGTATTTGATAATGTAAACGTTGACCTAATTATTGCCAAACATGCTGAACTTGGATGTTCCCTCCATCTCATCCTATTTATCAACCATATTGTCAAAGAACGCTTCATCTTTACCGATAGAGACTCTCGGTCTTATTACACGGCCGGTAAAGGTGTTCCCCAAGGCGCAGTACTAAGCCCGCTGTTGAAATCATTGTATGTCTCTTTTGTTGCAGCCAACTTACCTAACAACATCCAGGTTTCCCAGTTCGCTGACGATCCGGCCGTCTACTGCGTTTCCAGCCCTATAGTTGACAGTACCCCTGTACTGAAAAGCGCAATAAAAACTTTCGACAACAGCCTCTTAAGCATCGGCCTAAATTTATCTGACACTAAATCTAAATTTATTCTTCTCAACAAAAAAGGAACATCACCTGTCATTGCAGAACTACGAATCAGAAATCAAGTGAATTTGTCCGAAAACAGCGTATAATTCTCGGTGTTATCATTGACTCTAAACTCACATGTGAACCCCATATACTTTCTACCCATAAGCGGTGCATGACATCCATGAATATCGTCAAATATCTTGGAAGCACCTGGTGGGGATCTTCCTCTGATACTCTGCTAACCTTGTACAAAAGTTACATTAGATTTCGCATGGACTATGGATGCTTCATTTTCTATCCTAGTACTCAAACATAAACTTGAAACTATCCAAAACACCGCTATAAAATACACCCTTGAAAACCGAGTCTCTATTTAGAAAGAATATTATTAGTAGTCCAAAATGTGGCTGTGGATTCACAGAGCAGTCTCTTGCTCATGTGATATGGGACTGTCCACTATACAGTACCCAAAGATTAGAATTATTCCAAGACTTGTCAAATATCAACGTAACCTCACCTTGTGATATTGATGTATTTATCGCCAAACTTAATGTACCAGCGTGCATAATACTTTGTAAGTTCTTTAACAAATGCAATTTAAAAATTTGAAATTTGATCAATACCTCGCCTTAAATTGTAAGTTCATCCAAATGTACCTTTAACTCGTCGTTACTGTGTAAATACACCATTATATTTGTAATTTCTGTTAATGTATACTCTTAACTGAATAAAGTAGTATTATTACCTCTTTGGAGGTCCAAACACTTTAGTATAAAAAAAAAAAAAAAAAAAATATATGACAAAGATTTCAGAGCAATATAAATGAATATCATTGCAAAATGCTTAACTTATAATCAGAATGACTAACCAAAAGCTGAAGAAATACGTCAGGGTTATAAAAATTAATCTTTTTGTTTAAATCGAAATTTTTTTTCATTATTCAAAAAAACAGCATAGGTTTAATAACTTCTTTTTCCACAGTTATATGTATAAAGACGTTTTATACTTTTAAGCTTCATTTGTGATAAGTACTGTTATCACAATCAATAGTAAATAGTCTAGTGTAATTCGAATAAAATTACCTATTGCGTTAAAATGAAGAGCTTATAATGTTTTTGTTACGGCGTAAATCCTTTTTTTTTGTTAAAACGAAGTTTCATGTAAACATTCCAAAAATGCTTAAACACAACGTAGAGAAAATCGATTTATAATTATGGCCGCTGCGCCTATTCGAGGTGAGTTGCCCATTCGTGCATATGAGACACGAAGGCGCTCCCTCCTTTTTTGTGTTAGCACTAAGCTTGTCATCTTGAGTCAGTCTTCTCGTAGCGCTGCGAGAGAGAGCACGCGTAGCGCTTTCTGCCTCTCACGAGTTTGCCACTTTGCATCGTGCTTTTACTACCTGATCCGCTACTGGCGTTTCGTATTTGTTTAATATCAGGCTTGTTGGCCTTTATAAATTATTGGTAGCCAGAGGCTTAACAGTTGCTTGAATAGCGATCACATCTGTTGTAACTCGCTTATTTATGGGGCCCCGACACGTGCTTCTATGCATGCGTAATCTTGTATTAATTTGTCTTGTAATACTCGCGCGTATGTAACTTTTGAAGTGTTTAATCTATGTAACTTAATAAACTAGAATACTGTCATTTACAATAAGTTTTTCTTTATGTGTAAAATTATTTTTTTTTTATAAATTCATGTGCAACATACAGACGAGATTCTAAAGCCTCAGAGAGGCTTTGAAAAATAAGACTCTCTGACTGTACAGTTTTGAAGATAAGTATGTTTAGTAAAATATTTAATTATTTTTTTATTACACGCATGAGTTAAATTATTTAACTTTTTACAGTTACATAAAATTGTATAGTACTTATGTTATAAATACCTGAAATTTTAATTAACAGATTTGAAAGTTAACACTGTGTGGTATTACAAATAAAAATATTGTATAACAATCATAAGTTTGTAAAAACAGTATTAAAAAAGTAGTCAGCAGGGTCTGCAAGGAAGGATATATGCTGTGTTATATGTTGTATTATGCAATATGTAAAAATAATGTTTTTTAGACTAACTATACGTAATTTTACGCTTATAAATTAATAAAACGTTGATTAAAAAATATTTTTTTACGTTTTTACTACAAAACAGTGTTTTAATAAAAGAATCAAGATCTTATAAGCTGAATCTAACTTACTTGCACTTTTCTATTTCAAAGAAAATTTATGATACAGTGGCGTGCTCCCTACCTTAGAGGTGTGGGCTTGGTTTGAGCTCGATCACGCTTATAGAGTAATCGAGCGGGTATTTCACTGCTTGATGGGAGAGAATTATTAGGGGCTTGGCCACCTAGCGAGTAGAGCCTGAAGCGCGAGAGATGTGTGAGACGCCCTACGTACTTTTGAGGTTGCACGACCGACTTCGAATACTACAGTAGCAGCAACAGCAGCATCAGCTACGTATATGGACGTACAATGGGCGTCTTAAAGTCCTAAGACTCTAAGCCAAAGCTTTTTGCGGGAAATTTAAATCAAGAAAATGTTATGTACACCTATACGTATAAATGTTGGATGCAGGCGTACAGTACCTAGCTGCAGATCTTAGTGCAAATCAAATTTTTTTTTGAGTAACGAAGTCATACTGAATAGTTTTTATTTATAGTACTTAGTCAATAATTAGGGAAAATGAACCAGAATGTGATTGGGCTTACTTAAAAATTTTTTTTTGTCGTACGCTATGTTTCAAATCATAAATATAACCTCATTATAAGAGCTTAGTGATGATTTTGATTAAAAATTGTCATGATGTTTTTTAGTCTCTGTTGTGCAGAGATTGTGATGAATGTCTGGATCTCAGAACGGATTTGTGGCAACACAGTTGTCTCATTGGATTTGATCCTTCTGACTATGTACTGGTAATTATCAAATGAATCTAACCAAATGTTTCCAGGTAAACTGTCATGTTGTTTACAGATCTGTCAGAATAACAATAGGATAATTAAAAATTCATTTACATCTCTTATTTTTAATATTAAAAGCAAGTTTAACTAATGTTGATACTACAAACGTTCAAGCTTCTAGCTGTAAATATAATGCTATAGACTCACTCATGGATGAAGATGTCATCGAAGAGTCATTAATTGTAGCAGTCAAAAACAGGCCTCAACTGTGGAATTCCAAGGTTCCTTACAAAGAGCGTACAGTATTAAAAGAAAATCTCTTTTGGATGGAAATATGCAAGGACATTGAGGTAAAAAATATTGAAGAGGTGAAGAAAAGGTGGGATGCTCTTCGTAATATGTATATAAAAGCGTGGAAGCGTGCTCTGGAATATCAGCCTAGTGGATCTGCTGCGTCTGGAAAAAAAAAACCCTCTCAACTATTTCCTTTTTATAATAGCATGCAATTTTTAAACGATGTGGTAGATTTAGCTCCGTAAGTTATTTATACTTGTCATGATAATGTTTTAAAATGTTCCCTTATCACTTTCATTCTTTGACTTCGTAGCATGGTTTCATCGGTAACAAATAGTGTTATCAGTCAAACTAATAACACATCCATCAATGAACAAGAAACACTAGATGATCAACCAATACCACCTGATTTTTATTCGAAGACGCCTAGAGAAAGTATGTCAATATTTTATAAAGTTTGTGATAAAAAAATAACATAGTAATAAAAATGTGTACAATTGTTGCAGGTCCAGGTAAAAATAATAGTACGGACTTCGATAGTGAGATTTTGTCTTGTCTGAAGGAAAAAAGCCTTTAGACCTCGTAAATGGATTTCTTGTACAAGTGGGCGAAATCCTGCACGAGATATCAGTAAAATCAAGACTAGAAGTTCAGATGGAAGTTTTATGTTTACTTAACGAAAAAAAAAGTTTCCTTTAACTTTTAAAGAATTAAAAGTAATTTGAAAAATACAAGTAAGTTATTTTAACCCAAATCCGGATAATATGAATGTACTTGTGTAGAGATAAGTATATCATTTGAACCAAAAGTAATACTAGTACAAGGTTGCGATGACTCATAAGATATACCTGATTCATATTGCTTTGTATATGTACAAACGTACGTACCTGATTATAAAGATAAGTTTTGGGTAATTAATATATACATAAATAAAAAACATCTAATTGTAATTTATTTATTTATTTTTTTATTATTATTTTATATTTACACATACTTCATTGTATGATCACACGTATTTACATTCCATGTACTTGCCAATATTTGAAAAATCGCAACTACTAGCTTTTTCCCATTGAAAAGATAATGCTCCCTCAGCCATAAAATAATCAGCAAAGTGATCTCTTGATTGCATTTAATTGCATTTAATACTGGCATGATGTCCCTCAGAATCAAAATTGATTTTTTTATCATCTGTTAAAAAACATACATAATTTACGTACTGAATACATGTAAAATATTTAAGATTTTTATATTTTACAAGAAGCTCAAAAATCTCACCTCTTTTAATATCTTCTTGACCTCGAAAAAAATTTTTAGTTGATTTTTCTGCACAGCACAAAAGTGCATATGTTAATGTTACATACTTCTTAACAAAAATCTCACCCTGATCAGTAAACATGTCTTGAAACTCATTAGTCTAAAAAATTAATCGTACGTAATTAATGTAATATATTATTCAACATCGTATAAAACATGTATGTATATCTTCCTATATTATATAGTGATTTAAAAGGGTCATTCCACACTACCCCCGCTCCACCCGCCCCCTCTAAATGAGGTACAATTCTAACAGTTTTAACGTAATTTTGTTTAACTCCCTCCACCCCTTCTCAACCCCCCACTCAATTTTAATGAGCCCTCTCAGCCCCTACTCCATCCTCTAAATAAGGTGCAATTTTATTAGTTTTAACGAGATTTTTATTGGCTTAAGTTTTTGTTTAGCCCCCCTAATAATTTTAGAACCCAATAACTGGATAACCAAATAAGCCTACCGTACAATTTGAAAGAACTCCCTTTAGCCTTCATCAGCAGCATCTCCAAACAAAGTAAAATGATATCAGTAATCATGTAATTTTCAGTTTCATTACTTTTTGACCCCCACTCTTAGCTCTCCTTAGACTTTTTAAGAAAACCTCTCAGCCTTCTCACAATTATTAAACAGTCACTTTTCAGCACTAATTAGCTCCACGTTATTTTTTCTTATTTGAATGTTATAATTATTTTAGCTGTAAAATTTATTAGCACATTTCCATACTGTCAGTTTTTACCTAACTTTTATTGGGTAGAATTTTTGTTTAGTCCCTTTCTACCACCTCCCACCCTCATAACTTAATAACCCAATAACCGGATGATCCAAAACAATTTTAAAGAACTCCCTCCGGTCACCCTTCAGTCGCATATCTAAGTGAGGTAAAATGATATCGGTCATCATGTCATTTCTAGTTATATGACTATTTGCGTCTTCTGTCTCAGCTCTCCTTACAGTTTTAAGAAAGCTCCTAATTTCTAGCACATTAGCACATTTCTACACCACCGTTGAGATAGTGCTATGGTGCGCGGTTTTTTTTTCTTAAATTTTTTTAAAGCTTATTCATATCATTCTTGAATATAAATAAGAACACGACATTAAATTTTTATACTTTATCAATAACTAGCAGCCCCCCGTCTCGGCTTCGCCCGAGACTTACTAAATAAAACACCGTAGTGTGTTGACATGTAATGTGAAACGTTTTCAGTTAGAAATTTTACACATATTCCTGACACATCTCAGAACAAAAATCTTCTTATTAAAAACATATTTTTTCGGAATCCATATAGTTTATTTGGTCAAATAATAAGGTGTAAAAATTCAAAAAAATAATTATGCTGAAAAGTACCGTGCGTTCTTTATGCCATAAAATAATCGGTGGCCATAAGAAGCTGTTGATTTACAGTTTCTCCCGTGTGATTTACGAAAAGGGCTATTTTTTAAAGCTATTAAGATTTTGAACCCCCAAAAAATTTATATTAAAAAAAAATTTTTATTTCATATCTCACAACTTTATAACCAGAGCAACAAAGTCCTGGACCTTAAACCCTACATTTTTATTGCCACAAAAACACAAATACATTTTCTACTTATTTAAAAGTCTAATGTAGGATCTTTAAAGATTTCAGAGATTGCTGTGAGGGTACAATGAAAAGCTGATCTCTCACGTAATGGATTCTTTATTTGTCGATTTTGACGCTGCTGTTTCAATCTCGATAAATTTTCTGCGTCAGTCTCTTGACGCCTAAGTAAAATTGTATTTATTAGATACATTTGAAGTTTTTCTTCCAATTCACCCTCTTGCAACTTTTGGCATGCTTAAAATTTTTGTGACCCCTAAAAGCTGTTTCCTGTCAACTTTGTTAAGTTCTCATATATTTGTTGGCAAGGTAGTTCGACGTCCGATTGCCCTAAAAAAGACCGGTGAGCTTCTTAAGTTAACTCATTCTTGACTGCAGTTAACAGCAATTGTGACTGCCTGGATACCTCAGGGTGATTTTCTCTGGCCTGCTGTTGAAAACCCAGACCGATCGGGAGAAAAATTACAAAGTCCGAAGCTTTGGGGCTAGTTGTAGTGCTCTTCCCAACGTCTCCTGGTATAACGTTGAAGATGTTAGTGTCTAAAGCACCTTTTTATTTGCAGATTCAGTTTTTTTGGTGATCTTAGATGGGGAGATTGGTTAGTGATACTTGTCCAGTGGAGGCTGTTCCGTTGGCTCAGGATTTTTTTCCTTCATAGCTGTTATAGATTTGCCCAGCGCAGACCTTGAAGAGGATCAGTGATTCCTGGTTGAATGCTTAGAGTCGAGAGGGTAATACATATAGGGTCGCCGGTCACCGGGTTTTCCAGCCTTGCGAAGAACAACTCCGCAGGTGACGTCTGCCAGTGAATGGCTGACTTGGTTTAATAGTGCCCGTCTTTAGTTAATATAGTCTTTTAGTCAACGAATTGCTTCCAGAAATGGTAGTAAAAATGTATTTGTTGGCAAGGTAGTTTAAACTTGATGAAATTGATGATTAAGTAGGGAACGGAAATACTTATAATGGCCCTAAAAAGCGCCAGTGGTGAAACTTCCAGCTATTCCTTATTATTATTCCTGACGATGAAGAGCTGGCTACGGGTAGTTTGACTCTTACCCTGGAAGTCCTTGATGGAGGAGGTACGCCGTTGATCAAAGAATATCTCGTCTTCAGGTCGTTCCCCGGATAACCAACCGCTCATCATTAGACGGGAACATGTGGGTGTAAGCGCGTTAGGGACGTCGCGACTAAGAAGGTAGCCGTTGTGGCTGCCCGTGCCCCTCAGAGCTGTTTTCCCTGGCTTACATTTGTAGCCAAAAATTCTCTTACTGCACCAGGCGGGATGGTGGGACTGCCACACAACTCTGAAGAGTTGGTGCAGATTGTGCTCTGGCTAGATATGTCTCCTGGTATTATGCCAGAGATGTTATCGGTTGGAATGAATTTTTTTTTTATCGCACTCGTCGAGATTCAGGGTGAATGGAAACCTACGTCTCTTCCCCCTTACTGAAGAGTGTCGTTCGTTACCGGGATTTCCAGCTGCAAGACTATCATCAGCTTTCTCTATGCAGCTTGTTGAACTGCCGAAGCACGACTGCATCACTATCAACACGCTTCGGCGTATTATAACCACACTTATTTAATTCTGTTGCAGGTAGCCTCGATTTTACGTCGACGCCACCTAGCGGATTTTACTGAACTAAATCGAAAAGCTGACGTATTTTTGCAAAACTTTGAGCTCATTTATTGCTATTGTTATCAAATTTCTTAAGATAAAAACTATACTAAAATCATCTACGAAGTATCATGAATCAGTGTGCAAAATTTCAGAAAAATCGGATCTGTAGTTTTCGCGATTAGCGATTACAACGGTTTTAGCGACTTTGCTTTATACATTAGTAAGATAAGAATAAATTTATAAAATATTTAAACCGTGAACCTGGTTCGTAGCCCTATTTACCACGAAATGTCAGAAATCATGTTTAATAAAACATCTCAAATAATGCGTATTGTCATGAAAATAACATAATAATAGTTTCATTGATTGAATACGTTTATTTATTGTTTAAATGAACTGTACAATTTCGTACTTTTGCTTATGCAAAGAAATTGAATTTTTTTTTATCTACTTTAGATTAGTTAACGTTCAAATTTATTTCCAAAAAATATATTCTACTTCTAAATTATTATCACGTTCTATTTAAATATAAATTCCATTTTTATTTTTGCATCTTAATAACACGACGTATAAATGACCATGCGAAAACAGTGGTTTTTCCAAATATAATTTAATATTATTAAAACTTTGACCTTGAGATTTATTGATAGACATTGAAAACGCTAAGACTAAAAGAAATGGTTTTTTGTATAAAATAAAAAGTAATGAATTTCCTGCATGAAGTTATTTTTTGTATAAAACTCTCTTCTTACTTTTTTCTCCAGATATAATTTTTGCTTCAATATTGTATTTAGGTAAATTTATAATCTTGTACCTTTACATAAGCCATTAACTATACTTAAATATCGTATCAAAATAATTGCTCCAATTTTTAAATTAAGCTTATACGGTGGTAAGCCTTCACGAATATTGTTTAGAAATTTAACTGGAAAATTTATATAAATATTATCATCAGATTTATCAACACTTGTCAGTAGCATTATCTATGCCGTAATATACTTTCACTTAACTTTTTACGTGATTTAGAATTTTATTGTTTAAAAAGTAAGTCTATTTGTTTTGAGAAGTAAGTATGACGCTATTAATTGAAAAGTTAATATCTTTACCAAAAGTATTGGAACAAACATCAGTTGTTTTCATTTATTGAGTACTTGAAACAATTCCATGTTTCCTTCTCCAACACTTATCTAATAATAATTTTGAAAATATTTTGTCAATTGACGAATATAAATGATATTAAGTTTTAGAATACGAAACAACTTTCAATACTTTTTTGTATAATCATGCTTCTATTACTATTTTTTAAAACTGTCTGAAATCGCCTCCTAAAACTATTGATTTGTTACCGAAATGTATATTTGTATCACATAAATCACGAAATGTTCTGTCAACTATTTCTAAGGCTTTTTTGGGATCATAAAAGCCTCGTCCAATTTAAGAAGGTTTGGAAGTATCATTTAGAGAGGTGAGGAACGGGGAGTCCCCCCTGCCCGCGCAGCTGGGCCCCCTTTACCGCGCACCTCCTCTTGCACTATACAAACTTGAAACTGTACGACTGTAGCTGCTTATATTTATGAAAAATGCCTGGCAAGGCATGATTATTTTTGTCGAGCATCTTCCTTTTGTACCAAGTTATCTATAAAAACGTTTTTTTTTTTATTTCAACACATTTACAATACACCTTAATTTCAGTTAAAAGGCAAACCTAACCTTGCTCTCTCATAAGAGACCGTGTTGAACTGTCAATATTTTATAACTTTTTTCTCGAAAATTTCCCCTAGTGAAAAATCTGAAAAATTCATGTGCACTCCTGATATGCTCAACAATAATATACATTTTTTTTGGCACGTTTGTCCATTTTGAACTTTTCTCCCAAACCTCCTTAATTAAATCTGCTTCTTTCAATTTTTTTTTAGATTCAAATTCCAAGAACGAACTTTCTACATTGTTTAAATCTAATGGTAAACGAAATGTTCTACGACTGGTCATTCCTTTTAAAGGTAATATTGATGCTATATACCAGTCCTTGCCATAGATAAAATTTTTGTCCATTAGTAATGAAATAATAAGCTAACGTTTTATATAGAATTGTTTTTCCTGAACCTCCTGGGCCATCAATATAAAAAATTTTATCTGTTCACATATAATTTTAAAAATCGTGATTTGATCTTTCCTTAGTTTATCATACATTGCATTGAACATTTAATCATAAAAACCAATTTCTTTTATGGTCCTGTTTTCTTTTATATAAATTTTTAATGGTGTGGGTAGATTAAAATTTTGTTAACGGTTACGAACGACACTCTTTAGTAAGGGGGAAGAGACGTAGGTTTCCATTCACCCTGAATCTCGACGAGTGCGATAAAAAAAAAATTCATTCCAACCGATAACATCTCTGGCATAATACCAGGAGACATATCTAGCCAGAGCACAATCTGCACCAACTCTTCAGAGTTGTGTGGCAGTCCCACCATCCCGCCTGGTGCAGTAAGAGAATTTTTGGCTACAAATGTAAGCCAGGGAAAACAGCTCTGAGGGGCACGGGCAGCCACAACGGCTACCTTCTTAGTCGCGACGTCCCTAACGCGCTTACACCCACATGTTCCCGTCTAATGATGAGCGGTTGGTTATCCGGGGAACGACCTGAAGACGAGATATTCTTTGATCAACGGCGTACCTCCTCCATCAAGGACTTCCAGGGTAAGAGTCAAACTACCCGTAGCCAGCTCTTCATCGTCAGGAATAATAATAAGGAATAGCTGGAAGTTTCACCACTGGCGCTTTTTAGGGCCATTATAAGTATTTCCGTTCCCTACTTAATCATCAATTTCATCAAGTTTAAACTACCTTGCCAACAAATACATTTTTACTACCATTTCTGGAAGCAATTCGTTGACTAAAAGACTATATTAACTAAAGACGGGCACTATTAAACCAAGTCAGCCATTCACTGGCAGACGTCACCTGCGGAGTTGTTCTTCGCAAGGCTGGAAAACCCGGTGACCGGCGACCCTATATGTATTACCCTCTCGACTCTAAGCATTCAACCAGGAATCACTGATCCTCTTCAAGGTCTGCGCTGGGCAAATCTATAACAGCTATGAAGGAAAAAAATCCTGAGCCAACGGAACAGCCTCCACTGGACAAGTATCACTAACCAATCTCCCCATCTAAGATCACCAAAAAAACTGAATCTGCAAATAAAAAGGTGCTTTAGACACTAACATCTTCAACGTTATACCAGGAGACGTTGGGAAGAGCACTACAACTAGCCCCAAAGCTTCGGACTTTGTAATTTTTCTCCCGATCGGTCTGGGTTTTCAACAGCAGGCCAGAGAAAATCACCCTGAGGTATCCAGGCAGTCACAATTGCTGTTAACTGCAGTCAAGAATGAGTTAACTTAAGAAGCTCACCGGTCTTTTTTAGGGCAATCGGACGTCGAACTACCTTGCCAACAAATATATGAGAACTTAACAAAGTTGACAGGAAACAGCTTTTAGGGGTCACAAAAATTTTAAGCATGCCAAAAGTTGCAAGAGGGTGAATTGGAAGAAAAACTTCAAATGTATCTAATAAATACAATTTTACTTAGGCGTCAAGAGACTGACGCAGAAAATTTATCGAGATTGAAACAGCAGCGTCAAAATCGACAAATAAAGAATCCATTACGTGAGAGATCAGCTTTTCATTGTACCCTCACAGCAATCTCTGAAATCTTTAAAGATCCTACATTAGACTTTTAAATAAGTAGAAAATGTATTTGTGTTTTTGTGGCAATAAAAATGTAGGGTTTAAGGTCCAGGACTTTGTTGCTCTGGTTATAAAGTTGTGAGATATGAAATAAAAATTTTTTTTTAATATAAATTTTTTGGGGGTTCAAAATCTTAATAGCTTTAAAAAATAGCCCTTTTCGTAAATCACACGGGAGAAACTGTAAATCAACAGCTTCTTATGGCCACCGATTATTTTATGGCATAAAGAACGCACGGTACTTTTCAGCATAATTATTTTTTTGAATTTTTACACCTTATTATTTGACCAAATAAACTATATGGATTCCGAAAAAATATGTTTTTAATAAGAAGATTTTTGTTCTGAGATGTGTCAGGAATATGTGTAAAATTTCTAACTGAAAACGTTTCACATTACATGTCAACACACTACGGTGTTTTATTTAGTAAGTCTCGGGCGAAGCCGAGACGGGGGGCTGCTAGTTATTGATAAAGTATAAAAATTTAATGTCGTGTTCTTATTTATATTCAAGAATGATATGAATAAGCTTTAAAAAAATTTAAGAAAAAAAAACCGCGCACCATAGCACTATCTCAACGGTGGTGTAGAAATGTGCTAATGTGCTAGAAATTAGGAGCTTTCTTAAAACTGTAAGGAGAGCTGAGACAGAAGACGCAAATAGTCATATAACTAGAAATGACATGATGACCGATATTCAAATATAACATTCAAATAAGAAAAAATAACGTGGAGCTAATTAGTGCTGAAAAGTGACTGTTTAATAATTGTGAGAAGGCTGAGAGGTTTTCCTAAAAAGTCTAAGGAGAGCTAAGAGTGGGGGTCAAAAAGTAATGAAACTGAAAATTACATGATTACTGATATCATTTTACTTTGTTTGGAGATGCTGCTGATGAAGGCTAAAGGGAGTTCTTTTAAATTGTACGGTAGGCTTATTTGGTTATCCAGTTATTGGGTTCTAAAATTATTAGGGGGGCTAAACAAAAACTTAAGCCAATAAAAATCTCGTTAAAACTAATAAAATTGTACCTTATTTAGAGGATGGAGTAGGGGCTGAGAGGGCTCATAAAAATTGAGTGGGGGTTTGAGAAGGGGTGGAGGGAGTTAAACAAAATTACGTTAAAACTGTTAGAATTGTACCTCATTTAGAGGGGGGGGTGGAGCGGGGGTTGTGTGGAATGACCCTCTTAAATCACTATATAATATAGGAAGATATACATACATGTTTTATACGATGTTGAATAATATATTACATTAATTACGTACGATTAATTTTTTAGACTA
Organism: Copidosoma floridanum; assembly: GCF_036245765.1. NCBI lineage: Eukaryota > Metazoa > Arthropoda > Insecta > Hymenoptera > Encyrtidae > Copidosoma > Copidosoma floridanum. The sequence goes on along the minus strand of NW_028321878.1, from coordinate 21,597,064 downwards.
ATGAGTTTCAAGACATGTTTACTGATCAGGGTGAGATTTTTGTTAAGAAGTATGTAACATTAACATATGCATTTTTGTGCTGTGCAGAAAAATCAACTAAAAATTTTTTTCGAGGTCAAGAAGATATTAAAAGAGGTGAGATTTTTGAGCTTTTTGTAAAATATAAAAATCTTAAATATTTTACATCCATTCAGTACGTAAATTATGTATGTTTGTTAACAGATGATAAAAAAATCAATTTTGATTCTGAGGGACATGATGTCAGTATCAAATGCAATTAAGTGGAGAGAAATGAATGATTAATTAAAAATAAAGAAAAGATACATAAGGAAATAAATACATACAAAGACTTGATAGAGACAATGAATATAAGTATAATTGTAAGTTCTATTGTAATATCAATATTTCATTAATGATTTGATGTTAAAATATTTTTTTTGTTCAGAATGGTGTTAGTGTGGGAAACTTTATCGTTGAAAAAATAAATTACACAAGTTCACACATACAGCCGTATATGATATGGGTTATAGGTAATCCCGACATATTTTTTGTACAAGTTGATGGTTATCTGATCCAAAGGAAAAATCCAAATGATTATATCAGCGTTAGATCTTTTGTATGTAATATATTATGTATGCAACTTAGAATACCTGTCAAGTTTAAAAAATTTTTATGCATTCACGGATTTTTGAGTGTATAAAGTATCAATAAACATATCGTCCCTCGTATCTACTGTACATATTAACCTTTATGCGTTGATAAAAATAATTTGATTATGAAATAAAAGAATTAATTACACATTATAGTATTAAATACGTAATGCGACGTAATTCTGTATTTATTAATTTCCCGCTTTATTTTTAGTAAAATTTTTATTATTTTATCAGTACGTATTATACTGTACAGTTAGTAAAAGCGTTTACTTGTATTTTAGTGAATATAATATGCGCCACATACTTCAGTGACAATATTGACTATTAATTTCAGTGAATATTTACTAATTTTTAGCTGAATGATTATAAATGAACGAATTAGTAAACATACACTGAAAATTAGTAAATTTTCACTAAAATGACTTTATAGAGTGAGCTATCAATGATCGTGCATTGACGCCCTCGCTTTTAGTTTAATATAGCATAACTACGCGGTCATTTATAAGCCAGTTTTTGGTCATGGTTATAAATTTTTCTCCTATTCGAACTATTTCATGTCAATCGAATTAGCACATAGTTGGTGCTGGATTTACATTTGATAAGTATGTAAGACAGGGAAGAACGTCCCAGCATTAGTTCAATATTTTTTGTGACATTTTTAAACAACATGCAGTAGATAGTTATCGTCAATGGAAATTCCCATTCTGCTCTTGATGTTACTTTTTGGACAAGTACTTTCATAATTCATGTACTAAATATTTTTTTTATTTTAACTTTAACTTTACTTATTTTATTCGTAGATGACACATGCCGTATTTTACAAAATGCATATGAAAACATTATACGTGTCAATATCACTCTTAACTGATGAAGTTGATACCCGTAGTTTTTCGTTGCAAGTTCTCTTTAACAATTTATTTATCATCGTCAGTTACAGTTTTCCTAAGATAACATTTTTTTATGGCAAGCAAGCAATGGCATACGTGCAATAATTAATTAGCCTGCGTCTACAATTATATTTATGTATTCACACAAATCTTAAGAAAAAGATTTTCTAAATTTCTGTCTTTACGTTCTAAATATCATCCAGTGAAATTCCACTGAATTTCAGTGGAATCTTTACTGAATGGAGTGGTGAAAAATGCTCCACTAGAGTTCAAAGAAATTCCTTGAATGAACAGTGAAAAATCTATCGAATACTTCATTAAATTTAAAAACAATATTGAAAATTCAAAAGTAACTAGACATGATATTAAAAAAAAATTTATTTTAAGATACTGTTTTCGCATTTACGGGCTCGTTTCAATTATTTTGAGTTAATTATATCTTAGGGTGGTATATTTATAACTTTGTCTGAACGTATGTATCATATAAATATTTTTAAATTAATTATGAATGTGTGTATATATATATATATATATATATATATATATATATATACACATATATATATATATTGCTTGAAAACATTATTATTTACTCATTTGCGATGGTAAAAAATTTCTAAAAAGATAATTTAATATTTTATATCTAAAAAGTTTTGTTACTCTGGAGATTCGATCCCTCAATCTGCAGCACTATGGTCAGTTGGTTAACCATTGAACTACAAGAGTAGTGTTTCATGGTAAAAAACTTATCTTGATCGTGCCAGAACGAATTGAAATACAGGACCTGATTAACTCAATAAACTAAAACATAATTTTTTTAAATGAGTATTGTGGTTAAACTTGTATACTGTAAATGTACACGTGTCTATACTGTAACACACATTATCTTGCAAGCTTCGTGTCTCCGCAATCATAACTAACTGATTAATTTATGTAAATTGTTGTCTTGCATGTGAGTCACGACCTATACACAAGCTGTAAGAGTAGAAAGTGTAATTTTAGCTGTACTATTATAGTTATAAATAATTCTTGCAGTTTAATATAGTATAACCACGTGAATGGCATATTATGTCATATAATTAGATGGGATCGCTGAATCTTAAAAAATAAAATTATATTCCATACCTTAAAATAATTCGTCAGCCATTTGAAAATAATTATGTTTGTACTTATCTTTTGTTATGACGAGACTATCTACACGGAAATGGCAAACACAAATAAAAAAGTATTTCAATGAATCCAAAAGACTTCATTTTGTCCTCAAATGACACTTAAAAAATGTATATGCTATAAAACAATTTTTTGGTACTTTAAGGGTGAGCAAGTATCGAAAAATGGCAACCCCAGTATTTTTTAGTAAAAATTAGTTAAGAAAATATATATTTGGGTGAGCAAGCATCAGCGATTCGAAACCTAACTGTTTTTTAGTATTATGAAGTAACAAATCGTTATCTTAGGCGTGTAAGCATCGGCGATGAGGAACGTATTACTAAATTTTAGTATTGTTTATTATTAAATAGTTTCCTTATATTAGGCGTGTAAGTATCGACAGTTAAAAACCTAACTGTTTTTGGTAATGAGAAACTCAACTAAATTTTAAAATTAATTAACAATAAAACGTGCCCTTATAGGCAAGCAGGCATCGGCAGGCATCAGCAGGCATCGGCGATTAGAAAATCAACTAAATTTTACGATTCATAATTAACAAAAATTTTCTTTTAAAAATACATCATCGAGCAAGAAAGCAAAAAAACATGTATGTTGACACGTAAACTTATAAGTTTAAACTCACTGCTTACATCATTGACATTTCTACTAACTTTTCAGTGGGATGGATAAGGTTTGAAAAGATCAGTGGGCTTTTTACTAATTCTTTAGTGAAATATTTTCCACTGGATCAAATAGTGAAATTTCCACTGGATGATATTTAGAGAGATACTCATTTTATTAAATTACATAGTAGTTATCTTAATTAAAGAACTGATAATTGTACTGTAAGTTGGACTTGAATCTGCGCAGAGCTCTAATTGTTTAAGAAAGATCGGTGAATCGTAATCTTAAAATTACTTATTTAGTTCGAACTTATGAAAGACATAGGGGTCAAAATTTTATTTTCTTGAATGCCGGACTAAACAATACATGTATTGCAAGACACGATATCGTATTTTAGAAAAGAAAAACATTGATTCAATTGCAATAGCATTATTAATTTTTGCTTCAATTTATACGTAAAATATCGTACAATATACTCATCAGTCACCATGACCATCACACAGCTGGTTATTGCAAGCAATTGTAGATATCAGTATTGGTATTAAAAATGAAAGCACGAAAACTCATGTTGGTTTTTATTAGAAAGAGAAAAAAGCTTGTCTAAGCGTATTCCACGGATCAAGGCGATGCATGTGCACTGTACCATTTAGGATTTTTTGGCACACGACGTATACGTAACACACTGGATGGGCGTTTATCGGGTGTAAATAATACGCGGTGGTGTCCATAGCAAAAGAGATGGAAGCTAAGGCTATATCCCAACAGAAGCAACAATAGCGAAGGGGTCGAAGAGTCAGCGGAGCTGGCTGGGAAGGGCTGCTGCTCATACTCGTCTAATACCGCTCTGCCACACGCTCAGATTAAAAAAGATTAAAGGTAAAGGGAGGTGGCGACAACGTGGCGTCAGATATAAATAGGGTCCACTGTTTCTTTCTCTCTTCAAAGCACACGTACAGTCAAGGGGGGCTACGGTAACAGCAGAGAAAAAGCCAGAGACGAGGGATGTTTGGCGTCATCGGGTCGGCCGCACCTACATAAGGACAGTCAGGATTGGGGAGGATGGGGTGGCGGAAGAGTAAGAACAGCGAGAGATAGAAGGCCACCTCCAGGCTGCTGACATTTGGGAGAGCAGGAGAGAATCAGCTCCTGCTCAGGCGATAGAAGTCAACCTAGCGAAACGAAAACGTGAGCGCGCCTGCCTGACGCCACTCGGATATGATGTCATATAGGGGCTCCCAAAGATCCCCTCCAAACTCCCTATCCTACCTCGCCCTTTGCTGCTCTCGAGTTGGTAGTACCTATATACCGTTGTTATACTGCTCTTGCTGTTTATTGGTATTATACCGCTTCTATTAGCCAGTTTGATGATTTTCAGGACTATTTATACGTCTTTTCTGTTATTCTGTTTTCGTTCGCTTGTTTGCTTGCCAGCCTGGCACCTTGGTATGGCTGCCGAGCTGGCATTTAAATTTCTACCAACCACTCGCCGTACATCACCACAAAAAAAGTTGTACGTACTTCTCTAGTTGCTGGTCAACAATAATTTCATTGCAAAGTTTCTTAAAAAAATCGGTAAGTGACGAATTAAGACCTGTTAGTTACTCAGAATTTTGTACCCAAAAATGGCTATTAGTTTGTTACACTAAGAAACCACTTTTTACTTTTTGCAATATTAGTTTTTAATCTTAAAAAAAAAAAAAAAAAAAAAAAATTATACCAAATAGCCATTAAAAATATCTACAAAAGAGCGTTTGCATAACTGCGATCGCTTCTCAGTTTCTCCTGTACAATGAAAAAAAAAGGTAAGAAGTTCTCATTTTCAAATTTTACAAAATTTTAGTAATAGTCATTCAAAGTTTTAATGAATTTAATAAACGTACCAGAAAAGCACCCTCACAGTGCCTCACACTAGGATTGTAAAAGGATAGTTTTTCTGTTTGATTTTTTTGATATCAGTATAGCTCATTAGAATATTGTTGTATAGCCTGGTATAGCAGTTTTTAAAAAAAGTAACTTTTTCAACTTTGTAAGAATCTTTACACAGGTATCACATACGGTAGGTAAGTATCACCAAAAGTGCCAGTTGGGGCGAATTTCAATTTTATTTTATTTTTCTTAGAAAATTAAAGTATCAGACGTCATATCTAACAATTTATTAGTGCGTATGTAGAAAAAAAGTAGTTCATCTATTTATTCATAAATATTTACGTGATCCCCTTTATAATATTTCACATTAGATATAATTCATTTGTGCTCAACTCTTCTTCCAGTCCTCAAAGTACTTCTGATAAAGTATTTTTTGGTGTAGCCTGAATTCTTCCAGCGATGCAGTTTTTATATCCTCAATTGTAGTAAATCTCCATTCAAATTGCTTCACATGAACTAAAAGAGATGCCGAAATCACCCGCTCCTTCTCTAATAGTGATTTGGCGATTACTCAATACAATTGTTTTTACTTCTTCAATGTTTTTATCTGTTACTCATGTGCTTGGGAGTTGAAGGCGAGGTTCGTTATGAATATCTTCTCGATTCTCCTCGTAAAGATTGTACCACTTATTCTACTTTTGTTACTTAGAGTACGCTCACTGTATGCCAGTGCCAACAATTTAGGTGTTTAGGAGTACTTGACTCAATTTTTTTTTGTACAAAATTTGTATACAAAATGTTGGGGACGAGTGTAACAGTATACAAGGAAGAAAAGAAAATGAAAATTGAGTGTAGGTATTTGGTGAATATCTCCAATTTTTCCTTAGAAACAGTTGAATTAATTTTATGAATTATATACACTTGGTAAAATGTAAGATGCATAATAGTGTAGCTAAAATTTTTTGCTCGATTTTTCGTAAAGTTTAAAAAATTTGTATTTTACCTTCGGGAGTTTACAGTATGTTAAGTAGGTATTGTAGGTGTAAAGTATACAACTAACGCGCCTGAAGGGCGTGATTGTATGTTGTAGGACTCGCTTTGGTAAAAAATGAGCCGTTTTTTCTCCTAAAGTTTTCAAAATATCAATTTATAAAATTTACCGAAACTTTGAGGCCACAGAATTCGGGGAGTAACTTATGGTCTACTCTCAGCAAGATCACTCCCTAAAATTGGTTTATAGGTGATTCAAACCATAAGCGTTTGTAAATTCTTCAATATCTTGGCCTCGTGTGCAGCTACAGAAATCGATCGCTAGAAAATTTTGAGTACCTAACAAGAAAAACATGAATGGACGTACAATTTAGCAACATATCGTACATCTGGCCTTTTATGTACTGCTTGGTACTTTAATACTTTAATTACTTTGGTATACACATTTTGTGTTACTTTTTAAGCACAATTCTGCTGCGTTACATGTACGATGAGTAACACAATATTTGAAATGTAGCTAACGATTTTTACAGAGTTGATTTTTTTTCATAATGCAGGTATAAATTTTACATATTTTCATGCTTTGTTTGCCTATTAAAAGTATTAAAGCTACATCATTTTTCCATTTCAACATTCAATATTGATTGAAATGCGAGTTATGAATTTCCGAACATCAATCCAAAATACATACGGTTTTATACAATATATGGGAGAACCACTTGGTCAACTTGTTCTACCAAAACATACTTTTTGCTTTTTTTCATTGTGCATAATGCTATCGTATCATGATGCTTATGTATAAGAATTTTAGATGTGTCTTCCAAACTTATGCTTTAATTCGTTTTCTTACACTTCTAATAATCAAAAACTGTATTTATTGATTTTTCCTTCAAAATTGGGGCACAGCGAGTTGGTAACAATAACAGCAAGTGTAAAAGTAAAGAATCTAAGATATTTTTTTAGATGGAGTGTGTGGTTCTTGGAGTACTCAAAACTGTATTCGAATGATAGGTAGATAAATAAATGAAAACAAGAAAAAATAACACAACGAAAACTTTTTTGTATCGAAAAAAAGAGAAAGAAAGATGAAAGAAAAAAACAGAAGGAGCAAGTCAAATAAAGTTTCTGCTAAAGTTTGTAGTTGCTATACATAAATATATTTAGTTACGTGTCCTAACTAAACTGGCACACAAATAGAATGAACAAAGTGATAGGGAGCTTCCTTGCAGATGAGTCACGTAGCAGACCCAGAGTCCGTGTAACAGACTTTGACGTCAAGGCGTCACTGATGCTCATGCTATAAGTCTCTCTCTCTCTCTGTCCATTTGGATCTTGTATATGATTAATTTATCTCCCAAAGCGATTGCGTATCTATCTGAGTGCTCCTAGCAGAGCATGGACAGACAATGGAAAAATATGACTACAATAGCTTGTCAGCTTTAGCTCTGCTGAGGTAACTCTGCCATGATTTCCGCTCCTAGTATCCGATTCTTCTTTTCCCATTTATTTTTCGTAAACTGATTCACGAAGCGAAGTTTCGTCATGCTCGTCATTGTAAGAAATCTTGGGTACTAGGGCTTATACTAAACTTTTTCTTTGTTGCTTTAAAGAACTCTACATACTCATGTATGCATATACTTCCGTTCAGTCTTCACTTTGTTTTGCTTCTGTACATGACTTTGGTGTTTTTATTTTGACTGATAATCGGGTATGTGCTGAAAAATTACTGTCCTCGTTAAATATTTATACAAATCACCGCCAATTTCTGGGGGAATCAAGCTGCTAATTTTGCTCACCACGGGGGATTTCGATAGGTTCGATTTTCCATTCCAACTTCATGCATATAGCCATTATTATATGTTATTGCTATTTATTATAGTCCATGACATATATATTAACATGCAAATATTGTAATTAATTTTTTACCGAATTGAGAAAAGGCTATATCAGTAATTTTAGACATTTGTGCAAATAGACGAGCAAACTCATTATTTTTACTCTAATATTAGAAAATAAACTATTTCTGCATACCCCCGCCACAAGTGCTTCATATCTGCCCTGCTCCAAAACAGATACTTAATCAGGTCTTTCGACGAGGGTATGCAGAAAAATAGTATAGGCACCATCTTCAGAGGTTAAGAAATGTCCCAGATTTCAAGTTTATTTACGTGGTTATTCACTAGGTGCGTATTATACTATCAAAATTTTTTGAGGCGTATAGCATCACAATACATCCAACGTATGCTGATACAAATATTATGCGTGGTACTGGGCAGTCTGTAAATTTTTACTTATGAACGTAACATCATACAATTGATTGCGTATGGGATCACTTGCCGCTCAATAACATTGAAAAACATAACCACACTATCGCGGTCAAAGGCAAAAAACGCCTTGGACAAGCTGTTTTGCAGTAGTTTTTTAGTAAGTAGCATGAAAACTTCTTTTTTTATCGAAGATACTACTGATTTTAATAGTCTCTGACACATTATAGAACTTGTAATTAACCTTCTGTTAGAATTTGGGATCGATTGGCGCTGTAGTTTTTAAGATTTTTGCGAACATACAATTAAACGCTGTCTCGATTAGTTATACAATACTAAGATTAAGATAAGATGTTAACTTATTTCTAGTTGGTACGTTCATTACTGAAATGACTTTTTTTTTCAATTGCTTTTTATGAAAATTTTAAAACAAACTTCTTGTTTTAGTTGAAAAAAGTGGTCAGACACTCCCGCCTTCCGATGCAAAATATTGAGAAAATTCACTAGTGGTTGAACAAATATTCAGTAAAGTCAGTGGCATTGTGGTGTTAAAAAAGTAGAGATTACAAATGGATATTGAATAATCTATAGGCAACAAAACCAGGCCGAGTGATCAACTCTAACTTTCTATTTTTTAGGTTGCACAGTAAAAATTTGAATAGACACTGAAATGTCGTAAAATAACTTAATAAAAACAAGCATTTACATTGAAAAATTCACAAAGCTGAGTATATCTATCCGCTTATGCAATCTTAAGTAAAGTCAAAAAAAAAAAAAAAATAAAAAAAAATAGAAGAACATACAGAGCTCAAATACAAACAGCAGTCTGAGCATGTGCAGCGCTTTTGGTAAAGATCCTACATTAAACAATTATAGCTGAATTGGCTACGCCTGCACTACCCGCATACTTGTGCAAGTACTACTTATACTTTTGTCCTTGTGACTGACCTGTTGGATCTCTCCCTTTTCATGTAATATAGGTAATACGTATCAACTTAATTGTTTTTGGTCGCCACATCTATCACTAATGCTCTACTTACGAGGTATCCATTGAACGCGTTTATGCTACTTGATCAACGAGTAAAGTAAGACTACCTCGAATGCTAGGTACCCGTGATGTAGAAAACTAAGTGCTGGCCGATACCGGCCATTAGATTACTGTAGAAATGAGCATTATCATCCGGAGTTATTATCAGGATATGCGGGGCCATTCAGTGTGATATATGATGGAGGTGGATAATCACATACGCACTTGAGAAACCTGAGATTAATGCCCTTTTGGGAAAAAATAAAAGTGCGTGTATGCGCGTATTTAACCTTTAAAAATATACTGATGAAAATCACTCTTTCGTTGTACTAGATAATCAAACATACACTGGTTTTGATTGAACCATCACTGTGGATAAGACTTTCTATACTCTCAAACAAAACTTGCCCTTTATCAACTGTAACTGCTGTAAGTTGGTACTACATTGTTGATTTTAATGTTTATCAATTATTTTAATAACACTAGATAATAGATATTTAACTGTAATATACCATAACGTTGTTCTTACAGCTCTTGTAAGGAAAAGTTGCCATAACGTTTGAGAAACGTGAAAATGTTGAAAAGGCTCACATTTCATGTCTAAAAATTGGTTAATAATAGCTTAGTCTCTCACGTTAGATGTCGTTGTATAAATAGTTTCACCTCAATTGACAAATTACAAGAAAATTGCCTTTCAACGTTTTTACATAGTTCTTACTACATCACCAAAGCTTTTTTTTACAAAGCTGTACAGTTTAAAAAATAACTTGTTTTATTGTTTTAGAATATTGTGTGCCATGAGCGAAGCCTTAAAACACTAATTAGAAGTTGTCTTTTGCTTAGTTTTCATCTTGCAGTTGAAAAATATTAAGGCATGTAAGATATATTTATTATGGTCACGTGTGGCTTGGAATAGTAATAGTGGGATCTTCTTGGTACTGATGTGTGTAAACATAAAATAAGCGCTTGCGCTCATTTTATTCTATGCAGTCATTCTCCCATGGGATCGTTGATAAAGGCGCTGGTGCCCTCATCCGAGTAAGTATGACTCGTTCCTATAGAGTTAACCTCCCCTCCCAGCTCTCCTTGCTGTGAAGAACGCACTTTTATACTGTCAGGTATTTCATGCTGTCAATGTCTGCAATTGAAATTATTACTGATTAAAATCTTTCTCGACTCAATACATTTTTTCTATAGGGGAAAGAACGTTGGGTAATTTATTGCATAAAGCAAAGGGTAAGTTTATCCAATTAAAAGTTGATCGTTATATCTTCAGCCCTCATGTACCATCACTGCCATCTGATCTTTTATAAACACATTTTAAAGTAAGGATGATGAGCACGTACATTTAATCCACAAACGCCACATAAAGTAGATACCTTGAGACAACTCTTATTACTTTTTATAGTATGAAGTAACTAATGTAATTGATCCCTAGTGATAGGGCCTTAAGCCTAACTAATATACATCTATGCTACGAAACGAAACTGCAATAGTATCATGGAAAAAGGTAGAAAATACTGCCAAAATTTTTGTTTTTCCAATCACTTGAGTGTTATTTATTAATACGTTGAAACCTGCACCATCCGAAGTAATCCTACTTTCAGCAAGTAATCTTGCTTTTGCAAGAGTTTTACTCTAGATCTTCTTCTTTCCAGGAGCATATATATTTATCGATTTCAACACCAAAATCTTAGCCATAATTTATCTTATTCTTTTTGTTGTCTGCTCTATTTTAGTTAGATTAAATAATAAGTAGTACTTTAATAAACTACAACTTCAGTTAAAACCGTTACATAACTAGTGAAGAAAGAATTATTTTTTTCTGTTCTACAATGTTGAATTTTTTTTTGTTCTACAATGTTGCCACTTCAAAATATGTTAACTCTTTGTTGCCAACAACAAATATCCCAAAATATTTTTTTTCGATTCCTGGACATAGTGCCAAGGGTGAGATAATTTTTTAATGTTTTGAAGCGCAATGAACAGATGAACACAACTGACTTTCGGTAACAACTGTTCGTGAACTCATGTCAATCAAATTTTATTTTGATGAACTAAATTGTAAACAGTTTTATGAGTAACTATTAAAACTCGAAAATTCCAATTTATTGCGTCAAATTAGTACCTCCAGCAAATATTGTTAGTTTGACTATACGATTTGCCAGTATATGGCTTTCACTGGGATTCAATAAAATAATTTTTGTTTCACACTGAACAGTAGTATACACTTAAAAATAATTAGTATTTCTTTATATTTGCTACTTTTTTTCACCACATGACGTACAGCAATTTAATAAAAAATATTTATTGTAAGAGATTCAAGAGGAATAGAAGAAGGTGGGGCATACATGACGTAGTAAAAGTAAATGCTTGTAAGAAGCGTAATGAAGCATTAAAAAAAAAAAAAAAATAGTAGATAGACTGATCACTTTTACTGAATAGTTAATTGGTTAAAATATCATTTGAAATTGCATAGTTGGTTTTTTGTAAGTTACAAATACAGGTAGAGAAATGGCTCGGTCTACCCGCCTAGCAGGCATACTTGTCCATCGGGTGGGGCATACGTAGCCTGGATGTAAATGTCCATTTTTTTTTATTCAGAAAATTTCTTTGTGATAGTGATAAGACAACAACCGAGATGAATAACACGATCATGAAAGAAATTAAATGCAAAATATCTAAAAAGTTATTCTTTGAATTGTAATACTGTAAACATTGAATTGATACATATTAAGTTTTTTTTGCAAATATTGCAGTATAACGAGCATAATCACCTTTAATAAAATTTTATAAAAATATTATTTATCTCGTTAATCATTATATTAAATCTTATGAAAACTTACAGAATTTCGTATCACTTTCAATTTTATAAGCATTGAAACTCAAGTATTATGATATGCTTATCTCTACAATAACTTTTAACTTATAATTAAGTAAAACAGTATTGAAATGAAACAATTGCACTTCATTACTTTAACAGGAAAATGGATGGATAGTGTTATCTGAAATTACTGAAAAACTCCTATTTTCGGTACTTCACTTCATTTTTCCATATTACTTTTCTTATTATAATGTCAAACCATAGCTGGTAAAAAATTTCACGACAACGTACATTTTTACGTATACTAAAAATAACAGATACTCGACACATAGCTTAGTAGAAAAGGTAAGAAACCATCATCAGCTGTGATGAATTCGCGCACTGAGCTATACAGGGCACGAGCGCCGTCTACCCCAGTCAGTTGTGCCTACGAATCCTTACATTTAAATTTTTGTCAATGAACTACTATAACTTTCAATTGCACTTGAAAAAAAATAAAAAAAAAAAAAAACGTATTGAAAGTTGAGACTTTAAACTTTCGATTGGATACATAACATAACCGATTCTGATGTTTTTGTTTACATTCTCTTGCCCTGCAAATACCTTATGTTTAAAACTGTGCCTAATACGCTCTGCAATACTGTGTTACAAAATGGGAGAAGAAGCTAGGACCGTGATTTTACAAGGTGTAGTATTGAACATTTTTTTTCTAACACCTATTAAACACTTGACTATAACTAAAAAAATGTTGAATCTTTTAAGAAAATCCAGATTGTTTTCTACTCCAGTAACAAACAGCGTATAGTAAAACTCAAAGTATGCCAAACGAACAGAGTCTATCACCTGATGCAGCTACTACTTTTTTAAAAAGAGAAAGTTTTAAAGAAATTCTTTTATCCAAGCTCTATTTTAAAATCAAATTTGATTCTATTTTATATGCTATTCATGTATCATGGTCAAATATTTCAAATATTGTTAGATTTCATAACTTAAGCGACGAAGAAGGAGATTTTTATTTGTCAAAAGTGTGTGTTTTTATGGAATCTGCTATTAAATTAAATGAAAAGACCATCAGTCATAGCTGTGAGATTTGGAAAGCTGAAAGAAAGAAAAGAATCATTGCAAGTAGTGCATATCAACTGTACCCTTATCATCATCATCAATAGTATGACTGCACTTGATAACACTTCGAAGCGTATAATTGTTTGGCTTGATATCGAGAGTTATGTTGCGAGTTTGTAATACCTGAATCAAAAATGATTTAATATCTTTAATCTCATAACTGCCCGTTGGTAATACAATAACTTGATTGCCGACATAAAATTTATTACAATTTTCATCAATATTTGGGATTGAGTCGAATGACAAAAATTCTACTAAGCCAAGAATGGAGATGTGTTTTGGTGATAATTTAATCGATGGAAAATACTGTGCTTCTAAGACAGAAAAAGTACCGAAAAGGCTGAGTATTGTTTCTTTCATGGTTGTTGAAGTGTAACTAAGTGGTTTCTCCCCATGTAAGGAAGTTATAATTGTTTTAAAAGACACTTTAAGCACAAATGACCGCAGTTGTAGTAGTTAAATTCTTGATATCACTTATAATTATATTTCACTTTACTAACTTCTAGATACAACATTGAGTCAGTAGGTGGCTGCAGATCTCCAAAACTGTCAAAGTACACAACGTTATTACCACGTTTTTGATAAGCCACCCAGTGAGTTCCAGGTCCATTCTCAGCATCAAGATTTACTATAGCTGTTTCACAAAACCATGGACCGTCAGCAGGTAAACTGTTTCTCATATGAATACTCCACGAAAATGAGGAATTTTTAAGGTCTTAGAATATTTTATCAAATCTATATTGGTCAGAGCTCAATCAGATAATTTTATGTCTTTAAATTTTTTTTTTTTTTTTAGGTTTTTTTTTTATAACCTTTTTCAGCGTGAGGCTTTAAATAGACTCCTAATCCAGTTTCAGTGATTTGAGATAAAGACCTTTTCCAAGGGCGATAGCTTCCATGGTTTGATTATGTCTCTGACTTTCTGCTAGCTGCTTTTTGGCTGACTTAGCAGCATTTATACTCTTCATTATTCCAGCTATTCCGTTAGCTACAGCACCGGTTGCACTCAAACCAGCAAACAAGAGAATTAAAGGTAAAACTCCACCAATCTAAGTAGGAAGGCGTAAGATGCGTGGAATCGTAACATAGTTTTTACCTTCCGATTTTTTAACCGCACTGCGAGCACCTTTTATAGCACTACTAATGACATCTCGAGCACTTTTGCTTTTAGTATTTATGTCTTGCGAGGCAGCCTTAATAATTGCATTTAAAGCACTACATCGTTTTTTCTTTGACCTACCCATCATTCTTTTCCTTTTTTTAATACTCTGTTTTTGCTCTTGCTGCAACCCCATACCAAATTTACTTTTAACCTTCATAGCACCAATCACTAGGGCAGCTGCTGCTTTTTCACCAATACTTGAATCTAAAGCTTTAACTCTTTGCCAAGCCTTCTCAGCTAAAATTTTATCTGCTTCGTGTCTGGCTTTTAAATCTTGTCGATTTTTTGGATACACTATATCATGCTCTTTGTACGCTGCGTCCAGTGTATACAAGACCATGCCCTCTCTTACGACGCATGATGATGATGATTAGTCTTCAGAGGTTGGATATGACTAAGCGTTCAATAAAATGAAGAGTGTTTTTGTAGTAGACAAATTTGTTGATAAACAAAGAGCTCAAACTATATAAGCGTTGTACTATTTCATTAAAAGATTAGTTTGAACTGATTATTCATACAGTATAGACATGGAGTTTAAAGAGCAATCCATAAAATTACAAGTTCCTAATTTTGACTCTATTGTAAAACAAGACAA
This sequence comes from Copidosoma floridanum, assembly GCF_036245765.1. Classification (NCBI taxonomy): domain Eukaryota; kingdom Metazoa; phylum Arthropoda; class Insecta; order Hymenoptera; family Encyrtidae; genus Copidosoma; species Copidosoma floridanum. Next base: position 21,581,901 of record NW_028321878.1, on the reverse strand, counting down.
GCGTTCAAATTGACATGGCGAACTACTCCCTGACAGTATTCGCGCAGTATTTTGCAGTCCATATAATTGTGGTAGAACTAATAGCTTATTGGCTCTAATCGTGCATCCCAATGGAGTTAAGTTTGAAAATGTGTACGTATATTCAAAATCGCTACATCAACTAAAGTACAAGTTTTTAAAAGAACTATAGGAGCCTATAGAAGATGTGAAATACTTATTTTTTAGCAAACACGAAACTGTGGTCTCACCAAATGATGCTTTACCAAATTCTATGGTGATTTTTGATGATACAGCTTGTGAAAAACAAGATAATGTAAAAGGCTTTTTTTGTATAGGTAGACACAAAAATGTGGACTGCTTCTATCTTTGTCAGTCATATGCTCAAGTACCAAAGCATCTCATAAGAGATAATGTTAACTTTTTAGTTTTATTTCGTCAAGATAAAGTTAACTTGAGGCATGTGTATGATAATCATGTAAACTCAGACATGTCATACATCCAATTTTAAAATTTTTGCTTTAATTACTGGAATGATGATAAACATGGGTTCGTCGTTATAAACAAGTATAGGCAAATAAATAATGGTTGCTACAGAAAAGGCTTTGATGATTTCGCCGTACATTTAGGACACACCTAGTGCAATCGTTACAGTGTGTTGCAAGACGTTGGATCATAATCATGTATCAACAAGAGAAAGATGTTTTACGCCAGTTAGTGAAGGCGCGAGAGGCAGTTCAAAAAAAATGCAGACTATTGAATTTTGGAAAAAATGAGGCTGAAAAAGTACTTAGTGAAACTTTCAAACCAATAACAGACCCTTTTATGGAAATTGTTGCCAAAACAAAAAAACACAAAAATAATAGTAATAATTCTGTTAGTCACAATTATTTTTTTTTTATATAGAACTTGCAAAAAAATTCCCATTTATTAAATCTGATTCAAAAACTTTGACCTAGACAATTAATACATGGAGTAAATCGTTAAGGAACTTCATAAAGCAGCCAGGCGTACTTATCCTCACCGAAAATTTAACATACGTGGCTTAGACGAAACTTGGCAAGCCGACCTTGTAGAGATGCAGCCTTACGCTCGTGAAAATAAGGGTTATCGGTATATGCTTACTGTAATAGATGTTTTCTCCAAGTACGCATAGGCTGTACCTGTCAAGAAAAAAATCGGTGAAGAAGTAACTGCAGTAATGCATTCGACATTGGAAAAAGGATGGTTGCCCGTGAACATGCAAACTGATCGGAGCCAAGAATTCTCTAATGCAAACTTCCAAAATCTCAGGCAGAAATATAAAATAAATTTATACTCAATGTACAGCAATCTTAAAGCATCTATATGCGAGCGATTCAATCGTACTTTAAAAGATTTGATGTGGAAAAAATTTAGTTTGCAAGGCAATTATAAACGATTAAATTTGTTACGAACGTTAATTAAATTTTATAACAATAGAAAACACCGAGCAATTGATTTAAAATCAAAAGATGCTGTGACTGAAAATGAAGCTCAAATTTTGGAGAAGTTAAAAAGAAATGTGAAAATAGCAGTAAGTCTCAATCTAAATTCAAAATTGACTATAAAGTACGAGTGAGCAAAATCAAACAAGCATTTGACAAAGGATATACGCCAAATTGGTTGACGGAAATACTTACCATCACGCGAGTAGCAGCAACAAATCCAATAATTATCATCTCAAAGATTACCAAGATTAACCTATTTCTGGAGATTTCTACGAACAAGAACTGCAGAAAACAAAGCATCCTGATATATACCTCTAAGAGAAGGTTCTCCAAAGACATGGCAATAAAGTTTTTGTCAAGTGGTTGGGTTTTGACAGTACTCACAATAGTTGGACGAATAAATAAGATCTTCTTTTTTAATTATGTTAAGTTAAAAAGTGATAAGATTCTAATATGTATCAAGTAATAATGAAAATTTTACATAGTAAGAATGTTTTAAATAAATACTCAACATTTTTAAAAAAAATTGTAAGTAATTTTCTCACCTGTTTACATTTTGCATAAGAAAATATGATGTGTTTTCTGTTGTACATTATAAATAGTTTTAATTTATTTACAGCCTCCAACAGTTCATTATAAAATTTTACGTTTTTAAATAAGGCTGAGCTGATTTTAGTCTGCAGAAAAATTTGAAATTCATCGTCAAGTTCTGCAATTATCTTAGGTCCGAATTTAGTATACACTTTTCTTAGTTTTGACACCATATAATTTTAATTAGGTATCAATTCGGAAAGTTTCTTCGTAAGAAGAAAATTGCTGTCAGCGATTTTGTTGAGTGCTGCTAGATCCATCTTTAACAAAACAAAAAAAAATATGGAACTTGGCATAAAATGTTTATACATTACATATGCTGAGTAAATATGCACAAATATTTACTATAAAAAATATATCACCTAGACTGTATTTAGATTTTTTACTCGGTGGTTCACTTGAAGGTGATGTCAGCTTCTGTTGGTTAAGTTCAACCTTACTGAAACCTCTGCTAGAGTGTAGAATGAGCTTGCCTGGTTGAGACAACTCCTTATATCGCACTAACCCCTCTACTAAAGGCTCATCTGATAGTGTTCGGTTTATTTTGGGGGATCTAATACAGTAATAGCCCTTGCAGCTTCTCCTACCTGATTGGCTACTCCCACTATCGATCCTTCACTCTTATTGGATGATTCTTCTCCCACTCTGCTGTAATGACCCCATGGTGGTGTATCTGTACAACCAGGTTGCAAAAATCGTTTGTCATCATGTGCACTTAGTGCAATTTTAGTCTCTTTTTCAGTAAAAAGCTGATGATGATGCGATTTTATATTATTTTGCTTTCGTGTCATACTAGTGCTTTCACACAAACATGTTATATAACCGTCAAAAGTTACTTTAGTCTTCAAACTTTTAACACCTTTGGCCTTTTTTGATGGATTTTGATCTTGAATTTTCACACTTTTATACGATACATTTTGCTTCGTAGTCCTACAAATTCGAACATGATTTTTCCATTACATTTATCCTTGATTAAACCATCAATTTTTCTATTAACCAGAGGCAAATGAAACTCATTATTAAAATGATAGTCTGAAGTATCAAATTTTCCAACATTTTCACACATTACATTATGAATATTTTAATTTGTTTTTTCATGTACAAGACTATCAGTGTTTGTGTACAAAGGTTTGCATCGATCTCTTATTTTATTTTTCATAAAATCATAATGAAATTCGTATACAAGTATTTTTCATAAATCTAAGACACTCAACCCAACATGTATTGGTTTTTTTATACAGACATCTGTACGAAGTAGTTGTATAGCTACAAGCTGATCATCAAATATGTCACAGCTGTGGATATTCAGTCGTGCAATGTATGTCTCAGCACCATTTCGCCCCTTCCACTTGTTGATGAGTTTAACATCATTTCGTTTACGTTCATTTTCCGTAGTCTTTCCATAAACACTATTATTATATAACTTATACAACATTTTCTCAAAATCAATATGTGCATTTTGACGCTTTTCACTGTTGAAGTCAATGTATTTCTTTAGCCACGAATTTTGGTTTAAACTGCAGAGTTCTATGTATTTTTTTTTATACGAAGACTATGGCTTACAGCTTGTTTAAGTGCACGATAGTGTATCACATATCGCTTTTTGTCCTACAAAGTAGTCATTAGTTTATTTTGTTTGGATCTTGGAGGCGTCATATGCTCAGCACAGAATGGTAAATCTTTATGAGCATTGTGGAGAATCTTAGGATATTCAAGGTCTACTTCGAGTATGTAACCAATTTCAGCATCGTCAGCAACATTTAAAATACCTAAGGAACTTATATTTTGAATCCATTTAAAACCTGAATAATGTAAAGATTGAGTCATCGTCCAGCCATACAAGTTATTTACATCATCATACATAAAATATGATCCTTTTTTCATGTATAAGTTGTTGGCTTTTGCATATCGATTACAACATTGAGATATGCCTCCAAGAATGCCTCGCTCAATAAACATAACCATGTCAATATGAGTTCACAATTATAGTTTTACCTGCAATTATAATATTTTTTTAATTTTAAAAATTAATAGCAAAAATTTATAAAAAAGTCTAACCTTTGTATACTTCAACATAGCATCCCAGGTTAAGCCAGGTGTTGTATAGTAATGAGCTGGATCCAATCCATAGGCTTCAAGACAATTGTTCTGAAAATTTTCAAAAACTTAAGTAAGCAGCAGAACGTCAGTCTTTAAGTATAAATCTGAATATTCTCCAAGTATTTGAATATTAAATGTATTCCAGATGTTTTTAGCATGTTTAGCATGTTCATAATCATCATGAGTTATATGAGCTTTTTATAAGCTGCTACAAGAATCTTGTTTTGATAGTAACATCTTTTCACCAAGTTTTTTAAAAGAAAAACTATAATCATATGGAAGTAAGCCTTTGCTTTTTTATAAATTTATTTGGTCTACGGTATATTTATCATCATTTGTGAACACTGTTTCTAATATTTTCAATTTGTTTAAATATGATGATAATTTTTCAAGTTATAAAGCCATATATTTAAAGGAATCAATAAATCGTAGGTTAATATCAGTACCCTCTACATGTGTCGTAAACGAAATATATTTTTCTTTAGTCTGCGGTAAAAGTTGAATCCTGGAAAGCACTTTGCTAGTTCTTTTATAAAAAAATGCGAATCATAACCACTTAGGTTATGAAAAACTACAGGTATCGTTCCTGAGTCTTAATAATTAATATTACAATTATTGTGTACTGGACCATGATATCTAAAAAAAAATTTTTTCAAATAAATCATGATTAATACATAAAAAAATTTTGTTTTTTAATTTAATAAAATTACGCTTACTTTCCAGTAAGATGGCAGTGATCTCTGACTTTAAAATCATTCGCTCCACATTCACATTCGCTCCAAAATTGCTTATAGTGGCAAGTGACAAAGTTTTAGGACAAACCAAAGTTAATATTTTGTAACTTCATCTAACAAAAAAAATCTAATGTCTATCTATGCTGTACACAATAAGAAAACAAATGGTTGTATTTCTTCTAATACTTCTAACCTATATGTGTACACGTTCTACATTATTAGATCAAAAGTTATGGCAAATTTACCTTTTAAAAAATTTTTTTAAATATCAAGAAATTTTATTTTTGTATGTATTAATTTTATTAAAATCACAAAGGAACCTATTAAAATATTTCATAAAATAACTGATATTGCTTGCTATTTCTTTTAACAGAAGAAAATCATCTAGCTCATTCTCCTGATCATCAAACAGAGGTCCTACAACCCTATAGCTTCAAAAAAAACCAACGACATCACCAAAAATCACAGGAAGATTTGCAACTGGAGGAAAATCTCGATCTTAACAAATATGTCAGAAGAACCGAGTTCCTCAAGGAAATGTCATCGCTGTAATGTATGCCAAAAGAGTTTCTCCTTCCCCAGTTTACTGGCATTACACATGCGTATCCATTCTGGTGAAAAACAGTATCAATGCACGTTATGTTCAAAAAAATTCAGCAAGAAAGGCAACCTTAAAAAACACATTCGAATCCATTCTGGTGAAAAACCATTTCAGTGTTCGGATTGTTTACAAGCTTTTGTTAAAAATAGTGATCTGATGAGGCACATACTCATTCACAAGGACGAGAGGCCCTTTAGTTGCTCTAAGTGTCTGCAAACTATTCGACGTAAACATCATCTCGAAAATCACCAATTGACCCACTCGAAAACTAAGTCCTTTGGGTGTGCAGTTTGTTATGAATCTTTTCCACTCAGACACCAACTTAAAATTCATATGCATATACATACGAAATCAAGCACCAATTGCTCACCATCTAATTTCAACCAGAACGAAGATCTCATACAGCACATAAACGTCCAGTACAACATATTTCGCTGCAACGAGTGTCCGCAATATTTTACCCACAAAAGCAGCCTCATAAAACACGTTAGATCTAAGCATAACCATCGCTGCACTCAATACCCGCAAACTTTTGTCCGAAGCAGTTGTAGAACCACATGTGCAATCGGCATTTGTTTCCATGTGGCGAATGTCGGAAAAGCTTAAAAGATTCAAATAGTCTCCTGAGCCACAAACTTAATGATCACTTCTATCACTGCACCGCATGTCCATCAGGATCTTTTAAACAAATCAGTGATTACACGAAGCACGTGGCCATTCAACATCCTTTTCGCTGTAATACGTGCCTATACATTTGCGACACGTCCTCCGATATTCAGAGGCACATACAAGAACCTCACTTTCCTTCACTGGGTAATATCTTTTGTTACAACATTTATTACATAGAAGTTAACTGTTGATTAATCCATTTGTTATGATTCGGTAGTTATTACAAAGTACTTTGAATGAAACATGAAAATAGGTCGTTGAAAATTTCTTCATCCAATGTTTTCAATTATTTTACCTTTGATACCGAAGAATATCATTTCTGAATTTATAACCTAAAGTTGGTTTCGTGTACCTACTGATAATCATTCCACACTCACCTGATTAGAAATTAGGTCAGTAAATATCCTCGAAAATCGTTGGAGAAACAATGGTTTCAAATGGAAATTGACCGAGATCATGAGGATGAAACAAGGACCTCGTCTTGCCTCTCACCAACCGGAAAGACACACTTTCGAACTCCCTCAAAAAAGTGATGCGTCGCTTTTTTAAAAAGGCGACTAGATTGTCCGTCAATGTTTGGCCTCATTGCTAAGTTTATATAAATATATATGTTTTGCCTCTTGCTATACATAGGTGTACTACAGCATTCTATTAACGGTTACTGGTCACCTACATTTTACTACTTGTATTATTAGTACTTAGTTATCGACAACGGATGGACAACACTGACATGATGGTAACTGCGTCTCCAACCACGTGGCAGCACTGGGTGTTTAATTTTTAACACAATACATAAAAATCACCGTTTTTTTTAAATACCGAACGATTACAACAAAAAGAAAAGTTGATAGAAAGATAGAAAATACTTTACTCTTGGGAATACATCCATTTCGAAAACCCTCCTGACGAGTCCTTGATGCCCAATCGCTGCTTTCTCGGTAACTCCGATTCGCTTCCACAAGCGGCGAAAAAAGTGTTTCGTTAGTAAGTATATATGGCCGAATTAGTTTAGCTCTCGACAGAGACGTATGCATACTGGCTCTAAACCACCCATGTGTAAGGCTTGGTTTGAAAGCTTATCTAGTAACTAGCAGCCCCCCGTCTCGGCTTCGCCCGAGACTTACTAAATAAAACACCGTAGTGTGTTGACATGTACCTAATGTCAAACATTTTCAGTTAGAAATTTTACACATATTCCTGATACATCTCAGAACAAAAATCTTCTGATTAAAAACATATTTTTTTGGAATCCATATAGTTTATTTGGTTAAATAATGAGGTGTAAAAATTCAAAAAAATTATTATGCTGAAAAGTACCGTGCGTTCTTTATGCCATAAAATAATCGGTGGCTATAAGAAGCCGTTGATTTACAGTTTCTCCCGTGTAATTCACGAAAACGGCTATTTTTTAAAGCTGTTAAGATTTTAAACCCCCAAAAAATTTATATTAAAAAAAAATTTTTTTTCTCATATCTCACAACTTTATTACCAGAGCAAAAAAGTCCTAGACCTTGAACCCTACATTTTTATTGCCCCAAAAACACAAATACATTTTCTACTCATTAAAAAATCTGAAGTAGGATTTTTAAAGATTTCAGAGATTGCTGTGAGGGTACAATGAAAAGCTGATCTCTCACGTAATAGACTCTTTAGTTGTCGATTTTGACGTTGCTGTTTCAATCTCGATAAATTTTCTGCGTCAGTTTCTTGACGCCTAAGTAAAATTGTATTTATTAGATACACTTGAAGTTTTTCTTCCAATTCACCCTCTTGCGACTTTTGGCATGCTTAAATTTTTGTAACCACTAAAAGCTGTTTTCTGTCAACTTTGTTAAGTTCTAATATATTTGTTGGCAAGGTAGTTTGACGTCCGATGGCCCTAAAAAAGACCGCTGAGCTTTTTAAGTTAACTCTTTCTTGACTGCAGTTAACAGCAATTGTGACCTGGATACCTCAGGGTGATCTTTTCTGGCCTGCTGTTGAAGCCCCAGACTGATCGGGAGAAAAATTACAAAGTCCGAAGCTTTGAAGCTAGTTGTAAAGATCTTTCCCAACGTCTCCTGGTATAACGTCTAAGACGTTGGTGTCGAAAGCACCTTTTTTATTTGCAGATTCAGTTGTTTTGGTGATCTTAGATGGGGAGATTGGTTAGTGATACTTGTCCAGTGGAGACTGTCCCGTTGGCTCAAGTTTTTTTTCCTACATAGCTGTTATAGGTTTGCCCAACGCAGACATTGGAGAGGATCAGTGATTCCTGGTTGAATGCTTAGAGTCTAGAGGGTAGTATAGGGTCGTCGGTCACCGGGTTTTCCAGCCTTGCGAAGAACAACTCCGCAGGTGACGTCTGCTAGTGAATGGCTGACTTGGTTTAATAGTGCCCGTCTTTAGTTAATATAGTCTTTTAGTCGACGAATCGCTTTCGGAAATGGTAATAAAAATGTATTTGTTGGCAAGGTAGTTTACACTTAGGTGGATCCTAAAAAGAACCGATGAAATTGATGGTTAAGTAGGGAACGTAAATACTTATAATGGCGCTAAAAAGTGCCAGTGGTGAAACTTCCAGGCTATTCTTATTTCTGATGATGAAGAACTGGGTACGGTTGCTTGATTCTTACCCTGGTAGTCTCGATGTACGGAGACTGTGATGAAGGAAGGTACGCTGCTGACCAAAGAATATCTCGTCTCGGGTCGTTCCCCGGATAACCAACCGCTCATCGTTAGACGGGAACATGTGGGTAAGCGCATTGGGGACGCGACGACCAAGAAGGTAGCCGTTGTGGCTGCCCATGCCCCTCAGAGCTCAGAGCTGTTTTCCCTTGCTTACATTTGTAGCCACACATTCTCTAACTGCAACCAGGTGAGATGGTGGGACTGCCACACAACTCTGAACTCTCTGAAGTCTGAAGAGTTGGTAATATGTCTCCTGGTATTGTGGCAGAGACGGCATAGGTTGGAATTAATTTTTTTTTTTTTTTTTATCGCACTGGTCGAGATTCAGGGTGAATGGACATCTAGGTCACCTCCCCTTTAGAGAAGAGTGTCGTCCGTAACCGGGATACCCAGCTGCAAGACAATCATAAGCATTCTGTATGCAGCTCGTTGAGTTGCCGAAACTCGACTACAACACTATGGAGACGCTCCAGCCGATTATAACCACACTTATTTAATTATGTTGCAGGTAGCTTCGTTTTTATGTCGACGCCACCTAGTGGATTTTACTGAACTAAAGAGAAAAGCTGGCATATTTTTGCAAAATTTTGAGCTCATTTATTGCTATTGTTATTAAATTTTTTAAGATAAAAACTATGCTAAAACCATCTAGGAAGTATCATGAATCAGTGTGCAAAATTCCAACGAAATCGGTTCAGTAGTTTTCGCGGTTAGCAATTACAACGGTTTTAGCGCTTCTGCCTTATATATTAGTAAGATGTTGAAAAAAACGTGTAGTAGCTCACCGAGATCAGTTGAAATCGGGCATCTTGCTGGTGTGTTCATATTTTTTTTTTTTTTTTTTATGATTTTATTAGGAGCCAATGTACTGCCTTATAATTGCGTTTTTCCAAATTTTTCTATTTTATTCACCTCGACTCATAGAGGGTAATGAATTTCTCAATAATACATAACAAAATCATGAATTTTTTCGTTAAAGTTAATATATTCATAACACTCGTTTCAAGGTAACATTGAAAAAAAACCATGTTTATGTCACTTCTAGAATACTGTTCTCCATTGCTGTACCATGGACTAAAAGAAAGACAAAAGAATTAAGTCAAAACAGCTTATGCCAAGTAGTCCCTGTGGATTTGAATATGCTTTGTTAGATTAATGTTTTTATTAAAAGCTTTTAAACATAAGCTGAACCTAAGCGTTTGTTCGTCAGAATGGATCCGTACTCTCTGAATTTAAAGTAGTAATAAGTATACAACTTTTTAAAAATAGTACATATATCATTGTAAAAATAAATGTACACTGTTTGAACAGTAAAACAAGTGATTTCACTATTCCAAAGATGTATACTTATAACTAACTAGCAGCCCCCCGTCTCGGCTTCGCCCGAGACTTACTAAATAAAACACCGTAGTGTGTTGACACGTAATGTGAAACATTTTTAGTTAGAAAATTTTACACATATTCCCGATACATCTCAGAACAAAAATCTTCTTATTAAAAACATATTTTTTCGGAATCCATATAGTTTATTTGGTCAAATAATAAGGTGTACAAATTCAAAAAAATAATTATGCTGAAAAGTACTGTGCGTTCTTTATGCCATAAAATAATCGGTGGCCATAAGACGCCGTTGATTTACAGTTTCTCCCGTGCAATTCACGAAAACGGCTATTTTTTAAAGCTGTTAAGATTTTAAACCCCCAAAAAATTTACATTAAGAAAAAATTTTTTTTCTCATATCTCACAACTTTATTACCAGGGCAACAAAGTCCTGGACCTTAAACCCTACATTTTTATTGCCATAAAAACACAAATACAATTTCTACTTATTAAAAAATCTGAAGTAGGATCTTTAAAGATTTCAGAGATTGCTGTGAGGGTACAATGAAAAGCTGATCTCTCACGTAATGGACTCTTAAGTTGACGATTTTGACGCTGCTGTTTCAATCTCGATCAATTTTCTGCGTCAGTTTCTTGACGCCTCAAATTGTATTCATTAGATACATTTGAGGTTTTCTTTCCAATTACCCTTTTGCGACTATTGGTATGCTTACGACTTTTATGACCCCTAAAGGCTATTTTCAGTCAACTTTGTTAATTTTAATACATTTGTTGGCAAGGTAGTTCGACGTCCGATGGCCCTAAAAAAGACCGGTGAGCTTCTTAAGTTAACTCTTTTTTGACTGCAGTTAACAGCAATTGTGACTGCCTGGATACCTTAGGGTGATCTTCTCTGGCTTACTGTTGAAGACCCAGACTGATTGGGAGAAAAATTACAAAGTCCGAAGCTTTGGGGCTAGTTGTAGTGCTCTTTCCCAACGTCTCCCGGTATAACGTCAAAGACGTTGGTGTCTAAAGCACCTTTTTTATTTTGCAGATTTAGTTGTTTTGGTGATCTTAGATGGGGAGATTGGTTAGTGATACTTGTCCAGTGGAGGCTGTCCCGTTGGCTCAAGTTTTTTTTTCCTTTATAGCTGTTATAGGTTTGCCCAGCGCAGACCTTGGAGAGGATCAGTGATTCCTGGTTGAATGCTTAGAGTCGAGAGGGTAATATAGAGTCGTCGGTCACCAGGTTTCCCAGCCCTGCGAAGAACAACTCCGCAGGTGACGTCTGCCAGTGAAAAGCTGACTTGGTTTAATAATGCCCATCTTTAGTTAATATAGTCTTTTAGTTGACGAATCGCTTCCGGAAATGGTAATAAAAATGTATTTGTTGGCAAGGTAGTTTACACTAAGGTGGCCCCTAAAAAGAACCGATGAAATTGATGGTTAAGTAGGGAACGTAAATACTTATAATGGCCCTAAAAAGCGCCAGTGGTGAAACTTCCAGGCTATTCTTTATTATTATACCTGATGATGAAGAGCTGGCTACGGGTTGCTTGATTCTTACCCTGGGAGTCTCGATGCACGGAGACTGTGATGGAGGGAGGTACGCCGCTGACCAAAGAATATCTCGTCTCGGGTCGTTCCCCGGATAACCAACTGCTCAATTGCTTATCTTTAGACGGGAACATGTGGGTAAGCGCGTTGGGGACGCGACTACCAAGAAGGTAGCCGTTGTGGCTTCCCATGCCCATCAGAGCTGTTTTTCTGTGCTTACATTTGTAGCCACAAATTCTTTAACTACACCAGGTGGGATGGTGGGACTGCCACACAACTCTGAAGAGTTGGTGCAGATTGTGCTCTGGCTAGATATGTCTCCTGGTATTCTGGCAGAGACGGCATTGGTTGGAATTAATTTCTTTGATCGCACTCGTCGAGATTCAGGGTGAAGGGACACTTGGGTTTCTTCCCCCTTAGAGAAGAGTGTCGTCCGTAACCGGGATACCCAGCTGCAGGACTATCACCAGCATTCTCTGAACAGCTTGATGAGCTGCCGAAGCTCGAGTATACAGCTAACGATACGCTCCGGCCTATTATAACCACACTTATTTAATTATGTTGCAGGTAGCTTCGATTTTATGTCGACGCCACCTAGCGGATTTTACTGAACTAAAGTGAAAAGCTAACGTATTTTTGCAAAACTTTGAGCTCATTTATTGCTATTGTTATTAAATTTTTCAAGATAAAAACTATACTTAAACCATCTAGGAAGTATCATGAATCAGTGTGCAAAATTTCAGCAAAATCGGTTCAGTAGTTTTCGCGGTTAGCGATTACAACGGTTTTAGCGACTTTGCTATATATATTAGTAAGATTTAAGCCAGGGAATATTTACCGTGAAAAAGTGGTTTTTACTGTTAAATAGTAAATATTCTCCATTTCAACCAAGTTAACGATTTACTATTTTAATAAGTTAGTTAATGTATTATTGGTAACACTTGAAATATATGTATATGGGCGCGCGCGCGCGCGCGCGCGCGTGTGTGTGTGTGTGTCTGTGTGACTCGTACAGTTATCTTCATTTGGATTAAGATTCTGAGTTGGATTATTGATAAATATTTAAACTTGAAATTTATAGCGACTAGGCGTGAGTGAACGATTGTAATTTTTTACTATTTTGTTAGTAAAAATATTGTTTACTTTTGCAAATAGCGAAATTGTTACTATTTTAAGTTTGGAGCGTAGATGAATTATAAGGTAGTCCATGACGATGAGGGTTCGATTACATGGACCAAAAGAATATCCTAAACTTGTCAAATTTATGTCTAAACTCGACGTAAGACACGAATAAGACAAGTTTAGGATATTCTTTTGGTCCATGTAATCGCAGCCTCAATTGTTTGGGGACACTTATCGCACTGAAATGGTTTCTCACCTAAATGGATACGCATGTGTAGAGTAAAAAAATTGAGAAAAGAAAACGTCCTTTGTTATACATCACAACGATTGAACTTCCCAGAAAAACTCGATTTTTTGGCCATATTAATTGGTCGTGAACAACGTGTCACAGCTAAGAAGTTGCAGCAACGGATCCTTAGGCTGTAGTCATTGGTATTAAGTGTTTTTGAACGTAGCAATACCCTTTCTGTGATTTGATGACCAGTTCTACTGAGCACAAAACAAACGATAAGCTAGGAATGAATTCTACTTCATGAATGACCTTATTCTGTGACTATATGCATACATGCATTAAGGAGGCTCCATTACGGAATATACAAGAACTTTGAATGATATATTATTAAAGTTCAGATCGCGCTGAATCTAATGGTATCCTTATTTGTATGGGTTGGCGATCAAAATCCAGAGATAATTCAATTCAAAGTCATTACTTTTCGAGCTCGCTTAACACAGCCTCTTACGACCGAAGGCCTGAAGAAAACTTTTGACGATCAATTAAACTACTAAAAGGGAATAAGTATACAAGCGAAAAAATTATACGTACCGTAACCATGACATTCTTATCTTTAAGAAACCGGGTAAATTTATAGGCGTTGGCAATGAAAAAATTGATAAAATAGCTAAAATACTATTTTGGTCTGCAGCTATGTTCGGTGAGTGTAGTGACAAACACTGCCGGCCATATTGGTCTAGAGAGCCCACGCAATAAAAAAATTTTGAATTTGTAAAATAACATGAAAACTTTTTTAATGATTTTTCAATTAAATTTATTTGTTCGGTTATAACGCAGTAAATTACGGTAATCATTAATATTAAATTATTCGACAGCTGACTGTATAAATACATAGTATACTATGTATAATAGCAGATGTGAATTCAGTTAAAAATAAAACAAATTTCATGACCAACATACTACTAGCATAAAAGGTATTTTTCATCTATAGTGACATCGCATCGATCGTCATTAAATTGACTACCGCAGTAGGTGATGGAGCCTCCTTAAGCGTGACTGGTGAGGAAAAAAACCTTTTTCATGCTTTGTGGCAAAAAATTCTTTTTCAAGACAAACATTTTCTTTGAGACCATGTTGCAATAAATATGTTAGATTATTCAGGAAAGCGAGCAATTGTAAATAAAATATATTTATTTTAATTGTTTTATAGATACATAAATTGTGAAAAAATGTATATAATTATTTGAAACGGAAAATTCTCCTTTGCGAAATAAAAGAGTACCTGCAAAGCACAACGAATACATCTGAGGCTATGGAGCTACTAGAGATACTAACATCAATGATAATTAGGAGTACATTTATTGGGCCTCTTTTCGTCGGTAAATTAAAGAAAGTTTCATACGGTTCGCGATGCGCATCGATGAATCTGTAGGCCACTACTACTATAGCCCAGAAAACAGTTGCTTCGTTTCCTTTATAAACTATAGTGGACATGAAAATTTTTGTAAATTTTTGACGTATGTGCCATTCATATAATGTATGGTACCGCTTGGATGTATGTTGTCTGCGCAGAAGGCTGCAGTTGGCAGGCATTGCTTATAATAACAGCAACGAAATACAGTTTTCAGTCACGCTCATCAGGATAAAATAGCAAGTACGCGAATAAGAACTGGAGCTAAATCAGGATTAAACTGTAGAGGTAACCTAAATCCTATATGTACGAGAAAATTCACAAAAATATCCGTTTTTTGTCCCCCATTGAAATGAAAAAAATTTTTTTTGAGGCACTCAAAACCAGGCTTATTTTACTCTTAATGTAAAGTACTATGAGGAAAAAATTTTGAACACGGGTTTCAGTGAGAATGACACCTTTTTCCGTGATGTACAAGTTAAAATTATATTTATACATATACACCTCACTAAAACCCATGCTCAAAATCTTTTTTCTCATAGTACGTAATATTACAAGTAAAATAAGTCTGGTTTGAAGGGAGTGCCTTGATAAAATTTTTCGTATTTAAATGGGGGGAAAAAACGTAATAGTTTTTGGGGATTTCCTCATATACATATACCTCCAGTAATGGCCAAAGCGTGGCTACTGGTTAAAAAGGGGGTGCACGGAACGTAAATACACGAGTAAGGTAAGGGGGAAGGTGTACCACCTATATAAAGCACAATGCACATACATGTACCCCAGAGTAAGTAGAGAAGGCTGCTGTACACAGGGGAACTAAACGCGAGACTGGCAAGAGCGCCGCAAGGGTTTGCTAGCTGTCCTGACCGACCGGCTCAAAATTGCTTCTCTTCTTTCTCTCCCAGGTCTCCCTGTCTGTCCATATATGTTATAAGGGGTGCCAATAGGTGCGTATATACTTTATACACGTGCATATATAGAAACGAGCGCGTGGATCACAGATGTGGCGCGAGGCATGCATAAATAGAGAGTGGCACAGTGGGGGAGAGAGAAAGCATGGCACGTGTGGCTTGCCGCGGGCTTCTTTTCCTCGTACAAGTATACTTATAGCTGTATGGATCCTGGCCCAAGGAGCAAACCTCAACGAGTTACGTGATTGGAAGGATAGTTTAATTCTCAACGAGGGTGTTCGTCCAAGTGCAGGACTAGAATATTTAAAATCCGGCTCTGCGCAAACTGGCTTTGTATAATTGCCTGCATAGTTTTCTTGCATATGCACATGGTAAGCAATGCCATCTATCTAATTAACCGATGCATTGAATTAAACTTAGACTTTGAACGAAAACAATGTCAGTTCCAAGATTTGATCGATAATGTGTTCCATTAAATATTATCAGTTTATAAGATGTATTTACTGTACTTAAACTGTCTCAGGTTTGCTAAAACTAAGAACATCGTATCTTACGAAGTCAGATAAAGAAAAATTCTTGACTAATGCAGTTACAACTGCTTGAGTTCAGACGAAGAAAAATATAGCTCAGACAAATGGCGTGGCCCTTTAGGTAACAAATGATACAAATGGGTACATTCAAATGAAAAGTTACAAAACTCGTAATGTTTTTTTTTTCAAGGCTGACATAATTAGGCTCTGACAATTTTTTTCCATAAAATATAGCATATAGTTATATGCCTAGCCTAGATAATAGCCTAGTATGTTAGATAATAATCTTATAAATAAATACACTTATAATATCATCGATAATTTTATATTGACTTGAGCCTGTTAAAGTTTCAATCAAGCCAAAAATATCAGCTTTTGTTTTAAAATTTTTGAGGTAAGTATTACTTACATAAAAAATGTGTTCCCAGACAAAGTGGGTTAGGCCCAGAAGGTTTCTGAGCAGGTATCCAATTTGTTCTGATATATTTCATACTTTTGAATTTTTTTTGGATGGTTATTAAGTATAAAATGACAATAGAGCAATTTATGTCACAAATAAGACATTTACTTTTAAAATATTTTAAACATAAATTTTTTTGAGCAAGTCTTTTAAGCTGTTGAAGACTCTTTACATAAGGCTACAGTTATCGTTTAAATACTTAAAGAAAGCATATTTATCTTTATTCTAGTGCCTATCCACTTTATCCAGACGAATTACTCGCTTCACTTCACGGCAAAGCGATTTTAGAAGTGTTTTTTATTCTTAATAATAATTTATCAGTTGATAAACAATGACACAATATTCCTTATTTTTTCTAATGCGATGAATCCCCTATCAAAAGAAGAACATGTTATCGTCATCATACACAAACTAAATTTTTTGGACCCTAAAAGTAAAAACATTAGCATTTATAGGCCACCTTCCCCTATATCTTATTTTCAGAGACGTTGAAGATAGGATTAGGATTTTTATAATAAACAAAAAATTTCTATGGTCAAGTAGTAAAACTCTTTTTCGTACCAAATGCATTGAAAACTATAGTTCTACGTTAAATAGTAGTTTAGCATCGATAAATAGTCAACTGAAAAATTGCTGTAAAAAAACAGAAATATAAAGTTTTTTTTGTTTTTTGGTGCCTTTTTAAACATAAAATTAAAACAAAGAAATCCTTTATAATTTAGCATGATAAAACAACTTTTAATAGAAAAATAATCTTTGAATAAATGTTGTATCATGTTAAGACGCTGTACACAAAGAATTTTACACAACTTAAATTTCTCGAGAAACTTTTTATATTTTATAGTAAAAAATCCCTACTTTCTGATCAATGAACCAACATTATGAATTACAGACAATTTTTTATGTTACTCAAATAAACAGTCATCACTAAATAAATAAACAAAAACTTTACCGGTTATTATGACTTATTTTTAAGTATAAGTCTCTAGGCCATAGCGTATAACATATCAATGAAAAGAAAATTTCAATAGCCACAGTTGGGCTATTTTACCAAAATTGCGATGTTTCATGAAGCCTATGTTTTAAAAAACGACTAATTAAATTTTTCGAATTAGAACCTTTTTATACGGTGTTAATCAATTTAACCTAAATACATTTTTAAGATCAAGTCAACAAAATTTTTGCATTGTCATAAGATTGAAGAATCAGGCTAAAATGTCATCACCGTAACGTAGAGCATTTAAAAATTTTATTTTTTTTGTGGCTTCTGGTGCCTAGACGTTGATTTTTTAATTTTTTTTTTTTCTCAACAGTATCTAAAAGTTTGTAATATCAAACGCCTTTTCAGATATTTTAGAACAAAAAGATTTTTTTTTTTCAAATACAGCATGTTTCATTTTTAAAGCCTACTTTTGATACTTTTGAGTTGCGCGTCAAATTTTTTACTTTGGCAAAGTGATTAATGTTTAGACATCAGAAATGAACTGTTTTGTATTCAAGTGTGTACGAAAAACTATCAATTTTTTGTAGCCCCAAATTGGAAGTGGCTATTTTTAGTGTCATCGAGAATACAGTGAATTGTCACCGGCAAAATAAGCGGTCATTACCGTAACGCCCCTAATCTTGGAGGGATTTAAAATTTTTGATTAGATGACTATAATGCACAAAGAGGTCTGGGGAGCAGATGTAACAAATTTCATCGAAAAATTTTGACTTCGGGTCTCAAAATCACGAAGAAAAACCGTTATCGATTTTTGAAAATTTTTAAGCATTTCAATTAATATAGATGTTTGAAAAAATGCCATAGAGTCTAGCCCAAAAATTTTCAACTAGTTTGGACCTTACGTAACTTGGAAAAAATAATAACAAAGTTTCAAATGATAAAAATAAAAAAATTTTAGTGAGGGCAGCCCAACAAGAATGACTTAACCATCTTGTTCTACTGTTAGGGATTCAAGCTAACTTTTTTTTTTTTATTTGCGAGTAACCGTTTTTCGACTGCTATGAATTTTTAAATTAGATATAGGTTGGATAGCCTTTACAATTACAGGAACAATCCTTCATATAATTTTTCTCTTAACTGATCCTACTTTTTGTATTATTCTGCTGTTGATAGATCCGAGAAGGAGGTACATTACAGTGATAATACGCTGTATACGTGTAGCAAAATAAACCATTGCCAAATCGTTCTTCTTGATTATTATGTTCTTGCTGTATTAAGCCATCATTCTTACTTATTTCGTTCAACACAATTGCGAACTATTTATTACAAACTAGTGGCCCCCCGTCTCGGCTTTGCCCGAGACTTACTAAATGGAGCACCGTAGTGTGTTGACATGTAATGTGAAACGTTTTCAGTTAGAAATTTTACATGTACTCCTGACACTTCTCAGATCAAAAATCTTCTTATTAAAAACATATTTGTTCAGAATCCATATAGTTTTTTTGATCAAATAATAAGCTGTTAGAATTAAAAAAAATATAATTATGTTGAAAAATACCATGCGTTCCTTATGCCATAAAATAATCGTTGGCTATAAGGGGCCGTTGATTTGCAGTTTCTTTCGTATAATTTACGAAAAGGGCTATTTTTAGAAGGTATTAAGATTTAAAACTCCCAAAAAGTATATATTGAAAAAAAAATTTTTTTTCTCTTATCTGAAAGATTTAAGAGATTACTGTAAGGGTACAATAAAAAGTTGACCTCTCACGTAATGGATTCTTTATTTGTCAATTTTGACACTGCTGTTCCAATCTGGATAAATTTACTACGTCAGTTTCTTGATGCCTAAAATTGTATTCATTAGATACATTTGAAGTTTTTCTTCCAATTTACCCTCTTGCAACTTTTGGCATGCTTAAAATTTTTGTGACCCCTAAAAGCTGTTTTCTGTCAACTTTGTTACGTTCTCATATATTTGTTGGCAAGGTAGTTCGACGTCCGATTGCCCTAAAAAAGACCGGTGAGCTTCTTAAGTTAACTCATTCTTGACTGCAGTTAACAGCAATTGTGACTGCCTGGATACCTCAGGGTGATCTTCTCTGGCCTGCTGTTGTAGCACCAGACTGATCAGGAGGAAACCTTCGTCTGAAGCATTGGAGATAACTGTACAGCTCTTTCCTAACATTCCCTGATGTTGCGTTGGAAACGTTGATATCTAATACACCTTCTTTTTTTGCAGACTCAGTTGTTTTGGTGATCTAAGATGGGGAGATTGGTTCGTAATGATTGCCCGCTGGAGACTGCCCGTTGGCTCAAGTTTTTTTCCCTTCATAGCTATTAGGTTAGCCCAGTACAGACCTTGGAGAGGATCGGTGATTCCTGATTGAATGCTTAGAGTCGAGAGGGTAATATAGGGTCGTCGGTCACCGGGGTTCCCAGCCTGCAAAGAACAACTCCGCTCGTGACGACTGCCAGTGAATGACTGATTTGGTTTAATAGTGGCCGTCTTTAGTTAACATAGTCTTTCAGTCGACGAATCGCTTCCGGAAATGGTAGTAAAAATGTATTTGTTGGCAAAGTAGATTAAACTTAGGTGGCCCTTAAAAGAACCGATGAGATTGAAGGTTAAGTAATGAACGTAAGTACTTATATTGGCCCTGAATAGGGCCAGTGGTGAAACTTCCAGCTATTCCTTATTATTATACTTTATGATGAAGAGCTGGCTGTGGGTAGCTTGACTCTCTTGACTCTTACCCTTAAAGTCTCTGTGTACGGAGACTGTGATGGAGGGAGGTACGCCGCTGACCAAAGAATTCTTGTCTTCGGGTTGTTCCCCGGATAACCAATCGCTCATCATTAGACGGGAAAGTGGGCCTAGAGAATACATTCTCTGTAGGTATGCCGTTGGGACAACCACTAAGAAGGTAGCCGTTGTGTCTGCCCATACTCTTTAGGACTGTCTTCCCTGGCTTGCATTTGAAGTAGAAAATTCTCTGACGGCACCAGGCTGGATGGTGAAACGGTCACATAACTCTGAAGTGTTGGAGCAGGTTGTGCTCTGGCTAGACGCATCTCCTGGTATTCCACCGGAGACGTTATCCATATAATTAATTTTTTATGAGGCTCTTTTACTGTCAAGCTTGAATCAGATGGCGCCAGGGCACGTCGTGGCTGTCATGGCCGTTGCACTTACACACCGTCAAATTTACAGTTGTGTATTGTGTCCGTGAGCCTATCTGTGTGATGATCAAAGCATAAGACATAACCTTTGTAAATGATTGCTGTTGTTTGCAGACAATTTTTGTTTGCATTTACGTTTAAAGATAGTAGGAAAAATGAAGTGCAGTGTAATATCCTGTGATAAGAAAGTGAAATTTAAATTTCCTTCTGATAGTGTGATAAAAAAAAGTGGCTCGAAGCAATTGGGAGACCAATCATTAGTAAACAAATACATAAATAGCCTTGCAAATATAAACTAAAATGTACACTTACCTGTCCACGAGTTCTGCTTTTCTTCCACTGACTCTTGCTCCTTTCCCTTTTAAAAGCTTCTTCAATTCTGAAACTTTTAAGCTCCCATAATATTCTTTCTTGTCTTCCTTATTCATTTCAAAATTTCAAATATTGCGCTTTACCACTACACTTTAATTTCCTGTATACATACAATACTGAAAAGTAATGTTGTGTAAGTGAGACGGCCATGACAGCCGCGACGTACCCTGGCGCCATCTGATTCAAGCTTGACGGTAAAAGAGCCTCATTGGTGGCACTCGTCAATCCTGGAGATTCAGAGTGGATGTTGACCTAGGTCTCTTGCCCATTAAAGAAGAGTGTCGTCGGTAACAGGGATACCTTGCTGCACGATTATTATCTACATTCTCGATGTAGCTCGATAAACTGCTGGTAGATGATTACAGAAACTTCCGAGACGCTCCAGCGTATTATAACCACACTTATTTAATTCTGTTGCAGGTAGCCTCGATTTTATGTCGACGCCACGTAGCGGATCCTACTGAACTAAAGTGAAAAGCTGGCAAATTTTTGCAATACTTTGAGCTTATTTATTACTATTGTTGTTAAATTTTTCAAGATAAAAACTATACTACAACCATCTAGTAAGTGTCAAGAATCGGTGGGCAAAATTTCAGCAAAATCGGTCCAGTAGTTTTCGCGGTTAGCGATTACAACGGTTTTAGGGACTTTGCTTTATATATCAGTAAGATTAATCCAGCATACATTCAAGTATTCTTAACATCTTTATATGAGCAACTATTAGTTAAAATTAAGCGGGACTATTGTACATTACCATGGATATTTTGTATAGATTTTGTTTACATCAAGTACTCTGTAACGTGAGCGATACCTGATTCAATCAAATTTCTTTAAAGGTGTAGAAAAATGAAAAACACCTTTGAATAAAACAAAAAGGTCAGGTAAGTTTGATGTGTTGAGTTTATATTTTGTATAAGAAATTTTTCAACCCTTTATACACTGGCAATGAATAGTATTTATCCTAATGAATCTGTGGTCTTGAAAAGTTCTGAAATCAAAATTTAAAAACGGTAAAGTCTCTTTTGTTTGGCTCATCATATTTTTTTTACGATACTCGTAGTGTAATACGTATGTCTAGTACGCATACTTTAATAAAATCTAACTAAGTAATACTGACTTTTGACTGGTACTTTATGCAAACCTCACATCACATAAATCAATGCCTTGATACATCGTATGTGTATAGAAATGTTAGGGCATTTTTTAAATCTACTTAACGTAAAGTTTGTAGACAATACCATTCAAAAGTCAATATTACTTAGTTTGATTTTGTTATAGTACACGTACTAGACATTATTATACTACGAGTGTCGTATACAGAAAGCATGCTGCGGAATTTTTTAGCACCATTATATTTTTTTTAATTTTTCTACAGCTTATTATTCGACGAAGACTGCATGGATTTTTGTAATCAAGAAATTGTTAATTCTGAGAAAAGTAAAGAATAGATGGAAAATTGTAAGGTAATGATAAACTGGTAATATTTCACATTAACACACTGAAATTCTCTACTCAATGAATCTTGGGCGTAGCTGAGACAAGGCAACTAGTAAGGAAATAAAAATATTGGGGGATCATGTGAGGTGTATATTTCTTGAAAGTAAAATTTGTGGCAATTCAAACTTCGTGCTAACATCCAAACTTGCTGTCTCAACCGCAAAATATCCGCAACCTCAAATTGCTTTTCAGTCAGCGTATGGAGCTTAATTCTTGTGTAAGTAATTGATTTAAAATTATTCTGAAATGGTTTTATACTATATCAATGATGATAGCATGTATATTATATGCGCAGTAATACAGTAATACAGAGCCATTCGGTTTTTTAAACCCCTCTTTGGAATCTTTGGATCGGTCCGGTTGCTTTTTCCCACAAAACATACATATGTATGGCACAACCATGTTCTGTCAGATTCTGCTAAATTCTGCAATATATAGGTAGGTTTTGTGAGAAAAAGTATATCTATATATTGTAGAACAGAGACGAAACCAATGAGGGGTTTGAACAAACTTATTATATGTACAGTTTGTCAAAATGGTTATAAAATAATAAAAAAATCACGTAGGATGATTTACATAGTTCCGTAAGTTTAATAGTAAAAAAAATCATGAGCCAGCCCGAGCTACTCCGCTCCACTTATTAGACTAACCCGTAACTTCAGCGAGAATTTTTTGCTGTAGATATTAGTAATCTCTGTACTTTGCAGAGCACAAGATTACTGTATTACCCAGATATTTATTTGGTAGATAGATGTCGAATGCGTATCGGCAGATGTAAATAAATGTATAAATGATCATTATAACACAATTAGTATAAGTTAACATCAATTTAACTTAGGTTGGTCTTACAATTCAACTTATCAATGAAAAATAAAAAATAATATTTGAGCTTTTTATAAAGGTATGGAGCGTAAAATAATTTATAACACTATTTCATAGTAAATTACCATACCACACAAGAGTTACTTGGTCACATTCAGCTTTTGTAATGGAACTGTTTACCATTTTTAGAAAATTTTTGAAATATAATACGCTTAGTACAGAAAAAAATTACAATAAAAAATCATCATTTTCTCTAAAGTAACCATACAAACCTGAGAAGAAAAATTATAAAAATTACTGCATTGGAATGGAAATTTGATACTGTTCCGTCGTCTAGAGACTTTTTACTGTTCGATCAGTAATTTTTACTGTTTACGATAGTAATTTTTTTGTCAGTATGATGTGACTTTTACTGCTTCTACAATAGAAATTACTGCCCAGAATGGTAACGATTAGATTGCCAAAAGTAAACCAGTGGACAGTGGTTGCTTGGGTACCGAAGTATGAAGTTACATGCTCATAGCAGAGTAGGTAAGGGCCATTGCCAGAAAGTAAGAGGTAGGGGGTTCAAATTTCTTTGAAGACTGTTTTTTTTATTTTTTTTTTAGAATTGGTTAAAAGAAAAAGAAATAAAATTCATAAAACTTAAGATGTGTGACATAGTGATGTGATGTAGTAACATGTGGTGTACAGAAAACTAGAAGTACATCACGAGGGGTGGGGTGAAGGAGGAGAATCAAGCAAAATCCACTTCCATCACACTTTTTCTCAAGGTCAAAATCTGAAATCGTTGATTTTCCCCCACGCATAACGCGCCTATAGAAGTATAACTTCAAAAGTTCGTAGACGGCAAGATGAGACCAGATTACTATTCTAGCACAGTAATTTTTAATATTTTTTTTTGTTCAGTGAACTATTTAAAAGTATAATTGACGATAGAAACTACCACGTAACAAAGTTACCTAAATAAAGATCAGAATTTGTAAATAATTTAAGGAAGAATAACGTAATAATTTAAGGATAAGTACATGCACAAGAAAATACTTTTGGCTTTTGTCGTAATATCCATGAACACGTGTCAAAATAAAAGATTTATTTTCATGCCTCAATCTGTAGTACAACTATGGCTACACTATTGTAAATTTTATTTTACAGTAAAATATGAAAGAACAATGTATTAATCCCGGAAAAGTTCAGAATCCGCATGTACGTATGCTACCACAAGTTAGTAAAAGGATGACAGGAGGGTGGATGCGAAATAGGTTATACAATAGAAACTAGTACAGGTGCTTAGTGAATTCTGAACAAAAATCTTAAATTCTTGCCTTTCTTTATCTCAAGTCTTTAATCATGACCCAAGTTTTAAAGCTCAGGAATTCATTTCTATTATCTCTCTTTCATCCAAAACAACATCAAGAGTGCAACCCAAAACATGCACACTTCCCTTGATTTTGATAATGTATCGATAAAATATATGTGCTTGGGATCTGTGATTCTGGATATCAATGTAACTTATACATGTGCGCGTGTTTATTTTTCTACCTACTCCAAGACTTACGAGAGCTCAAGAAGAGAAAGAGGGGTGATAACTGACTCACATCCCTTCATTTTTATAAGGGTAGAATGCCTTCTCTGGTACATGCACGTACCAAATCATACGCTCTTTCCATCCGTCCTTCTTTCTCTGCAATCTCTTCTGCTTGCACTTTCATTTCTCGTCTTCTCCTTCCCTCATGCCTCTTTTTTTATATCTATAGTTGTACGACTTTGTAGGGATCAATTGTAAATGAACTCGTTTGACTATATGCACTTGGTAGGAGTTGAGACTTAAGAGAAAAATAAAAAAATATCGCTACGTCGTCAAGACTACGGAAAAATTGATAATCTAAAAGATTATCAAAATATCTTGTGAAATACAAGTCTTATTTTAAAGTCACTGTTAATACTATTGGCTTACAGTTGTACACTTAATAAATTTTATGGTCAATCACATAAGATTATTAATTTAAAAAAAAATAAAATTCTGCAAGTATTTTTTTCACAATAGTTTATGTAATACATAACTGATACTCTAAATTTTAAAGGCATTTCATGTAATTTTGAAAATGAACGTGTTATATGGACGCAAATATTCATTAAGAATAGTATGATGAATCACAATCGAACATTCATCATGGGTCGCTTACAACTCGCTAATATCAAAAGATCCTGCACCATTCGTATGTAACACATCTTAGTCTCTCCTTTTTACAGTAAGTGTCAGCCCGTGTGCTCAATTATGAGGAATTTATACATCCAGTCTTGGTAGCGAGGCTAGTGGAGTGACGCCACGTATAACATAATATTTTGCTTGCCAATATACCATCCCAATGCTTTTGTCTGTCGTAGCTTTCCATCGCTGTTTTTTCATCCCCCCAAGTAGGTATCCCACAAGGCATTTGGTTGTATAGGTATAAACCTATTTCATGATATCCTATCTTATTGTAGCCTTTCCCTTATCTTGACAGTCGTATTTGTATACGCAATCGCACCGAGGAGTTGAAGAAAGAGGAAAGGACTAGAAGAGAATCGGTGTAGCTTCCTGACTCAAATACATATTCACAGGCCAACAGAAGACGCTGATTTAAAAGGCAATTTACAGGAGGGGGTACCTATACATAGGGGTTATGGAAGGGACTACGTGTGGAAGGGACAAAGGGCAAGAAAGAAGGGGAGCGATCGATGTCGACTAGATAAAGAGATGAATGTTGGAGAAAGTTGAAAGGAGAGAAGATTAAAGTGGGAGAATAGTAGCTCGTTGTTGCGGAAAATATGTACGTGTACGTAAGTTAGGTTGTGTGCTCGTACATGTGAATACGAAGGCAAGGCAAGCATGGTACTATACAGTCAAAGGAGTTGAATTCGTTGAGAGGTGAATTGAAACATTCAGTTCCTATTGGCTAGTTTGGTAACATAACCTCTCTCATTGCGGGATTTTCTACATCACCCTTAACATACTTAATTCCGCCGACTGTACTTTAGTGTATCTTAAGGTAAAGAAAATCGAGAAAAGCTCATGTTGAATCAGAGTCAAACTCAAAGCGTTGGGAGGGCAGTGGGTCGAAGAAAGATGTGTCATAGCACTTTACTTCCTGAATCTTCCCCTTCCTTTCTTATTCCTCATCTTGAATTGTAATGGGTGCGAATCATTTTGGAAATGGAAAAACTTGGCGGAAAACAAGACACCCTAATGAATAACGCTTGCTCAAAGTAAACACTTTCTCCACGAGCTGTCATAACCTAATGTATCGACGCACGTATATACATGTGTACATTACGTATACCTATACATCACTCACTAAGGATGAATTATGTCCTGTGATTATTTACATTTTATTTACGTGATTTTTTATGTGATCCGTCAACATCCAATAAGAAATCACATAATTTTTCTTGTTTAGTCATAAGACTTATCGAGAATAATCATAATGGAATGAAAAAAAATTCTCTCTGCAGTCAGACATCATGTTAAACATTGAAAAATTTTCACATTTTACAAGTTGAGAAACACTTAAAAGTATTCTCCAAGGTGTCAAATTTTGAATCTAATTACTTACATCAATTTTTTTTAAAATACTACCTTGTAAAAAGTAAAAACATGATCTTTTGGCACGTATTAAACCATTCGAACCAAGTCGTGCGTTTTGAAATGGAAAATAGGAACTGTATTTTTTAAAAACATTATTACTTCCTGACTTTCAATCAATCATGGTTAAAATCATTTAAAATTCGGTATGGGTACGGAATGTATCTTGGCCAATTAGCGTATCGTAATTTCTTAAATTTATCATCACTGTTTAATTATCATGACAATGATGTATTTCAGAACTTATAAGCTTTAACAAAAAAAAGGGTGCAGAAAAGTTTCTGCTTGATAAAAAATTTAATGACAAGTTTTTTAATAAATCGATTAAAAACTTCCAGAAAAATTAAATAATAATGGTCAATTTAGCATACCTCATTTCAAATGGTACCGAACATTATTTGTTTCAGTAAGAGCGATTTACTCTTTTAAAATAGATAGAGTTTGAGTTATTATTATTTAATAGTACGGTTTTCAATTTTCATCTCAAAAAGTACAACTTATTGAAAATGTTTGTTAATGTAAAAAATTGTAGATTTATATTATCTACAAGCCAGTATGTTCAAGATATCAAAATACTTATTTTGAAAAGACAAGCAAAAAAGCTGACAACTTTTTATTTACTAAAGTGTACCTTTTAAGATATTTGTTTTAGTGTAATAAAACAAATAAAAATTCATATGTTGTATTCATATATGATGTAGAACTACTATACTATCTTAACAATTGCAAACTTTAGTTTAGTAAACATCTCAGTTCATCTGAAATCGTTCCAGTACTCTATGTGTGAAGGTAATTAAATATTATAGTTAAACACTTAGTATAGAAATTTATTGATCTTATGGGGTATATATTAACTACACTTTCACATAGAAAACATCATGGACGCATGTATATAACACCTTATTGTGCATGTACATTAGAAAATAAGAAAAAGGATTTTTTTTTTGACGTATATAAACAGTTTGTAAAAATGTAAAGGTATGAAAAACATGTCAATCGACTAATTTTAGTTCTTAGATTTTTTTAGAACTTTGTATGGATTTTTAAGGAAAATCAAAGCAAAATAATACTTAAATAAAATGCGCTTGAGTTTGCAGGGCACGGAAGTTGGTGTACGGTAAACAGGTTACTACTGTATGAGGTCTAGGGAGCTCCAATCATAAGTTCTTTTTGGGATTATTAATCATCTTTAAGTTGAAGAATAAAAATTCAAGTTATAAGGAAGAAGCTCATGAGTTTAGTAATTGAAAAACACATTTTTAGCGACAATATTTAATATTTTTGTGTGCACCCAGGAAAACTTTTTGGTTTATACACACATCTAGTTATCGTTTGTCTTATTGTTAAAGAATCCCAATTCATATGGAAAAAAAGTGTAAGTATTTTCACTCTGACAGAAAATAATTTTGTCAGTCAGAAAGAATTTGATAAGTCAATCTCAAAAAAATACAAAAAATAAATAAATAAAGAATCAATGCAGCCTCAGTAGCCAATACTAAAGTGCCCAGTTTCTATGACTACGCTGAGAATCATCCCACTTGATAGTTATACTTATAAAATACATCCTTATGCTTACTAAGTATAAATATGACATATCTAAAAAGAATTACCAGATGGCGAGTATCAATTCCTGGCTGAGACTAAAACTCGCTTGAGTTTGTCATTGTGCACTATCATACTTGACAATTAGATACAAGCGTTAGTTAAATCTGTAGTGAGAAATATACGCATTCAAAATCATTTAATCGTGAAAAAGAAACAGCAACAGCAATATATTGACAGCAGCTATGGTGTTGGTGTTCGTGATGAAAGTACCTAGTAGCAACGATGCGCGAAACCCAACAATGGAAAATAGCAGATAAAGCACCTTTGTAAGAAGGACTATAGGATACTGTAATACTCAGTTTGCCAGAGCGAGATGGACCTGTGGTACAAAAGCCAGGAGTGTCTGTGGATTTTAAAAGCGAGTGAAAGTGCTACGTTCGACCACTGCTGCTTGTGTTATATTGTGCTGCCATTGATGCCACAGACTTCCATTCAAGTGATTGCATTAGCGGCTTAACATGCACACGTACGCGTGCACCACCCTCTTTTGCAAGCGTAGCAGAATACGGTGGTGACAGCGGCCGAGGTAGAAAGGAGAAAACGAGAGGGAGACAGATTAAGCGTACATACAGCACACGTGTGGATGTGCGTATGTCCAGCATCCACAGCAGTCGCATATTCGCGGTGCACACCTTTCAGAGTAAGGGGTGGCCAACACTTCGCAACCTACCAGTCGTGGGCAACACCTTTATTTTTTTTATCCCGGCTGATGTTGCTACTGCTGCTGCTGTTGTTGTGTTAGTGTGACCAGTAAAGATAGGGGAACTGAATTCAACTGATGAATTCACTGCGCGTAGTGATTGAGCAACGTTAGATTTGGGTGTATATGCGCAGATGGTACGTGGGTGGGAGTCACACGCGGCACTTTTCTGTCAGCCGAGCGATTTCACGCGCGTTACTCATAGCTAGGGGCTATAGTATGTAGACAGGTAAGGGGAGCACGTATACAGTATATAAGCAGGATTTATTTTGGCTCGTCTTTTGGCTGCTGCGATAACGATTACCCTAGAGTAAAGGAAGATGTACACTTTCCGTATAGCTTTTTTTTTTTTTTTATAAAGGTTCTAACCTCAAGAGAGGCATGAACACTAATTTTATTCAACAAATTTACATTACACAGTATATACATAATAATACATACTAATGTGAGTTTAAAAACTTTAAAAATGTTTTTGATTTGTTTGATAGCAGTATGTAGCATAAATTGAAAAATGAACCGCCCAGTGAACTACTATTGTAAACGATATTTTGCTTATCAATATTATTACCAGACTTACTGACGTCGATTGCAGGTGGCTTCGATTTTATTTCAACATCACCGAGTAAACCCTATTGACCTAAAACGCATAGTTAGCATTTTTTTCAAAAATTTGAGATTATTTATTGCTATTGTTAGCTATTGTTAGTAATTAAAAAAAAAAATCATCTAAGAAGTGTTAAGAGCCAGTTTACAAAATTTCAGCATGATCTAAGAATTTCAGCAAAAAGTGAGATTTATATCCAAACCCTCATTATCTTACTAATACATACAGCAAAATCGCTATAACCGTTGTAATCGCTAACCATGAGAACTATTGAACCGATTTTGCTGAAATTTTGCATACCGATTCTTGACACTTCCTAGGTGGTTTTAGTAAAGTTTTTATCATAAAAAATTTGATCCGCTATGTGGCGTCAACATAATATCGAAGCTACCTGCAACATAATTAAATA
This sequence comes from Copidosoma floridanum, assembly GCF_036245765.1. Taxonomy (NCBI): domain Eukaryota; kingdom Metazoa; phylum Arthropoda; class Insecta; order Hymenoptera; family Encyrtidae; genus Copidosoma; species Copidosoma floridanum. The sequence continues at coordinate 21,551,764 of NW_028321878.1, read as the reverse complement.
AGTAGTTATAATACGCTGGAGCGCCTCGAAAATTTTTGCAGTCGTCTACCAGCAGTTCATCGAGCTGCGTCTAAAATATAGATAATAGTCGTGCAGCTGGGTATCCCTGTTACCGACGACACTCTTCTCCAATGAGCAAGTGGCCTAGGTCTACTTCAACCCTTGAACCTCCAGGATTGACGAGTGCCACCAATATAAATTGTTCTAACCGATAACGTCTCCGGTGGAATACCAGGAGACATGTCTAGCCAGAGCACAACCTGCTCCAACACTTCAGAGTTATATAGCCATTTAGCCTGGTGCCGTCAGAGAATTTTTTACTACAAATGTAAGCCAAGAAAAACAGCCCTGAGGAGCACAGGCAGCCACAACGGCTTCCTTCTCAGTAGTCGTCCCAACGGCATACCCACAGAGAAGGTATTCCCCAGGCCCACTTTCCCGACTAATGATGAGCGGTTGGTTATCCCAGGAACGACCTGAAGACGACATATTCTCTGGTAAGCGGCGTACCTGCCTCCAGGACGGTCTTTATACACAGAGACTCCAAGGATAAGAGTCAAGCTACCCGCGGCTGGGTCTCCATCATCAAGAATAATAATAAGGAATAACTAAAAATTTTACCACTGGCCCTTTTCAGGGCCATTATAAGTATTTACGTTCCCTACTTAACCATCAACCTTATCGGTTCTTTTAAGGGCCACCTAAGTGTAAACTACCTTGCCAACAAATACATGTTTACTACCATTTCTTGAAGCAATTCGTCGACTAAAGGACTATGTTAACTAAAGACGGCCACTATTAAACCAAGCCAGTCATTCACTAGCAGTCGTCAAGAGCGGAGTTGTTCTTCGCAAGGCTGGGAACCCCGATGACAGATGACCCTATATTACCCTCTCGACTCTAAGCATTCAATCAGAAATTACCGATCCTCTCTAAGGTCCGTACTGGGCTAACCTAATAGCTATGAAAGCAAAAAAACTTGAGCCAACGGGACAGCCTCCGCTGGACAAGTATCACTAACCAATCTCCCCACCTTAGATCGCCAAAACAACTGAGTCTGCAAAAAAAGAAGGTGCTTTAGACACCAACGTCTTCGACTTTATACCAGGAGACGTTGGGAAAGATCTCTCTAACTAGCTTCAAAGCTTCGAACTTTGTAATTTGTCGCTTGACCAGTTTGGGACTTTAACAGCAGGCCAGAAAGGATCACCTTAAGTTATCCAGACAGTCACAATTGCTGTAAACTTCAGTCAAGAAAGAGTTTATTAAAGAAACTTACTGGTATTTTTCAGGGTCATCGGACATTGAACTACCTTGCCAACAAATATATTAGAACTTAACAAAGTTGACAAAAAATAGTCCTTAGAGGTCACAAAAGTCTTAAGCATGTCAAAAGTCACAAGAGGGTGAATTGGAAGGAAAACTTCAAATGTATCTAATGAATACAATTTTAGGCATCAAAAAACTGACGCAGAAAATTTATCGAGATTGGAACAGCATCGTTAAAATCGATAAATAAGGAATCTATTACGTGAGAAATAAGCTTTTCATTGTACCCTCACAGTAATCTCTTAAATCTTTTAAATTTTTAAATTAGTAGAAAATCTATTTGTATTTTTGCGGTGATAAAAATGTGGAGATTAAGCTCCAGGACTTTGTTGCTCTCGTAATAAAGTTGTAAGATTAGAGAAAAAAATTTTTTCAAATATACATTCTTTGGAAGTTATAAATCTTAACAGCTTCAAAAAAAAGCTCTTTTCGTAAATGATGCGGGAGAAACTGCAAATCAACGGCCCCTTATGGCCAACGTTTATTTTATGGCATAAGGAACGCACGGTACTTTTCAGCATAATTACATTTTTTTTAATTTTTACAGCTTATTATTTGACTAATTAAAGTGTATGGATTTCGAACAAATATGTTTTGAATAAGAAGATTTTTGTTCTGAGAAGTGACAGGAGTACATGTAAAATTTCTAACTGAAAATGTATCATATTATGTGTCAACACACTACGGTGTTCCATTTAGTAAATCTTAGGCGAAGCCAAGACTGGGGGCCGCTAGTACATAATGAAACCGTTAAAAAAGTTATTTATGGTTTGTTTCTGACACTTAAGGCTGCGTTTAACCATTTTTGCTATTTTTTTTAAACCTTAGCGGAAACATTACATTTTTTTTGTGAAAATCAATATAAAAAGTAAAAAGTTTACTCAAAGTTAGGGTGTTACGTATGATCTTCTTTCACCCATATTATAGTCCTAGAAAGCAGAGTATAGAATAACCTTAATTTCAACCATTTTTGTCCATAAAACTTATAGTACTAATATAACTATAAAGCCAATAAAATGTTATTTCAAATAATGTTTTGCTAAAAGTGAAAAAAAAATGTTTAAGCTTGTAGACTCTTGTCCGAATTTCAATGATATTAATTACATAATTGACGATTAACGACAACAATTTTTTGACAATTCAATTCCTATTTTACAAAATTATTTGTAGCCCTCCTCTATACGGGATCTGTATATAAATAAGAGACAAATTACTTTAAAAAACATGCAGGTGAATTTTTAAGATACGAAAATAATGGATTAGAGACTATATTCATGCAGGAAAGGTGAATAGACCTCACTGACAGGCTGTTAGTTGTAATGGATACGAGATCCCTACGGTCCGAAAACTCAGCATAGATGGCGTATTGTAGCTAAGAGAAAAATGGCGTCACATTGACACAAATGTAGTATTCATGATATCCTGACGTCAGCGTGACGGATATGCTGTCACATAATTAAGTACACATTACCGTATACCGTCGTCACTAAACTTATGCCCGTAGTGTGTCAGTGACGCCATTTTTCTCTTAGCTACAGCACGCCATCTATGCTCAGTTTGCTGATCGTACGTGATAATTAAGCTCTAATACGGAAGTGGATGTTCTATGTATAATTATGTGTACCCTCATTTTTTGCCATTAAAATATGAACATTAAAAGCAATTCATGTGCAGAAGTGGAAGTAGTGTTCTCAAAATTGTGAATTAATTATTTGGATTAAATGTATTAAAACTACAATCAAGTTATACTCATCCTTAAAAAAAATATAAACTTTACAGAATGATAGTGTAAAAGAGAATCAAGTGGAATGCCTCATACTAAACGTTGGTACACTGAAAAAGCGAGCTTTTATTTCTACAGCTTGTCTGAATTTGTATACGAGAAATAATAAAATTGTAAAACATCATAAGCAAGTTCACGGCCGAATACCCACTATATGTACTTCTAGAGGGGATGTACAAAAAAAAGCAGTAGTTGTGGAGCAATCAGTCATGGCAACAGCAGAAATTCTGATTTCATTATGTGTGAGACACGGTTGTCCCAAAGAAATTTCGACAAAGGAGAGCATAAGTGATTAGTGATAAAGTGCCGCGTAAGTGACCTTTTATCCAACGACTCGATGCGACAGAAAATAAATGAGGCTACTCGTAAATAACCAGATTTAATGACACTAGGGTCGTTTCTTTTTGAGTTGGCGATTTTCCATACTAACAAAGCTTCTTGGAAAATGTCTATAAAAACTAATAAAACTTTCAATCTTCAGTATTTGTTCAAAAGTTTGAAAAATACGTATACTGATTATAAGTTGACACCTACTTGCATAAGATCGATCATTAATCAATTTAAACGTGTAATATGGTCGGAAACAAATTTTTTGATATTTCGGAATGCTTGGGTTTTTTCGACGAGGCTTACAATCAGTTTGTTACAAACTTGACGAAAAACGTTACCAACCATTTACAGATAAGAGCTTAAAAACTATTACACCCATGATCATCAAAAAGACAGAAAAAAACTGAAATAGAAGAGGGAAAAAAGAATAGAATGTCAAAAGAACAGAGTGGAGAAACAGAAAAGAGAAGAGAAATAAAAAAATATTTATTAAAGAAACGGAAAAAGAAAGCAGAAAAAAGATTATAAGAACATAAAGTCAGGAATATCTGTGCTCTGGAGTAAAATAAGAATCAGAAAAAGAAATTTAAAGAACGTAAAGTTGAAAAAAAGCCCAAAAAAAGTTTTTAAATAAACACTCGGTGTAGTCGAAATGCAGAAAGGAAAGGTTTAATCGTTACAAAATGAAATAATAATAAATGATCTTTTTTAAAAAATAAGACAGGTATGAAGCCTTTGATTCGTCTGGAGGAAAAAAATTGAATTTTTGAACTTACACAAAGAAGTTGTGACATTTTTTGCCCTTTATGGTTCGTCTACAAAAACATCTTGCACAGAGGGACAACTTCTGCAGCTTTAAAGTATCAATGGTGTATTCCTGTGTCTTGATACATATTAAATGTTTCTCTAAAAGCATTGTGGAAATGTGAAAAAAATGTAATTCGAAAACATATGGACGTAACACAAGTTTCTTCATACAAGACATGAATATTGTAGAAAAAATGAGGCAGAAAGTTCTTAAATTTGACAAAATTAAAAAATTGGGCATAGGAAAGGTGTTCGCTATCAGTACAAATAGCACCAATTGTTGTGTACATTTTTGAAAAATTTTGACCAAACTATTAGAGCTTACATGAGAAAAAGAAAACATTCTAGATAGTATACAAGAGTAGTGGGTGTTGGTAAGTCTAAACCACCTATAAATTAATATTTTGTACCCATATCCGAATAACTTTGTAACACGTTAATTGTTTTAGATCCTAGAAGATGCGCTACAATGGGTGTTAGCATCTGCACTGACGCAAAAAATTTGTGGATTAGTAATTACAAGAATTGCAGTCAGCAACAGCTTCTTACGTCAAATTTGTTTTGATATCAAACCAGTCAATACTTTAGAAAAATAAAGTTAGAGATTAGACTTGAAAAATGTATGAAATTCTAAGTGGCATTAATGAAATCCGAAAAATATAAGAACATCAGACTTAATGATGGCAATGACTCCATAAGGATAACGCAGTTTAGAGTGAAAACTCAAACCAAGAGAGCTAGTAACGGCATCCAGATCTATTGAAAAATCAAAGTTGGATGCTTATGCAAGACAACGTTCGATTATGAATACACTTGTCAATGACCTTATATTTGGGTGAAACTGTAGAGGAAAGAAAGTGAAAGAAAATACAGTTATGTTTGTTTCCTTGAGGTCAATGCAAAAGTTCAAATTAAAAAGGGGATATATATTATGTATGCTTAGACTTAAAAACAATTAGTTGGTTCATGAAGCGGAGCTCCATTTAAAATTAGTGCGAATTTACTCAACGAATAAACATCTAACGTAGATGTTGTGTTGTCGCTGCAGTGGAGGGTACGGAGTACTAATTAACAGAAAGAGTCGTTAACTGCCGTGGATGTAAAATTACTCTTAATGGGAATGAGTCATCTGCTATCAATATGCGAAAAAACAGGAACAATTGATACCAGTGTTGGGCGTACGTGAGATATTCTCTGCTACAAGAAATTTAGCAGAAATGTAGATCCACATGTCAACTCCAATAATGATGGCCAGCAATATGAATTATGAGCCATGGTTAACTGCCGTACACAGTAAGTGAAATTTATAAAAAATGTTTCTGTATTAAGTTTTTGTTTAGATATAATTAATATTTACGAATAGGTGTTTTATTTTTACAAGAGGTAATTAACGTGCTTAGGACGCCGATCAGCAAAAAGTTGTTAAATCTTCAGAAATTTCCAACAACTGTGACGGAAGCAAGGACGGAAGCGCATATTATGAAAAAAATTCACGAATTTGAATAAGATTTGCAGGATGCTTCGGATGTCTGCTCCAATCTGAAGAGATCGGTAAAACTCGCCGCGAAAGAATGTATACTGAATCTACTTACTTCCAACATCGATTTCTACATTGAAGAAGCTGCAAAGATCCATGCTAAACGAGAAGAAACGTTGAAACAACATTAGGAACGATTGCTTACGGAGCGCCTCGAGATTGAAGACGAGCTTGCAAAGATCGAATTTGAACGCGAGGCATTTGTAAACAGAGAAAAAATGACTATACAATGAAAGGAAAAGATCGAATGGGAAATAAAAGGCAACGTACGAATGAATGAAAACGCGAACGCGAAGAACAATGTTGTTTAAGGAGGTACCTTAGCCACGAAGTTACCGAATATATTTTGTTTAAACTTCGTACAATTGATGCTTTAGAAATATAGAATACACCGTTAAATTTTTGTTGCCCTGGATTCGTTAGTTAAAGAGAAAAATGTAACATGTACTCTTATGAAAAAAATGGAGGTTATGAACATTTTTATAAATATCTCGAAAGTTACCGAACAGATCTTAATGAAAATTTGGGAGGATATAAATAAACATACGAGGAAAAGTATAGTAAAGAAATTAGGCAATTAGCTCACCGCTGAATTCAATCATCAATCAATTATTAATGACACTTAGTTACTTTTCATGCCATGTTGCGTTGGCGCTGTCGGCGGAAAATACGAACGTAACTTCAAAAAATTTATCTCGGCAAAACATAATTTTTTTTTTCCGTCATAAGCAAGTAATTAAGTAACACTTGAATAATTAAATAATTTAATTAATTATAAATAATTTTGGTTACATAAAAAACACTTTTGAACAAAAAATTATAGACTATTGAAGACTTGAGTGTTAATATAACACTACTTCCTTATCAATCTAGTATTCGGTCAAATAATTCTTTTATAAAAGTATTCATCCTGCTTATATCATGTTGTGATTTGGTTACACGAATGAGTCCTTTGGAATCTTCTCCAAACAAATCTTCAATACCTTTTAAATTATTATTAATATATCGGTCTATAATATCTGAGAATAAGATATTAGCATTAACAATTTTCTTTATAATAAAAACTCATGTCGCGTTTACATATGATACCTACTCTTATGATCGTACATCACACTTCACCTACGCGTCATCGAAACATTTATATAGCGCTAAGATTGGTAGAGAAGTATAGTTACATTTTTCAGACATTTCTAGGTTGGTACTCTCTGGCTGAGGTACCTCTTTAATGGAAATTGAGCAGAGTCTACGTGTAAAGAAACAATGGAAAGGAAAGAAAAAATTATTGAAGAAGGAGTTGAAAGAAAATCAGCAGAAGTACTGAATAAACGATGAGGAAAACATGTAAGAACAATAACCGCGAAGCAATGCACCCGGAAAAACGGTGACGGTGACGATGACAATGACGATAACGATTTTTTTTTTTTAAGGGACAAATTTAAAGATGGGTATATGCGAAGGTCCACGTGAAACAACCTAGTGCGCCAATATTGGGTACCTCAAAAGTGGTGTGGAAATCCTGATAATAAATAACAACGTGCATCCTGTGAAAAGACGTTTCTCTCGCACTGTTGATGACAAATATTTTGTTGAACATCTGTACTTACATATTTCGTACACTGAATACACTATACCTGAGCGAAATGGAAACTAAAATTAATATACGTAACTGCTGTCGGTTGACACGGTCTTCTTGCCAGTGTATAGAGGCTTAAGAATTTTCTTACAAAATATTAATACATCAAACTCACCTAACCTTTTAGTTTTGTAAGAAGGTATTTTTATGGGGATAGTGAGACAACATCGTGAAAAAAATGTAGGCCTTCACGAATTATAAGGATTCTCAACGTCTATAAAATTGGTGGCAGGTATTAATTTTTTGCTTTGTCTGTACTTGGCGTAAGATGCATGCAACTCCCTTTCGGAGAACTGTATGCACTATGTGCTCGTCATTTGGTGCTACTTGTCAATTTGACACGTAATATTCTAAGAATGAAAAAAAGTTTTGTCGATGGTAGCCACTTCAACTATTTTGCCCCATAAGATTTAACACAGGAAATTCATGACAATGAGGGTAGCACCGGAGAAGTGCATATAGCAAATAGCGTGTTGAAATATTCAAGTTTATTTTTTTTTATAACTGATAATGTAAGAAAAAATTACTAACTTATACATATAAACAAGAAATACCCTGCAGCAGTTAAAAAAAATTTTTTTATGTTCAAACAACAGATACAATGGAAACAATCGTAATCAACACTAAACCGTTAATAACTTTTGTTAAAAAAACGTTATCACAATTATTATTATTTTTTTAAGTTGAGTAAAAATGTACTGTATCAAATAAAAATGGTTGCAAAATAGTACATCAGAAAACGTCAAAGTTATATCGATTTGTTTCTGTTGTAAAATTAAATTTCATAAAATGTTGTGGTGAAAATTTAAAACAAAAAAAATTTTTTTCCTTTTATAATAAAGTTTTTAGTATCCATAACAAATCTACTTAAAAAAATTTGATTTAGCTATACTGAGAGGTTCAGGGCAATTAATTCAGTATTAAGATACATAATTTGTTAGTTTGTTATGTTATTTTTATTGTTAGACCAAAATCGTGGTGCGTGGTTAAAGATCCACGTAAGAAGTATTAAATTCTGAATTTTGAAGAACTTTTATTTAAAAAAGTAAAAATTATTAATGTTACAAAATTGAAATTTGTAATGGTGATATAACTTCGTGAAGAATAGGATTCAGACAATCTGACCAGCACTGATAGACAGATAATTAAATAACGAACTAATGATTTTGGTTATTTTTGCAACACGATTCCCAAAAAAAAATTGTATAGGGAATGCGAAAAAAAAGTCTGGTTGACTTTTACTATTTGTTTAGTAACAATAAAAGCTGGCAAGATTAAGCCCTAAAACTATTTTTTCATGTATTCTGATAGCAATATAAAGTGACTCCAACAATTTTTGTCGTAGTCACAGAAAATTTCTTATTGACCATTTTTTGAGGCTCCATCTATCCGGCTAAAAGAGTTCTTACCCATATCCTTGATGTTTACGTCTTAGCCATAATAAGCCATTTCCCATTAATGAGAGAATGCACTTATTCATTGCTCTTTACAGTCTGCGCTCTAATATAGATCTGATTTCATCAACTAATCATGTGAGCCTGTTCTTTGTTCTTAATATGGCTGCATCAACTTTATTATAAAAATACTGTCGTATATCATCCTTCTTCCCCGATTTAACTGTTTAATTTGTACATCATTTACAAAGGAAGATGCTTTTAATTAAAAATTTACATAGTTTGACTCTTGGATCAGATAAAAACTTGTGGAAAATAAAAATGTCACACAACATACTGCTATGTTTGTCCTTGCCCTTATGCACCACCTTGCATATGCCAAAGATATGTGAAAGATATGTGAATGCATATAAGACGCAAAAACTTCGTACTGTGACACCAGTTTCTGTGGCTGAGATTGTTGGCACAGCCACATTGATGAGTCCCACCAGCGATCTAGAACAAAACGTATCGTTCAGTTGGTTTCAAGGGGTAAAAAATGTGACTTTTTTTTACTTTGGACTTTTTTCACTTATTATTGTTTGCTGCGTCTCTAGTAGGATAATTAACATTTGCTCCATGAGCAAAACCATTGGGCGCTATTCAATAGCCCTTTGGACTCAAGAATAGCCCTGGTAAATATATATGGCTCTCATGTAATAAAAACATCTGTTGAAAATTCATGACATTTCCCAACATTTCGCAACAAAAACTTGAAAAAAATAAAACTTCTGATAAAATGATTTTAACTTAACTCAAGCTTCAACGAAAAGTCATTTAAAGTGCTATCAGATGATTCGTGGATTTATCTCGTAACCAAAATTAAACCAAAATTACGACCAAAACTAAAGGAGCATGATTTTCACCAAATTTTGCCCAAACTCCAGATGACACAGCTTTTTTCAGGAAAAATGAGGATACAGTAAGGGAACTGTACAAGCGAAATTAAAAACAAAGAGAACAAGTCTTAGTAAAGCATATTTACACCAACATTCTCGATGAAACCAACATAAGATTGATGAGCAATCACTGAAATCATCGAATTTCTCGAGGATGTCTAGAAGTGCACAACTAATTTGATATTACCGTCATTAGCTGAGATCTCATAACAAGAGTCTGTCTCATAAGTGCGGGAATCGTATCGTACAACTGAGTATATGATTTTTCGCAATCTTAAGAAGAAAAATTGGTATAAATTAAAAAAATTTAATTCAAAGTAGCTAGAGATCTGGGCATGTTTTACTTCCGCCCGTAGTGTGTGTATAATTTAACGTCTCCTGGTGCTCGGTAATTTTCACTTACGGGGGCTTACGACACGGAATAACAGTTAGATATTTAGAAGAAAAAAAGTGACGTAAGTGTGATTGTTGTTTATGTTCTGTGGATTGTATACGTATGTACTAATTAAACAACTTCGATAATAAGTATGTGAATGAATAATTTTTTTTTCATAATAAAAGGAGAGATGTACTTAGGGTACATTATAATTAACGTATCGTCAGAAAAGTTTTGTGGGGTTCAGAGTCCAATTACCCCTGAAATAGATCCTGTAGTATACGTGAGAAATATTTTTTTTTATGATTTTGGCCTTGTCACTGTCATGGCTGATAGCATTGGCTGCTTGTTACAGTTTCATCATTTACTCATAATTTGTGTGTATGATGCTTGCACAAAAGGTACAGTGTAAAAAACTGCGTTCATCGAGGGATACTTTAAACTGATGCACTAGTGTTTTGTTTATTTATAGCTTATAGATCTACTTTAGCATGGGTTATAAGATGAGGAAACCGTATGTGCTATTATTATTCAAAGTGGCTCTGAATCGAATTATTTAAAAGTCAATAAACTTCAATATCGTAACACAAGCAGTATTATATATCGCTCTTCAACAGCACATGGCGTGTCTTTGAGTAAATGCGATTCCCAAAAATCGTAAATTACTTTCACTAAAAGAAAAAGTTCTAATCGTTATCCCGTAAAACTGAAGTAGTATCAACTTTCACGCGTACAGTTGAAAAAAAAAAAAAAAAAAAAAAAAAAAAAGTCAAATGCTGAGGAAGACAGGGGGTGAAAGGTAAAACGTGAGACGAAATATTTTACCTTCTCTGGTTTCAAGCTGGGAACGCTTGGTGTGCAACCACCCTTGAAAAGTCATGTCTCTGCTTTGACAATGGCACAGCTACTACGGACCATGTGGTAGCTAGGTGGATCATGATGGCGATGCTCACCCAGTGGACGTATTTCTGTGAATTTTTCTCGTACCCCCAAAGAAACGGCTCTCCATAAGTTTGACACGTAGGTACATAATATAACCTTATATAACCCTATAACGTACCCCTCTTACGGAAAAACAATAAACTGGTAACCTGAAAATACTAATTTTTAATTGTTCCAAGCAGGCCGTCGATGTCCACACATCTTTCTGTATTATAGGAGCGTAGGTACAATTGCTTTGTTCCCTCGACATTTCAGGCATCGTGCCGATTTAGATTACATGTTGGATTACAATAGCAAATGTGCGTTACTTAGCAGTGGAACGGGGAAAGATGAACCGCAGAGAGGTGCCGTACAGAGATGACGAGTGGTCGATAGGGAGTAAGGAGGGTGGAAGGCTCGGTAAGGCCACTCGTAAAAAAGTAATCTACGAGTTGTTTGCAGCGGCCAACGAAACAGAACACAGAACGAGTCTACTCGGATTTCGCGAGGAGAGCATCGGTTCGATCAGATGCGAGCACACGCTTGTAGGCGTACACCTACATTAACGAACACCGTGTACGTGCGTTGGCTGGTCATGAAAAGTTTCTCATTTGCGCCCTTGTCCCCCTCGCGCTCTCCCCGGCCTCGACACCGGAGAAAGCAGAAGAGGCAAGCCATGTGCGCCTGCATCGGCTCATCACCTATATACCCTTCAGGAGAGAAAGGCAGAGCACAGGAGGCCCTTTCACGGGGCTCCCGCCGGTCCCTGCTTCTGGGATGCTGGCTCTTAGGTACACAAGCGCATAATATACACGCATGGGCAACAGCTATAGGAGTTGCTGCATACGGCCGCGTGGCAGGCAGGCTCTCTTGCTCCCTGGGGACATAGATTTCCGACGTGTGTACACACATACGTGCGCCTCCAATGACGACGCGACGGCTACCTATTACTACTTTTATATCTGCCTGCTGCTACTCTGTCGCTGCTATAGCTGTTACCGTTGCCTTAAATTCACCGATCGATAAATCAGAACGAACCCCCAATCACTATCCCCTCTTAACACGTGGGTTGGCCTCCCTCCCCAACTCCTTCCTGCTGCTTCGCCCTTTTATCAAATTTCTCACTTCTGCGTACCTTACGTCACCGCGCTACCTACTATATAGTACTATTGTTGCTTGAATGCATTAACATCGGACTCTGTCTCCATTGACGCATGATTCTGGTGTACCTTTGTTTCGCTTACTACATAATATATGTGTCTGTCGTTATACTTGTCAATATTTTGGTCACGATGATGCCTGCACGGGAATGAGCTCACTATAATAATTTTCATGATAAGAAATAGACTGCCTCCCATCAGGGCATTTAAATTATGCTGAACATCTCAAATTCATGGTGTATAGGCATATATTTTTTTATGATTAGTTAACTGGTGCAAAATATAGGTTTATTGATTAACATTTTTTCTGTCACGGAAACAATTTTCCTTTTTACTTTTACAACTAAAACATTTGTATTGATCTTGACTTATCTATGATAAAAGAAAATAAATTATTATCTTATGCCAGACTGTTTCCTTTAACTTTAAACGTTTGCTGTGCCCCTAGGAAGAAAAAGCAATGTTTCCAACACAGGGTATCTTCAGACTTTAGTATGAGGAATAGTGCAATTTTGCATTATCAATTTAATATTCAATTGTATGGATCAATTTTCACTTTTTCAATGAAAATTGTCAAAAGTTCTTGTTTTGGAAAAATGTATTGCGATGTTTCTCCAAACTATTGCTATTTTGATGATATCATAATTTACGCTCTAATGAATATTATTTATTGGGCAACAAAATGTTTCGTATGATTCATGAAAGTCTGTGGCTTGCTTTTGAGTATCCTCTTAACGATAAAATGCTCTCAAGATAATTTTTTAATTGTTTGAAGTAAAACACCGCAATATCTTTGTGGATCTCGATATTTACTTTTATCTTACACATTAATGAAAAAATTTTTAATAGATTCCCAATTATAGAATATCATACAAGGAATAAATTCAATGCTTTTTTTTACCAATAAAAGTAATGGTCAGTGGCTGAAGTGTGCAAGACGAATTTTTTAGACGTAATTCAAGCTCATAATCGTGCATAGAATATTTGTTACTTTAATTAAAATTTTAAAAACAGGCTTTTTTCTTTATAATAACTTTATGCACTGATGATGTGTGTCATATTTGTATAGGAATAAGTTTTGCATTAATAAGTACCTTATGCAAGTGCGCTTTTTGAAATCACATCTATGTAGACATACCAAATAGTTTTAACGATACTTGATTAACTTCTACTTTGCTAAGTTATATCAGTTTTCCAGTGGAACAGTTAATTAAGCGCCTAAGAAGCACGTATAGGTATCAGCAATGCTTATACATACAAACGATTGATTGTAGAGTTAGAGGAAATGGTCTGAATGTACTTGTAAAGGTACGTTTACAGCACCAACCCAGCTTGAGGCTGTCTTCTATTCCTGCTTGAGGTCGGTATAGTCTCGATGGATACATATAACTACAGTAATATGGAGCAGAAAGAAACAGAGCCGTAGACGCAGTGCTTTTCTCGCTCCCCTCGTTTTCGTAGTCAGTGTACCTTTGGTATGGTCGTGTATATACGTATAGCCTTGCGTCAGATCCATTAGGCACTCGTCGCTCAGTGGTGCCACCCCAGTACCTACAGCCTTAATGCGCACCGGGTAGCTCGTGTATCATGGAAGCTGTCCTGCCCGCATACAGTCATGCGGCCGCGTCAACTCCTCGCTCTATTATCAAACTGCTATTATTCCACGTATGAATCAGACTCTATCGGGCATCCTTGTTTCATATGTCTTTTTTTTTTTTTTTTTTTTTTTTCAGTTCGTCTTTATTATTGAGAGTAATTCTCCAGTAATTGAATATGATCGACTTTTCCAAGTTTAAAAGCAGCTTTAACACGACTTATGTTTTCAGAATTATGAAATAAATTTGTATCGATCGTATGGGTGGAAACTTTTAAAATTATATTTTCCCTGCACCTGAACCAGAGAAGCGTAGTATCATTATAACCGCATTTAATCCACTCACACTACAATTCCTGTCAATTCCCGAAACAAAGATTAATGCTCATTATTATTTTTGAATTCTCAATACAAGATTTCTTTTTATTGTTACATCGCAAGTATACTTATAAGATATTCGTGAAACTAAATGAAGAAAACAGTTAAAATATTGAAAAGTGTGAATATTAAAGAAGCTGCCAGTGAATCGTTAGTTTTTTCAATGTTCATATTACTGTTTTCTTTTTTTTTGTCTTTACGCGCTCACACGCCCTGATGCATGTCCATTGCTGCTCTGACTGCACTTTTTAGTCGCATGCTACGTATATTCTTTAACATACCCCTTTTTTCTTGTATTTACTTTCTTCTGCCCTCTTCTATATGTACTCTCAATACATGTATACTACGATAGAACATTCATATATTTTGATTAAAATCAGCACATGTAAAGAAGCAGGTAATACAAATTGAAAGCGTTCTATAGCAACAAAGGTCCAAAAATGAGAGTTTGAACCAAAAGCAGGAATTTTACTTATACGATTAGTAAAGTAGAAATAAAATTTACTATGGCGTTAAGCAAACATGATACCTCTGTAGTTTTTTTTTTTTTTTTTTTCATTAACCATTTGAATCTCTTTTTACTCGGTCGAGTGCGACAAATTATTGTTCATGTAACATTATTATTCCTCAAGTTCGTAAAAAAATTTTCAATTGAAAACTAAACCTATTACGAAGAAGCCAAGGTTCATTTAGGTGGCTGCTGAAACGATTTAATACAAAAAAAGGGAGTTTAGAAACGTTTGAAATCATGACAGAATTAGTTTAACGTTTAAATTTAATGAATTGTTTTTCGTCTTATTTCCTTATACTTTCGGTGAGAAAACTTGATAAGGAAATAAAAATTTTTCTCGTAAACGCATCATCATCGTTAATAAATGTAATATTTCGTCTCTGTGCCAATTGATCTCATAGTTCTCCTTCCTCCCGATAAACTTCAAGTAACCCAACAGCTTCAGTAGCTATATTATTAGTATCGTTTACCATTTTCTCACATACTACCGTCCCAATTCAAGTTGGAGCATACCTTGATGCGAGCTCTAATGGAGAGTATGAATACATAATGTGTAAGTGGTAGGAAACAAGCGAAAGAGGAATTGAAGAGCAGTAACGTGTAATGAAAGGTACAGGGATAATGGAGTAAGCGAAGAAAGAATGCGAGACCAAGAGGGTGAGAGAGAGAGAGAGAGAGGAAGCATATATAAAAATCAATAAAGAAACAATAAAGGGATGAGTATCAAATAATGGAGGTACAAATATCAAAGGACCTGAGCGAGAAGCGAAAGTATTTACTGCGTATATCAGAGACATGTGTTATAATGTAGTGACAGGCAAAAGAGAGTACAAAAAATTACGCCTAAAAAAAGGAGTATACACTTGATCAAACGGCAGACTCTCACTTTGTACTTGATCCATGGTCTCTGCAATGTATCGGTAATCTTATAAAAAATTCGTTACATGTAAAACAACACTAAGAGACAAGCTCCCACGAGTCTTACACTTGTGAGATTTAAAAGGAGTTTTCAAGGTAGTTTTTTCTACTGCTACATTGTTATAGATACCAAGCTTTTCTGCCCAATCGAGAGAGCTATACATATACGACGGTACATGTAGGCAGTGGTGCCATCAGTATGAGCCGAGAGATTTTGGTCAACCGTATTCTCACATGGCCGTGAGCCTCTCTCTTTCTCTCTCGCCCTTAGATTGATATCCTCGCAGAGCTACTTCAGCTACTTATGTCCAATATACGAGTAAGCACGTGTATAGGTGCTACGTTGACGCATAAGCATCGGTGAACGCTGAGCTACAACATGTGCGGGAATATTATCGAGACTCCAGTGACTCCACGTGTATAACGCATACATGTGTACCTTCGAAGCAAACCAAGCACGTGTGCATATAAGAAAAAGAGAGGGAATAAAATGAAAAAGAGCAGAATCGTAATCTGGCCCGCATACGGATACACATAATAATACCTTCGGGGAAGAAAAAGATGATAATAAAAGAACGGGTGAAAAAAGTAGTAGGTGAAACACGTTTGCTGGCGTGCAAACGGGGGGCTCGAAGCCAGGAGCAAGAGGACAGGGGGGTTCGGAGTCTGTCCCCCATATGGCGAGTGCCGTAGGCGTAGCTGCTGGTTGTGGTGGTGATGGATATTCCCGTGTACCAACTACCAACATGTATGAGTTAACTTAAGTACATTACTAACAATCATTACAATACTCAAGTACGATGCTTCCCAACCCAATTTGCAATTTCTCTGCTCTTTCTCGCTCTTGCCTGCAAGCTGATAACTACTACTGAACTTTCTTTTTCCCTTTAATTACTGTACTTATTCATTCTAAGCAACGTATACTAAAACGTCTGGCCGAACTGATGCCAATCTCTTGGGGTGCGCTTCTTTTTCGTCGATTCCCTATTGGACACGTGCAGGAGATTTTTGGAAGACGTCCTGAAGTTCTGAAATGAGATTACGGCTAAAGATTCTTGCAAGTCATCAAATGTCTCTGAAAGTCATAAAAATCCTTAAATATCGAATGTTTCCATGATTCATCATGAAAACAAATAACTTGCACGAAATCGATAAAATGAAGAAATCGCAAATATTAGTTTGACGGAACCTTGGAGATTTTAAAATTATTCGACATGATTTTTACGAAATCCATAAAGTATAACGATCATTTTATGACTTAAATGTTAAACATTAATTTAACCCTAGCCCACTTTTTCGAGCTTAATACAATTACGGACTGTAATGTCAACAAAGATAGCCTATGAGAATTTTTGAACTGTTTGGCCCAAAGTCTTTGAATTTCCATATGAAATTTCTTTTTCCATTTACATTACATAGTAATCATATGAAAACATTAAAATCAAGGTTTTTGAATAAGTAGTGTGAACTTTTTTAATCGTGGTAAAAAGTAGATGTCTTTTGTTTTGCTTTACTATAGTATACAGAAAAATTTATTATTTTTTAGCTTTTACACATCCAGTAGTTTTTATCTAACAAAACTTAAATACTATAATACCTTATAACATTATTATTACTATAGTTTAAACGCATTAATACATAAATGAAAAAATACAATTTCATGTTTTATCCGTAATAAACAGCGTGTATAAGTTACCATTTCACTAAAAGCACTAGTATAAACACTAGAAGAATTATTTACTTATTTGCTATAAATAATAAATATAATAATAATAATATTAATAATAATAACAATAATAATTATTATAATAATAACAATAATAATGATAAATGATATTAAATTGAACAATAAAAAATACCAAATCGCAACGACACAATAACTTAATTGTATGCTTAAGCAAATAGAAAACGTGTGTATCAACCTGATGAAAGTGCTGGAGTAAAAGTGCTAGAATAAATAACAGACAATGAGAAAGAAAGAGATGTTTATTCTGTGTGCAAAAAATTTCTTGGACTTAAGAATCAGTTTTCATTACTTGTTTAAATACCCTAATTATCATTGTATTATATATTCACGGTCCATCAGTTGTTAAAAACTCAGTTGACTTAGCTATGGTCTGAATTGGATATAGTATACTGTAAGATAACTTCAAATTTGTCTTGCAAACTGTTAAAAAGTCGTACTCTGATTTATTACATTTAAAATGACAAATGTTTCTTTAAAATCCTTATGTTCAACACCTAGAGAGTGATCTTCTTAACATCCAAAGCTGTATAACATATAAATAATAACAAGAAAGCAACAGCAACTGGGCCCCAAAACGGGGTCTGCATACCAATCGTTCTTCGTCTGATTTAAATAAACGGGGACGTGTTTTTCGGTAAATTCAAATTTGACAGTATTTTACCTCAATTAAAGTGTTGATGTTGTCACTTAACTCCATACGAGATGCTTTGTCATCCGGTGCATAAGCTCTTTACATTAAAACAAGATGTAGCGAGTAAGCGTGGCCACTATATGTTTTGGCTAGTGAGAGCGAGTTTTTTTTGCAAAAGGATATGTCAGAAAAATGATTATTGCCGTAGACGCGTACTTAAAGTGAATTAGTTTAAAAAAGTATAGCACTCATTGAAGTTTTCTGCTTATTGCACATATTAATGAAAATTACACTGGGCCTTAAAAATAAGGATTCTGTAGCTACAGGATAGCTTCAAGGCTGTATAAGACACCCCTTTTACGCTAGACTGCACGTTTCAAACAAAATTTTTTATCAAATCTTCTAAATATTTAACGATAACGTTGTCAATAAATTATAAACATATTGTGTGGCTAAATCAAGAAAAAATTTTGTGTGAACAAGTCGCTCAGTTATTTATAACAATATAGCCATTTAAAAAAAATCTACATGACGCTTGTTAACTTATATCATTAATTTCCGATTTCGATCCAAAACCTCTTATTCTCTTGAGAAATTAATTATCTACAATTGTAACTTTTTTTGATTTTGAAATATTGATCATTTAAGTAAAAAAATTACATTGTAGAAAAATTATCATAAACAATTAGTTTTTGATCGTAAATAATCAATATCTTACAATCAAAAAAAGTTAAGATTGCAGATAATTAATTTCTCAAGAAAATGAGAGGTTTTGGATCGAAACTGGAAATTAATTATACAAGTTAACAAGATTTAAGTAGATTTTTTAAAATGGCTATATTGTTATAAATAACTGAGCGATTTGTTAAAAAAAATTTCGTCTTGATTTAGCCACACTATATGTTTATAATTTATCAGTAATGTTCTTGCCCTTTTAGCAGTTTTTGAACGATAGCTGACTCCCGTGCTATAGATTCGTCTCCATATGCCATTCCATGACTGCATCGTATAGACTTTTACGCAATAATCGTTCTCTGAAATTAAATATTAGGGAAAGTATAATCAGGGCAACGCAGCGGCTTATTATGTTAAGGACATCATTTAATTTAAGATAATTTTTTTAGTATTTTTGTTATTTGTAAAACTGAATATACATTTTTACAAAAATGTCATCACCAAACTTTTATTAGCGAGCACGATTATATTAACGATTATTACTCAACTCAATTAACACCTCAAATCCTATTAAATAGTTTATATGGTGATGACATAGATACTACTCTTGCAAGGTTTAAAAAAATTACTGTAAGTATTTTCGACTTTCATTTTCTTAGGCATCATTATCACGAGCCTCCAGTGCCCTGATTCACCAGGGATCTTAAAAATTAGTGTAGGACTTGCGATTGCGAGATTTCTCAAATAGGTGCTGTCAAGGGTTGATTCACCACAATCTTCCCTGACATACAGTGCATCACTTTCATTTAGTATTGCCACTGGTGTTCTCTCTCTCCCACTAACAGATATCTCCACCCAGATTCTTTATGCTGTAGGTTATTGTGTACTAAAATTAAAAGAAAAAAGTTAAAGTCATGAAGGTTTATTGCTGTATTATTTTGAAGATGATACATTTTTCATCAAACCATTGTTTGCGCACATATTCAATGTATAATATATCTTAGGTCACTCAAACATTCCCAGGTATACAAAAGATCTCGAGTAAGTACCGTACCTTCATTGAAAATCTTCGATGATAGAGGAATTTTCGATATTATCTGCGTGTCGCATAATTTCAAAATACAAAATAGCACTATGACATAAATGTTACTAAAATCAAGACAACAATAGATTTGATGCGAAAGTACTTTAATAAAAAGCTTACCTTCAATGAAGTTTTGGCTTTTAAGAGTCACCATGATGCTAACGAGTCACTCAAAAGTGTAAAGGAAATAATTTTAACACAGGGTTTAAAAAGAGGAACTATTCATGAAGGTGATATTATGAAAATTTGCACTTAATTCTGCAGGTAATAGTTTAAGTTAATTCTCTTTTTGATACAAATTATAAAAAAAAAAAAAAAATGTAGCTTGACTGTAAAGAGAGATATAATTTATGATCTTATGCAGTTTTTAAAATCAAAAAGCTTAGAAAATAGAGCTGCTCACGGAGTCTAAAGACAAGAGTATATTTATATTTGTGGCTTCCTGGACAAACCGATTAACTCCACTTTTGTGATTTTTGAGAAAAACGGCTTTAAAGATTGAATAGCTACTTTTTGACATCCCATAAACTGCACCTTTCTTGTTGTGCCTAATATTAGGTACTAAAACAAGACTTTATAACTTTACGAGGGTGATCAAAAAGTGCAATGGACTTCCTTGCTACGAGTCACTTTTGGAGTTTATCAGTTAGGCCAGAAACATAAGACTTATTCAATTATTCAAATTTATGAATATTCAACAAAAATACGTATTTAACTATGAGGCTACATGCCATGCCTGCTTACTAATAATACAGCACTGTAGTACTTCGTACACTTTTATCGACAAAACGATAGCTTCGACGGAAAGTAGCTCAATTCATTTTTTCTTGCTTAAAATAACATTGAAAAATTTGAATGAGACTACTTTTCGTCGGAAACAAGGCTTGGACTACAATAATTGCAGGGATTTTAACTAATCTGGAGCGCCGATCACCAAAGTAAACTCACGTTAGGTGATGAATTTTGGACCCTGCAAGATGATTAGGCTTTTGTACGGCATGGCTCCGACATTAGCGCCCATATTTTATACCACTTTATTAAAATGTCATAAATATGTGACTATTGCGCTATGAGAGTCCAATAATGCATTTGACGTCTCACTACTAATTTCTCTCTCTTATAACAGCCCAAGTGTGACGAGAGTCGCATATACCGTGCCTATGCATCCTATACGAGAATTTGGAGTAACTATTTGTAAAAGTCACATATTTACACTAAATTTCCTCTAAAAGAATGAAAATTACTGAACACAATATTCTTCCATGATTTTTGCAGCTCAAAATCATCAATTTTTTTATATCACTTATTCGATTTGGCCAGGACAAGAGTCAGTTAATAGGTTGAGTCGGGAAAATGGCTGTTAATCAGTTAGGTTTTGTGACTATTACGAGAAATGGGCAACTCGAATCATTTCAAAAGTTTGTTTTGACGAAAGTACACTACAAAAGGATATGCTTTTCGGTCCTTACTCAGTTTAAAAAAATATGGAGTTAATCGGTTTGTGCGGGAAGCCACAGATATATCTGGGTTCTGGCTGAGCGCTGAACTGGTTATTCGATCCAATTCTTGAATTTTTGTTGGATTCATTTTTTATGCGATAAATCGATGTCGTATCTATAATTTCAAAGAAAACTTATCAATTTTAATGCACACAATTTGATGTACAAACACTTGAAATAAGTTAATATTAAGCTCTGACGGGCTTGATAATAAATACTTCATAAAGAATACATTGACGGTCTTAGGGCTCGATAGTAAAGACAGATGAAAAAGTTTTTATTTAACCTTTATATACATGTTTTCAATTTATGAACCTTCAAAAGAGAAGACTATTTTAATTTCACCATACTCTACGAAAAATAAAAATACTTATAAAACTTCCTTATGAACGTGTACACATCTAACAGCACAATGAATTTTATTCAAATTACTTGACTGGTTCTGTAAGTTGACCTCCTTAAAATAATAGGGCAATACTTCTGTGATACAGATTATCAGCAAAGTTATTAAAATAAAGCTGAGCATACCAAGAACTTTATACTCACTCTAGCAGCCCCCCGTCTTGGCTTGGCATGAGCCCGAGACTCACTAAATCTAACATCATAGTGTGTTGACATAATATAATGCAAAACGTTTTTAGTTAAAAATTTTACATATATTTCTGACACTTCTCAGAACAAAAATCTTCTTATTAAAAACGTATTTCTTCGGAATCGATACAGTTTATTTGGTCAAATAAAAAGCTGTAAAAACTGAAAAAAATATAATTATGCTGAAAACTACCGTGTACTCCTAATGCCATAAAACAATCGTTGGCCTCAAAAGGCCGTTGATTTGCAGTTTCTTCTGTATAATCTATAAACAGGGCTATTTTATAAAGCTGTAAAGATTTAATACTTACAAAAAATATATCATTGAAAACAAATTTTTTTCTCTTATCTCACAACATCACCACAGCAACAAAGTCCTGGAGCTTAATCTCTACATTTTTTATCGCAACAAAAATACAAATACATTTTCTACCTATTTAAAAATCTAGAAGATTCAAGAGATTACTTTAAGAGTTACAGTAAAAAGCTGATCTCTCACTCAATAAATTCTTTGTTTATCATCGATTTTTATGCTGCTTTAATCTCGATAAGTTTCCAGCAAACGTCATTGCCTCTGTACCTCAGGGTGATCTTCTCTGGCCTGTTATTGTCACACCACATTGATCGCAAGGAAAACTACAACGTTTGAAGCTTTGGAGCTAGTTGTAGAGCTCTTTCCCAACGTCTCCTGGTATTACGTTGAAGATGTTGGTGTCTAAAGCACCTTTTTTTTGCCAACTCAGTTGTTTTGGTGATCTAAGATGGGGAGATTGGTTAGTGATACTTGTCCAGCGGAGGCTGTCCCGTTGACTCAAGTTTTTTTGCTTTCATAGCTATTAGGTTAGCCCAGTACGGACCTTAGAGAGGATCGGTAATTCCTGATTGAATGCTTAGAGTCGAGCGGGTAATATAGGGTCATCTGTCATCGGGATTCCCAGCCTTGCGAAGAACAACTCCATTCGTAACGACTACCAGTGAATGACTAACTTGGTTTAAAAGTGACCGTCTTTAGTTAAAATAGTCTTTTAGTCGACGAATCGCTTCCGGAAATGGTAGTAAAAATGTATTTGTTGGCAAGGTAATTTAAAGTTAGGTGGCCCTTAGAAGAACCGATGAGATTGATGGTTAAGTAGGGAACGTAAATACTTATAATGGCCCTAAAAAGGGCCAGTGGTGAGACTTTCAGCTATTCCTTATTATTATTCTTGATGATGAAGAGCTGGCTGCGGGTAGCTTGACTCTTACCCTCGAAATCTCTATGTACAGAGACTGTGATGGAGGGAGGTACGCCGTTGACCAAAGAGTATCTTATCTTCAGCTTATTTTCTGGATAACCAATTGCTCATCGTTGGTCGAGAAAGTAGGCCTGGAAAATACCTTTTCTGTAGGTATGCTCTTGTGACGACGTCTAAGAAGGGGGGGCCGTTGTGGCTGCCCATACTCTTCGGGGCTGTCTTCCCTGGCTGGCATTTGAAGTAGGAAATTATTTGATGGCACCAGGCCGGATGGTTGAATTATCACAAAACTAAAGTGTTGAAGCAGGTTATGCTCTGGCTGGACACGTCTTCTGGTATTGTACCGTAGATGTTGACGTTCCGAATGCCTATTTTTCCGTGATACTCGATTATCTTGGCGATCGTTTACTTGGCACAGGTAGCTGGGATGCCCAGCTGCACGGCTAATAACTCTGTTCTCGGTGTAGTGCCGATGATCGACTACGATAACCGGCAACTCAATGGGGTATCTTATAACTACTCTTCACTACCTTTGATTGCGGGTCGCTTCAACTTTACCTCGACGACACCTAGTGGATCTTACTGAACTAAAGCGCAAAGCTAGCTTATTTTAGCAAACCTTTGAGATTATTTATCGCTATTGTTATTAATTTTTTCCAGAAAAAAACTGTGTGAAAACCATCTCAGAATCATCAAGAATCAGTATGCAAAATTTTAGCAAAATCGGTCCAGTGGTTTTTTCGGTTAGCGATTACAACGGTCTTAGCGACTTTGCTTTATATATTTTATTAGTCAGATAAGTTATGAGTCCTAAAAATAAACTTTCTTGCTTTACATAAAATGCGTTTTTATTCGCTAAACAAATCGATAAGAAAATAATTTTCTTATACAACTACTTAAATTATAAATCTTGGGAAGTCTTACTATTTTAGTAGAGATAACTGTATAGTTACATTTTACAGGATTCGATAAATTCATTATTTTTTATCGTAATGCTGCATGCATGTATATTTATATCACAGAAACTTTTGCCTCGCAGGAGTCATTAACTACGCAAAACTGGCATTAAAATTCAACGGCTTTTTTATATTTAATTCAAACTTAAGGTGAAACACACGTAGCCTTCAGAATAAGTTTTTTTTTTTTTTTTTTTTTTTTTATAAGGTTAGCCAAAAAGTCGTAGTTACTTGAAAATGTTAATTCTCCTGCTCAAGGCGTTTTCTTAAATTTTGGATGTTTACTGCACCCTCAATAGAAAAAAAGAGTTTGTATCCGGTATGCATCCAATCAGGGCAAGCACAAGGAGTCCCTCGGGCCTGGTGATATGTGCTACCAGGTATAAAAATGATCATTACGTCCTGTGAGCGCAAAGCCATTTAAGGCCTCAAAGTGAGTCCAAAGATTTTACGACCATATACGATATACCTGGTGGAAACTAGACAATTTTTCCAGTTTCGAAGGATGAGTAACTATAAATCTTGATAACCTCTTGGGTACAATTTGAGGTACAATTAGCATAATCTGTTTATCAGAAAAGTATTTTGACACTTTATGTGTAAAAACTGCTTTTTGAGCCGAATAGGAGAATAGAAAAATATTGTTATACGAGCAACGAATGAAAATTTTTGCCTCATGGAAATTTCGAGTTTTTTCCCACAATAAAAACATAATTTTTTTGGTAAACTATTTTCATAGATTGAGAAAAGGTTATTTTTTCTTTGTACTTTCAGTTAAAAGATGTGGTGGCCAATGTTTTGTTCTTATATCTGTGTCTCAGTTTAAATTTGTACCTCACTTGGCCCGTAGGGTTTTCATAGTTGTCGTCGCACCCAATCGAAAGTACAAATACAACATTGGAAGAAATTTTGTTGTACTGCATTCTACTAGGCCTATGGATTGAAAATAGTTCATAACGTCGAGAGTCTCCATGACAATATCTTCACGAGCTTCGTTCTTTCTCCTTGTAACACGTAATTTTTTAAACTAGATAGCATCTCCACGTGATATACCACTTTCGACGTGCCCAATAAATAAAAAAAATTATCTCAAGTCGTATAAATGTGGATGCAGCTTGAGAAACAGCTTGCGTGAGACTAACGTAAGGGTTAAGTATGTGATGGAGCAATATGTATTGAGTAATCGGTGAGCGCCCCAAGAGAAGGGAGAGCCTGCGGGAATTCATTGGGCATAAAGAAGACTCTGTCTGATACGCGCCAGTAAGCCGCTCAGCCAGTGATGGCCAGTGCACCTCTTTCTCTGACAGTCGTGCTACCCACTCTTCACTTCTCTCGTCTCTTGGAATTTCAACCGATTCGATGCTTATCTCCACGTCATTTATATACGTCCACCTTCACCGGAAACAGCAGTAGCAGCATTCATCAGCAACAGTGGCGGAAAAATATAGTACACACGAGCAAATAAGGGTGCCTACCAGTTAGGCTTTGCGAAAACGTTACTGCTTTACCTCTGTGACGGATCTCATTGAGTATATATACGCGTTGGGGTTCTGAGCGTGACGTGTACAGAAAAACCAATGATTCGAACAGAAAATCAGTTACATTGTCAAAGCGTCAAAGATTGGTAAGGTTTTGTTATTATACTTTTCTTTCCATCTGGTACATTCTTATGCAACTTTCTAGACATGTAGGATAACAAGTTGACAAGTTTGAAAAAAATTTTGTTTAGTAATTTGGTTGTTTCTAAAAGACACGGGGTTTCAGGATCGATAGTGCGCTGGACTCGTCAGTAGTTTTTCAGAACACGTGAGAAGCAATTTTACAAGCCACGTGGACCCTGCACAGCATTAGTCACACCAAAACAGTACCGAGCTCGACTCGAACGAAGCCGTGAGCACGGATATTCTCTCATGTACGCCCCTTCCCTCGCTGACGATAAACTCACGGACACACGTCACCCGTGTCCACCCATAAGTACCCAAGAATCGTACGGTCACACGTATACATTTGGATGTATATTCTACTCTAGGCAGAAGCAAAGGAAATGGTGCGCTGCAGCATCAGTACCTCTTTGACGGCGTAAATTTAAAGCTCACGATCAGGTCCATTTCTTTTTTCCTTCTTGTGCGTCCACGGTGGATAGATTGATGATAAACGAATTTTTCCAAAAATCTTTGGCCCTTGTGCGCAGGGAGAGATGCAGCATCAATAATTTAAGTGCACTTGGGTACGAAATCCAGTATGAAGCTGACAGAGAGTAAAAAAAGTGAACCAACATTCGTATTTTCATGTCGCCTGGAGTGTACGTAAAAGCACGAGCCACGTCATATCATCCACGACGGTTCGACACTCTAGACCCAGGTTGATGTTACCGAAACGCGGCATCGTTTCCCTGATTTACGTGATACGAGACAGTTTCCCTTGCACCGCGTGCCGAACGGGCTGGTTTTTTTTCCTCCAGTAAGGCATATATATACGTATAAAAAATTGTACGCTTGACGCGCGTGAGTTGAGAAGTCGAGTATACCGAGCCCACAGGAGAGTTCCTCGATTAAACCGTCATCGCTCGACTAAAAAAAGACGCGGGCTCTCGTTCTCATGTCACACCCGCACGCACGTATTACTCTTCTCTCGAGCCCGCAGAAGAGGCAGTTCAGAGGTACCGCCGTGTGTTCCCTTTCTCACACATCTCATGGATATTTTCTCTATCCCCCTCTGCCTGGTTATCTACCTTTTAAAAGTTTTCTACGTTTTTAGTGTAACTGCTGGATTAGTATCTTATGCATTTTTTTTTTTACATTAAAACGAAATGAACGAGGACGCACAACCATGACCCATGGCATAATTAGTGTGTGGTATTGATTAGCTAATCGGATAGTGATACTTTTGTCTCTTTTGTGCATATTAATTGCATAACTTACATAGTACAGAACAGCGAATTCGGAATTAGGTCTGTACCTTAAATTTGTGTCATCTATGCAACGTTGCGGAATTCCAAGATCTCATAGGGATGCTTTTGATATCGAAAGAATAATATGTTATCTTGTCATTGCACGCGTAATTGTCTGTTAAACCAGAGATTTTTTCAATTTTTCAGGATATGAATTAAGGCTTTGCGTATTACAAACTTGTTACATGTTGATATCGATTTTTACGAGTGGAGATGGCGATGTTTCGATCGAGTGGGTTTTTCAGCTAAACTATAGTAATTAGCTCAATTAAAAATCTGCCCGTAGTAAAGTGTACTTTAGTCTTTAATAGAAAAACGACATGGTTTTATAAAATAGTAAGTGAATAAAAAAACACGAAGAAGAAAGATCCCGAGAATAGCGCTCCCATTATTTCGTTTATCTCATTCACACCAGATATGACTTAATCAGCTGTATGTCCATAGTTTTTCATTCCAAATAATAAAAGTTTTAGAGGCAAACGCTGTGGAGCTTTTTCATCACGCTGCCCTTAGCACCTGTCACAGACGATCTAAATCTCTATATTCTACTAAGGCTTAATTCCTCTTCCCTCTTGTGTTCCATATACTCCTCTTTTTTCTCCACATACATGTATGCGCTCACACAGACATCTCGATAATGTCTCGGTTTAAGAATATCCATCGTTAGCTGACTGTTCCCTCACACAGGTTTTTTTCCACCCACAGGTGCTTTTTCAGCTCTCGAGCGATGACTTCTCGCACATGAAATATCGGCTACAAAGTTACACGTAGACGTTATTCCTCGTATCACCAAGTTGATCTAATTGTTTGCATCTGCATATAACCAGCTGTAAACTCACGTTGTCATCCTGAGTTTCGGGACATAAATAATAATGCTGGGACGCCAATCAACGTTACATTATCACTCCAAGGAGCCGCCTAATTGCGAGACTCGGTAGGTCGTTGTCCACAATAAAAGCAACAGCAGCAGCGCACACAATGGACAGCCTGTCGAAAGTTCCCCGAAGCTTAACGAGCGCAAAATATAAAAGACAGGCCGTACCATCGTCGGCCCCACGAATGATACACATATTCATCAAACGTATTTCTCGCTCTCTCGTTTTTTTTTTCCCGAGCGTTCGTCGTTTAGCCGTTTGTACGCTGGAGGGTTTACAGCACTTTGTTTTGATATAACCCACTCCCTGAGCCTTTAACTGTGGAAAAAATTGAATTCCAACAAATACCGCAATATTGTACAAGCATATCAACGGATGAGCGACGATGTGTTCGATGGTACGTAAAAACAAAAAACCACCGAAAGACATGACAGTTTCAGCTGTGTATTCCTTTATCATTCCATCCAAACGTGTCTCTCGTTCGGACCATGCCTGTGCGTCCCACAGGAGTTGGAGTTGGTTGCTGCCCCTCCCTCTTCTTCCGAAAGAATGGAAAGGGATACGGAGCAAGGGAGCACGCAAGGACGGGGCAGGGCGAGGGAGTCGGAGGCGACGTATGAAAACGTCTTCTTTGTCGAGGGGGAAAGCCTACGGTGCCTGCTGCCGTGGAGTAGGTAGATACGGAGAGACATGTATGGGAGACGTTGGAGAACCAAAGCACACGTGGGGCCGAGGATAGCCATCACCTCCATAGGTATACGTGGGGATGGGGAGTTTGGGGGAGGCAAAGGGGAGGAAGAAAGAGAGACAGATACAGGGAGATAGAACAAGAAGAGCAAAAGAGAAGAAGCTTAAGCACAAGTGGCGCACACATGGCGCACAGTTGTTCGAGAGGTCAGGTTTTTGTCCGCGAACGGTTCCATGCAGTTTCACGGATCTCTCTCTCTCTCTCTCTCTCTCTCGCAGCCTAAGCTCAGCTTGTATTTGTTCCATGGGCTTTCTTTCCGTTCATGCACGTACACACGCGCACGCAAGCCCCACTACCAGCGATCTCAGATCTTGTTTCTTTCTCGCTCACGTACACCTATGCCAGATTCACTTTTGGTTTTCTCGACTCGTATCGTATAAGTATACATCTTTACGGTAGGTAGGTGTGGGCAAGTACTGAAAATAGCCTTCTCAGGGTCGTGGGGGCCGATCGGGAATTGCCTCGACTGACTAAGACACCTGGAGCTGGCGCCTTGACTCGTCTTGTTTCGCCTCGACACCAGCCACACGTTACCGTATGTACGAGTTTGGAAGACTGTCGCTTACGAAGCTTCTATCGCAGAGCTCAACTTCCTCACTTGCCACCCCCGTAACCGTTATTTTCTTTGCCTCATTTTTTGTTCACTTGTTTTAGTTTTGGTCAGGATATTACAGGCCACTTTCGGATAACTTCACTTGGATCAAGTGGGATCCAAACTACAATTTCCATATGTCATTTCAAGTAAAATCTCTCACGGTTTTTGATGATGTTAATATGTTCGCTAACAATTTCAATTCTTAAAAAACTCTCGCAATTAGATGCCTTAAGTCAACTTATTCCGAACTTAGCTTAAGAAGAGCATTTGAATCCATTGGACTGGAGTAAAACAAATTACTAAGTACGAAAATTTTCACACCGGAACACCGTTGCACAGTGTGATGAAAAATCATGATGTATAACATTGCCGTTCAACGGAAAAAAAGGTATAAGTTACATGAGAGATGAACTGAGAAAATCAATGAAAACTGAGTGTCTTCAAAAATCCATGATAATTTGAGTATTGGACCGCGTAAAAACTGTTATTTATATAAATATGGTATGACCATTCTATTTTCCACAAAAGAAAAACGATTTTTCGATGGGAGCTACGTAAATCTGCACCTAACTTCTAACTTGGCGCAATTTTCTCGTAAAAAAAGGGTAAGTGCAAAAATACAACTTATTCCATGGGGCTTACCCTTTTTCTATTTTGGAATCGAAGACGGTGTTTATCGACTTTACAACGTAAAAAAGGGTAAGTGCCCGTACGATGTCTGCCTGGCGCAATTTCCACATTTTGTGTCACTTACCCTTTTTTTTTGATCGCTGACGAAAGTTACTAGCCATTTTCTAAATTTTCGTTAAATTATCACTAAATCACCGTATAAGATATTGAGTTTGTAGATATGCTATTAGACGCAGAATTTTCTGACGAATCGATTGGTGTAAATAACTTATTTTCGACAAAAATGTCACTTAAGTGTACCTTTTTTCCGTTGGACGGCAGAACATAGACCGGTGCTTTTTCATGGCCACCATTTTCATTTCGTATATTTTGGTTCTCTTAACATGAGAAGAAAAAGCGTTTTCAGTAAAAAAGTTCTTATCACTTGTTATTAGAGAAAAAAGTTTCTTTAGATTTCCTTGCTCTTCTTTAACAAAAAAAATGTTTTGATATATTTTCATAAGCCCTTTAGTTTCAGACTTATAAGTCCTCAAACTTTGAAATATGCAATTTTAACTACTTTATGTCATGTAGTACTCAATTAGTACTAGATTAGTTTTAACTTGTAAGGACTCAACTTTCACTTTAAAGACAGTACTTTTGTACTAAAAAAAATTTGCAATTGCTCACTATTATGCAACCAGCTATTATAGATATACTAGCAGCCCCCCGTCTCGGCTTCGCCCGAGACTTACTAAATAAAACACCGTAGTGTGTTGACATGTAATGTGAAACATTTTTAGTTAGAAAATTTTACACACATTCCCGATACATACAACAAAAATCTTCTTATTAAAAACATATTTTTTCGGAATCCATATAGTTTATTTGGTCAAATAATAAGGTGTAAAAATTCAAAAAAATAATTATGCTGAAAAGTACCGTGCGTTCTTTATGCCATAAAATAATCGGTGGCCATAAGAAGCTGTTGATTTACAGTTTCTCCCGTGTAATTTACAAAAAGGGCTATTTTTTAAAGCTATTAAGATTTTAAACCCCCAAAAAATTTATATTAAAAAAAAATTGTTTTTTCTCATATCTCACAATTTTATTACCAGAGCAACAAAGTCCTGGACCTGAAACCCAACATTTTTATGGCCACAAAAACACAAATACATTTTCTACTCATTAAAAAATCTGAAGTAGGATCTTTAAGAATTTCAGAGATTGCTGTGAGGGTACAATAAAAAGCTGATCTCTCACGTAATGGACTCTTTAGTTGACGATTTTGACGCTGCTGTTTCAATCTCGATAAATTTTCTGCGTCAAATTCTTGACGCCTCAAATTGTATTCATTAGATACATTTGAGGTTTTCTTTTCAATATACCCTTTTGCGACTATTGGTATGCTTACGACTTTTATGACCCCTAAAGGCTATTTTCAGTCAACTTTGTTAATTTTAATACATTTGTTGGCAAGGTAGTTCGACGTTTGATGGCCCTAAAAAAGACCGGTGAGCTTCTTAAGTTAACTCTTTCTTGACTGCAGTTAACAGCAATTGTGACTGCCTGGATACCTCAGGGTGAACTTCTCTGGCTTACTGTTAAAGACCCAGACTGATTAGGAGAAAAATTACAAAGTCCGAAGCTTTGGGGCTAGTTGTAGTGCTCTTTTCCAACGTCTCCCGGTATAACGTCGAAGACGTTGGTGTCTAAAGCACCTTTTTTATTTGCAGATTCAGTTGTTTTAGTGATCTTAGATAGGGAGATTGGTTAGTGATACTTGTCCAGTGGAGGCTGTCCCGTTGGCTCAAGTTTTTTTTTCCTTTATAGCTGTTATAGGTTTGCCCAGCGCAGACCTTGGAGAGGATCAGTGATTCCTGGTTGAATGCTTAAAGTCGAGAGGGTAGTATAGGGTCGTTGGTCACCGGGTTTTCCAGCCTTGCGAAGAACAACTCCGCAGGTGACGTCCGCCAGTGAATAGCTGATTTGGTTTAATAGTGCCCGTCTTTAGTTAATATAGTCTTTTATTTGACGAATCTCTTCTGGAAATGGTAATAAAAATGTATTTGTTGGCAAGGTAGTTTAGACTTAGGTGGCCCCTAAAAAGAACCGATAAAATTGTTGGTTAAGTAGGGAACGTAAATACTTATAATGGCCCTAAAAAGCGCCAGTGGTGAAACTTCCAGGCTATTCTTTATTATTATACCTGATGATGAAGAGCTGGCTACGGGTTGCTTGATTCTTACCCTGGGAGTCTCGATGTACGGAGACTGTGATGGAGGGAGGTACGCCGCTGACCAAAGAATATCTCGTCTCAGGTCGTTCCCCGGATAACCAACTGCTCAATTGCTCATCTTTAGACGGGAACATGTGGGTAAGCGCGTTGGGGAACGCGACGACCAAGAAGGTAGCCGTTGTGGCTTCCCGTGCCCCTCAGAGCTGTTTTTCCTTTCTTACATTTGTAGCCACAAATTCTCTAACTACACCAGGTGGGAAGGTGGGACTGACACACAACTCTGAAGAGTTGGTGCAGATTTTGCTCTGGCTAGATATGTCTCCTGGTAATTCTTGCAGAGACGGCATCAGTTGGAAGTAATTCATTTTTCTTTGATTGCACTTGTCGAGATTCAGGGTGAAGGGACACTTAGGTCCCTGCCCCCTTAGAGAAGAGTGTCGTCCGTAACCGGGATATCCAGCTGCAGGAGTATCACCAGCGTTCTCTGAACAGCTTGTTGAGCTGCCGAAGCTCGACTATACCACTATCGATACGCTCCGGCCTATTATAACCACACTCATTTAATTATATTGCAGGTAGCTTCGATTTTATGTCGACGCCACCTAGCGGATTTTACTGAACTAAAGTGAAAAGCTGGCGTATTTTTGCAAAACTTTGAGCTCATTTATTGCTATTGTTATTGAATTTTTTAAGATAAAAACTATACTAAAACCATCTAGGAAGTATCATGAACCAGTGTGCGAAATTTCAGCAAAATCGGTTCAGTAGTTTTCGCGGTTAGCGATTACAACGGTTTTAGCGACTTTGCTTTATATATTAGTAAGATAAGATAATATTAATCAACATATTCTTATTTTTCATCTATCCAAGAATCGTAAGCTCATTTTATTTGCTTGCGATCGAGCTCTGTACCTAGCTATTTATTTTCTGTCAATGCACACGTAAATACAAGTCTCATTAAGTCTGATATTAGGTATGTGTATTTTCAACCTTGAGTACTTTTCTTATATATACCTCTACAAATTAATACTCTATACTTATTTTATTTTAATGTATATATGCATCATAGCAGAAACATGAAAAAGAAAATTATTGTTTTTTTATTAACCACTATTCTACTATTTCTACATTTATTATTTTTTTGGCTCTGCACATTCTTCTTTTTTTTGAAAGATTTGTATAGTATTAAAACTTATCGTTTTGATCTGAAAAAATATTTTCTACTAACATCTTTCTCGCACCTTTACTCTTAATAACAATTCAATTATTCGGCAATGTTTTAATTTAATACTCTAAAAGTTTTTGATACTATAATTGGTTATTTCAGTCTCTTAATCTTTTTTGATTTCAGACCTTGAGTATTTTAATTAAATGTTTATCTGTATCCTTTTTTTTTCAAGTCTGTAAAATGTTTTTTTTGTACACTTGATAAACAATCACATTATATTTCTGTCTTGTAGCTAATAGATATTCATATTTATGCTCTATCAATATTTTTTTATAATTTTTTCTTTGAACCTCTGTATTTTCTTATCTTATTTTTCTCAAATAATAATCATTTCATTTACATCTTAATCATAATAGCTTTTTACATTAATTTAATATTTTTGTCTTTTTATTTAGTTCGTTTATTACCACACTTTTGTGATCTCTTTCAATGCAACTAAATTTTTTAAATTTACAATCAACTACTTGATAATAACAAGGTATCAACTAAAACAAAGCAAACAATTCATTTTCTGAAGTCGCATTAAAAACAGAGACATTTTCGAATCACCTGCAACGAAGTTTCTAGTTGCGTTGGCATATCAGTTGGCTGTTAAGTAAGTAGTCTAGAGAAAATGCTCGGAATTGTACAAAAATAATTCACCACTTTTTCACATCAAAATAATGCACTTGCTCATCTTTGTGGCAAAATTTACCAGATTGGGCCCTCTGTCACTTTTTCGTGTTTCCAAAACTGAAGGGACCCATAAATACTTTTAAATGTTTTTATGAAATCACAGAAGTCTTGTCCCAAATAGTTGAATCTATTTACATTATTTTTTCGGATTCTAGTTCTAAAAATAGGCTTTTAATACAGTTTAAATTTAAAGGTAACCTTAATGTTGAATAACTTTTTCAAAGCCACCTAGATACCTACATGGATGTAATTCCAACCCAAACCGTCGAAAAAAAATTTTTTTTATTGAAAACCAAAATAATAATAAGTCATTGGTTTATCTTAAAAAACTTTTTTCATTTTTTCAGTAAAAACTATGTAATAAACTTTTTTTTTCAGTGTGACATTTATTGGAAAATGTGTATTTAATCATTTTTTTAAAGTAAATTCTATAGTTAGTATTTTGTTGTTAAATGTTAATTTTGGCATTAGATTGTAAAATAATATACAATTATCCTTTAAAATAATTATCTTTTTGACTTGATCTTCACTCAAATGTATGTATTTAATTATTGTATTGAAAAAGTAGAAATTATTTTCAGACGTATAAAACCCTTATCAATAACATTGAATGTAACATTAAAAAGTATATTTACGAATATGTACATGGATTTATGTAAAATTACACGTATATGTGTATACATTGTGCATTTCTATACATATTTAAAATAACAAATCATCAGCTTAGTAAAAAATGTACAAAACTTCAGTTTGGATAATCCTAAAACTATGGAATATATAATCTCTACCTACCTTAAACAAGTTGAACGCATCGACATTCTTTGTATCGTCAGATACTGTGCTCTGAATATGGCATTTATGTTTTGGGACACGTTAACGTGAGATTGCAGTATCAATTGTAATTTTGAACTATTGGTTGTTTTTTTTCGTTATATTTGAGTTTTACAAGATCGCTTAACTGCTAAAGAAATCATGTAAAATAAAATCGTTCTGTACCTTTACTCTGACGTGGTGTTAAGGGCAATATTAATTTTTATATTCAGTGTGATGGCCCTGAAAAGGCCGTATAGACACGTTGAAATAATGACAATAGTTATCAATAAGGAATATGTGCACTTCATATTGTCCAATTCATGACAATAATACGCAGTTAGTATGTAGAAGAGCTCTATTTCATTTATTAATAAGGTTTTCAGTGAAATAATATTTAATTTTCATAAAAGCTCATCACTAAAAAAATTTTTTTTTAAAGTAAGAACCACGTAAAAATAGTCCCAACTAGAAAAATCGTATAACAGTACTAGCATCCCCCAGAATATCGCTTTTATAAATACTATATTAATTACTACAATGAGAAAAGTGGTTGGAATAAATATTATAACTATACTAAAAATTATTATATTTTTTAGGGAAACTGAGATATAGTCACCTGATGACACAAATAATTACGTTTATAGTAATTTTTATCATATTTTCAATAATTATTATTTTGTAGCAACCGTACAAAAATTATTACACAGCACAATAAGTATTACTATGTCTAACATAGTATTAATCATGATAGCACAATTTTTCCTGTATAACATCGTAAATTTTATTGTGATCATTTTAAAATGTCCCACATTCAAAAGTGAAATTTACTATGTGACGTAGTAAAAATTTTTACCGCCTTCTAACCTCAAAATAGCATCTTCGCCGCTTGATTTTGGGTTCTCAGGCGGAAAAATAGTATACGAAACTCGTTCGAAAAGGCTTCTTTACGAACCTCGTTACGGCCCTCGCCTTCGGCTCGTGCCGTAAACCTCTCGGTTCGTAAATCGAAGCCTTTGCAAACTCGTACGTAATATACTCTAATTCCACTGCATTGCTATTGGCGGCATACATCAAATTCTGGACGCTCTCACAGCACTGAGGGTCGCAACTGTACTTATAAACTGTGCTGAGGTTCAATTCCTGGTCAGAGCAGAGTTCTTTTAGAGTAACAATATTTTTTAATCTCATCTATATCTTTAATCTTTAGGAAAAAAATATGTATATCTTAATCTTCTGTTACTTAAATATATTTCCTGCGCATAAATAATATGAATATATATTTTTCTTCTCTTTCTTAAATAAAAAAACTATTTCTCAAGTAAGTGAAAATTATTATATTGAATAGCAAACTTTAAAATAATTTGGTATATCATATAGTAATTTTTATAATATGGCCAGTATGTCTCAGCGTTCCTAAAAAATATAGTAATTTTTATTATTGTTATAATACTTTTTCTAACATAACTTTTCTCAGTGTAACTGAATGTGTGGCGATATCAGTTGCTCAGTACAGTACTTAAAAAATAAATATTGATTTACTGGTCATTTTATGAATTTAAAAATTTATGTACAAACACTTTTTTTAAGATGTGTTTTATAGAATGATTATTTTGTCATTATAATCAAGGGATAAGTACATGGATCTCGCAGGTGGATTGCCGGAGTAATGTATGTAGTACACATATAATTACTAAAAAATAGCGTTGATTCTCTCGTGTATAATTAATGTTCATGTATAAAGATTCAAATGAGTTTACATACTTGCATAAGTGTACTAATGATTTATCTTGCACTTTGCGTACTGTAGATAAGTTATTACGCAAGTCTAAAGGTGGTATCTTAAACAGTATGGCATACATTGTGCATCGGATCATTTACCAAGCCTCATACATATATATTGATGCTCTATGAGATAGAATATTTTAAATATTTAAAAGAATGTATACCCTAACTTACTTTGATTTATTATTTAAGGAGGTTTTGGACGTATCATTCATAGAGGCGAGAAATGGGGAGTCCCCCTGCCCGCTTAGATGTGCCCCCTTTCCCACGCACCTCCTCTTGCACTCAGCAAACTTGAATCTGTACGACTGTAACTGCTTATATTTTTGAAAAATGTCTGGCAAGGCTTGATTTTTTTTGTCAAGCATCTTCCTTTTGTATCAAGTTATCTATGAAAACGTCTTTTTTTAATCTAACACATTTATAATGTACCATAATTTTTAATTAAAAAGCAATCTACCCTTGTTGTTATCTCGTAAGAGACCATGTTAAACTGTCAATATTTAATAATTTTTTTTTTTTTGGAAAATTTCCCTGGTAAAAAATTTGAAAAATTCATGTGCAGTGTTAATATGCTCAAATATAACATACATTTTTTTTGGTAAGATTCTACATTGGAACTTTTCTCCCAAACCTCCTTAATGATACGGTTTTTCATTCATCACTCATCCGTTAGAACTGGTTCACACTCAAGAAGCAAAGAAAAATACGAAAAAAGATAAAATTTGAAAGAGAAAAAACAAAATAATTCGATTACCGAGCAAGTCCATGACGAAAAATCATCGTTATCAGTCAGCAATAACGTCATTTAAATTGTGCCAAGGTGCCACTACTACATCTCTTTATCTCTTTTTCTTTCTCGAACGAGTTACTCACGTCGGCAAAGTTGAGATTTTAACTCTTCGTGTATTATTCGGGAAACAGCACTACTAAATGTAAGTAATTTTTCAATACTTACAAGTGTAGTGAAAATTACTATATTTTGGTGACTGTTAATGAATACTTTTTAATAAGTTATAAAATTTACTAAGCTTGATATTCTTTGATGTTACAAACTCATATACTAATAAAACGTATAATTCATAAACTCTAAATGTAAAAAGCTCAAGGCCTTAAACGAGCCACTGTATAGGCTACTCAAACTTTTTGTTTTAGATATAATCAAGAGAAGCTCGAAGATTTTTAAAAAATCTCTATTGGGTCTTCTAAAAAATAGTTCGTGGAAGAATTTTGGTTCAACAAAGCTTTATAAAATTTGAAAAGACAACTGACAATAAAATCAAATTAAATACTTTTATTATTATTCTGTGCTACTATTCTTTTTATTTTGCCTTTTTAAATATGAAGTGGATAATATGAAATTATCAATGAATTTTAAATAAAATGATTTGTGTCGATATTTGCTTTCTTTTGTATGTAATGTTTCAAATACTTAACATAAAAAATATAAGAAATTTAACGATTTCAACTGCATACATTATTTGATAATGTGTTTAATAAATAATATTAAAGTTAGTAATGATTTGATGGAGCAAGAAAAATGAAGCTACTTTGCAGAATTATTCGTAAAATAAAAATTTCATTGGTATAATTATTTTTTGCTTATCTTTTGATCTTTAACCTTCTGATAACGAAAAAAAAAAAAAAAAAAAAAAATTCTGCAAAACTAGACAGTAGAGATACAAAGTTTGAAATACTTATATATTATCACGGAAACAATAGTAGTAAGGAAAAAATATTTTTTACCAAACAAAATATCATAAATTAATGTGAAAAGAATGATTTATTAACTTTGATTATTAAAAAATTTAAATAAAATAGCTATTAAGAAGCTGTTGCATTTTTCTCACCATTGCCACACCACATACTTTTTTAAAACAATTTATTGGAGACCGTTTTCTTAAAGTTTGTTTACACTCATTAACATGCCGATATATTTTCAGGTAACTTTTCAAATTTTTTTTTTGGCTTATGAAAGATTTGTTATTGCATTATTCAGATTTTGTGACGTTAGCACTGCCAGATTTTGCATACGATTTTCGCGTGAAATCTCAGAATGCGGAATTTTGAAACTGTCATTCTATTTCCATGTTCTACAGGATGCTAGTTCTCTATTTCTGATTACCGTGGATAAGTTTAAAACTATTAATCGGAAGTAAACGAATATCAGGAAAACCATTAATGAATAAAAAAAAATTAAAAAATTTAAAAAAGGAAACATGAGTATACATATATGCAGTAAAAATAAACATAGGACTGTTTTTCAGAGAAAAATATTTTTCACCTCTGTCTATTGCAACTATTTTCAAAATGAAAGTTTCCTAATATAATGAATGGTATTTTTTTTTTTTTTTTTTTTTTTGTTAAAGTTGCAACAGATGTTAGATTATAAAACTAGTTTCTTGCGGATGAAATACAAAAAAGTTCTAAATTGGCGTCATGGACTCGTGTCTTAATTCAAAAGTCAGTTTCCCAGAAATAAAAACTCAGGCTCATAATAATTTAAAATCCAGTGTATCTTTGCAAGGTATTTTATTATTGATTTGGACAGTAAAGGGTAAAACGTAGTGGGTAACTTGATGTGAGTGTCAGCATGATGTTTACTTTTTTTGTAGCGAATCAAAATTTCAATTCTTAAACGATTTTCTCACAGCCTTTAATGGTTATATTTTGTTCGAAGCCTATATCGGTGGTAAAAAGTTATCAAAGTGACCAGTGGAGACAACACCACTGCAAGATGCTGCTACTGAGAAAATTTGGTATCGCACCAAACCGGGGCAGAAGAGACTACATTCGTAGTGGTACTTATATTACTATTTAAAAATTCTTTTTAAAACAGTTTCAGTAGGACTCCAAAAATTCTAATTAACTTCGTTCATAAGCAAAAAAAAAAATGTCTGCATAGAAAATTAGAATCCATGTATATTGTTAGCCTTAAAATATTGCAATCTTCGATAAATAACCTATCCATAAAATAGGTCAACTGTATTTTTTAAGTAAATAAGGATCAAATAAGCTATGAAAGCTGGCTTAAAAAGGTGTAACTACACTGAGCGCCAAGTTTGTTAAGAACAAAAAAAATTTTTTTTAATCCAAAGAAAAAATTTATCCAACAAATATTTATTTAAAAGAAAAAAAAAGTAATTTATGCTTATCGAAAAATTTTTTTTTTCGTTCAAAAAAACTGTTTCGTCAAAATACGTCTTGATTCAATAAAAAAAATTATTTAATTTTGATAAAGTCAATTTGTAAGTCTAACCTAATATTTTTTAAGAAATATAACGTTCAATGGAAAAAAAATAGTTTTGAAACAATCAAAAAAATTTTCATTCAGCTGAAATATTTCAATTGTACTCAATTAAAAAAATATTTTTTGTTCGCACACAATATATTTCAACTCAACCAACAAAACTGTCTTATTTTAATTCAATTGATATTTTAGTACCATGAAATGTTTTTAAAGAGATATCACATGAACTATTAAAAACAATTTTTAAATTCGATAAAAAGGTTTGTGATTTTGCAAAAAATTTTGATTAAAATATATGCAAGAATGTTTCTTATTGAAACAAAACACAATTTAATTTTACAGAACAAATTTTATTTCTTTTACAAAACTTCAATTAATGAAAGAGTTACTTAATTTTTAAGAAATGTAATTATTACTGACGGATAATTTTTTTTAATTGAATAGTCTTGGTTTGTTAAAATTGTTTGGATTATTTTAAAAGGAAATATTTCTTATTTTAAGAAATTACACTTTCATTTAATGTAATTAATCAATTTACGTAAAGAGAAAGTATTAGTATAATTAAGTATTCAGGGAAATATTACTGTAATCAAAAGATATATTTTTTGAATACAATTTGTTCCTTGGGTGTCAATAAAATAGAACTATTTAACGAAACAACTTTTTTTTTCTTAAAAAAGTAATTTTCATTTATTGACACAAATAGTTTTATTTTTTGAAGTTTTTGTCTTGAAACAATCAAACAATCTTACAAAAATATTACTTTGATGGCAAAAAATATTTTTTATTAGGTTCTTTCACTTGCGAAAAAAATTGATTTGAATCAACAAAACAAAAAATGTTTATTAAAAAAAATACGTTTTGATTTAGAAACAATCAGTAAAAGTAGTCAAATGAAATAATCAATTAGTTTCAAAGAAATACTACGTTAATAAAAAAAAATTTTTTTAAATTTATTTAACAGGTTGTTTTTGCAACAAAATGGTACTTTTTATTAAACCACATGAAAATTTCTTATTTCAACAAATCATATTACTTATTCTATAGTACAAAACTTTATTAAAACAAATACTGGTTTATGGTGAAAAAGTTTTGAACCACTGACCTAAAGAAATATTCTTTATATAAAACTCATATTTAAGTCTAATACATTTATAATTTTATTGAAGTTAATGTCATTGAAAAATCAGATGATTTCAAAGAAATATTATGTTACTCGAAAAATGTGTTTTTTTTTTGCAAAAACAATTTATTTAATTTATTTTTAAAAAAGATTTATTGTTTAACCAAATTTTTTGTAGTTTAATGAAATGAATTATAATACTTTAAGAAACCTGATGAATTTATATTATGAAATTGTTAAAAGAAATGTTACATGGACCTAAGAAAATTGTTTTTCGATTTAATTAACTTTACTTTAATTAAGTTTTGATAACTATTTAGTAGACCTTTACAATCCATTGAATTTTTCGGAAGAAAATATTTTATTTTTAAAACAAAGTATTTTTTTTTTTATACAAATAAGAAGTTTCTTAAGATCAATTGAATAAAAATAGTTTAGACACAGAAAGAACTTTTTAGGTAAATATGAAAGAATTTTTCTTAGTTTACGTAAAACTTCTTTGAAAACATTTTATCGTTTAAGTGAACTTTTTTTTTTTGTATCAGAGTTTTTTTTTTTTTTTTTTCATTCATGCATGTTTCTAGGTAGGGTTCCGTAGTATGTTATATTATTTGTCTTAAGTGTTCTTTTTATAGTAATAGATTAATGACATGATAGATGTCTACATACGTTAATCAATTAAATACAATTATGTATTTTATGTTCAACAAGTAATAATTTTGTTGTAACCATACGCCATTTTATACGAGTGACAAATTACTTCTTTAGTTGAAAAAATATTCTGAACATGAAATAAGCGTTTTCTTAACATACCAATAAAGTTATTTACTTGATTAATATGAAGATAATTTTTGTTCTTGAAAATATATCATCTTTAAAATAAATAAGACTTTTATGTTTCTAAGATGTTGTAATTTTGCTTGTAAATAATATTTCATTAAATCAAAATTTTATTACTTCAAACACATATATGTCTTAGTCAACAACAATTTATTGGTCATTCAAAGTAATAGATTTTTCTGTTCAAAGAAATTTCATGTAACAGTCAGTAGTGTTTTGATTACTTTAAAGATTTTTTCAATCTTACTAAAGTAATGTTTAGTTCAAATGAAAAAAAAGTTTTT
This sequence comes from Copidosoma floridanum, assembly GCF_036245765.1. Lineage (NCBI taxonomy): Eukaryota > Metazoa > Arthropoda > Insecta > Hymenoptera > Encyrtidae > Copidosoma > Copidosoma floridanum. Next base: position 21,509,726 of record NW_028321878.1, on the reverse strand, counting down.
CTTAGATAAACAAAATATTCAATACAATAAGGGTAAAGAAGGATTTTCTGTATGTACATGAATTTTTTTCAATTCAATGAAACTGGTTGCTCAGTGTAGTGTTTTATTAAAAACTTAAATCTTTTATTAGTTTGCTTGTAATTATTCTGTGATGAAAGACAATAGATGCGTAAATGTTGATATTAAGGATATAAATTATGATTGGCATAAAAAAGCATTTCTGGGTATAAATAACCGTCAGGAACTAATGAGATCAAGCATATTTACATTGACCAATAGAAAACAAAGATACTTCACCAAAGTTCTGTAATAAGGAATATAATGAAAACATCCGAGATTGACTTCGCATAAACAAGATACAGACAAAATAAGATATGCTTGAAGTTCTCATACATCCATCTCCATCTTGATAGTAAGTAAAGCAGTAGAAGTGAGATCCTAAATTAAAAACTAACATTATTTTGCGCTCGTGGACATGTCAGTGTGTATATGTCCAGAAGAATTGCAAAAAAAATCTTCTACTGAACTGCGATCCAGGTGTATTAATTTTTCCAAGGTAAGAAGCTGTTAGTCTAGACATTCGTATCAATACCTACACATACGTGCGTGCAAATTCATACGCACATATACATCAGTACGTATACATACCGAAATAGTCTGTACACCCACGAACGTTCTCCCATCATGTTAAAATTATAAGTATACATGCGTGAGTGTGTGCGTATGTACGCACGCGTGAGTAAACTGCATCAATGTATACATATAATATACCATATGAGGTTGAGATTGATTAGTGTTTATTGACTTTTAATACTTCAGTACTATATAGTCATTATAATACATATGGTAAGACTTATGAGGTAAGTATCACAAAGGTTGACATGTCAGTCATGTTACTTTGAGTTAGACATTGTAACAATTTTGGTTCAATATATATATATATATATATATATATATATATATATATATATATATATACATTCAAATACTTAGTTTTTCTTTGGCTCAATAACGCATAGGAATGTACATAGACACATTAGACTTAGACTTGTTATGAGAGGATATTAAACCATATGAGATAAAGAAAAAAAAAAAAACAACAACAAACCAGGGGGGATAAATGGGTCATGGGACCCACGGTAAGAACGAAGTTCTTTGAACATGACGAGTATAAAAACACAATTTCTCAGGTAACAAGGGGGTCGCCAGACCCATTGAAAGAACGAAGCTCTATAAACGTTAATACTGCATTCATGTAGTTCACTAAACAAAAACTTGAAAAACGAATAAAAAAAAAAAATAAAAAAAATAGTTCAGTACTCACGATGGTTGAACTTCGTGAGAACGTCGTGCATAAATACAGTACTCACGAAGTTCAACCATCGTGAGTACTGAACTATTTTTTTTATTTTTTTTTTTTATTCGTTTTTCAAGTTTTTGTTTAGTGAACTACATGAATGCAGTATTAACGTTTATAGAGCTTCGTTCTTTCAATGGGTCTGGCGACCCCCTTGTTACCTGAGAAATTGTGTTTTTATACTCGTCATGTTCAAAGAACTTCGTTCTTACCGTGGGTCCCATGACCCATTTATCCCCCCTGGTTTGTTGTTGTTTTTTTTTTAATTTTTTTATTATTTTTTTTTTTTTTAATTTCTTGTTTTATTTATTTTTTTTTTCATTTCTTGTTTTATTTTTTTTCATGTTTCATTTTATTACATTTTTTTTCATTTTTTTGTATTTCCTTTATTTAATTTCTTTCTTATTTTCATATTTAATCTTTTTTTTTTCATTCCCTTTTTTTTCATACATCATTCTTTTTTTTTCATATTTAATTTCATTACTTTTTTTTCATTCTTTTGTATTTCCTTTATTTCTTTTTTTTATATTTTTCTATTTATATTCATTCTTTTGTTTTTTCTTTTTTTTGATTTTTTTTTTCATATTTCATTTCATTATTTTTTAATATATTATTTTATTTGTTCAAATTTCATTTAATTTCATTATTTCTTTTTTTCATATTTCATTTTTTCATATTTCGTTTCTTTTTTTTTCATATTTAATTTTATTACCTTTTTTTATTTATAACAGTAATTATTAGCATTACTGTAATGCAAAAAAAACCTCAGGTTTAATGAAAATACAAATATTTAATGCGTAATAACGCGCCTTATTATATTTAATCTACATAACCATATTTATGCTAATTAAATTTTTTTTTTTTTTTTTTTTTTTTTTTTTTTTTTTTTTTAGAATTGTAAAAGAAAAAAAAATTCAAAGTGAAAGAAAAATTACTGTGGGGAAATAAAATTAAAATTTGTTAAAAAATTAATTGCTTGGGAGTGTGAGGTGGAATGGTGGGTAAAGGTATGCAGAAGAGTAACACGGCACGGTTGACAAATGTACATATATAGTTAGGAGAGGGGAAGTGTGTAGAGAACACTTGGTGAGGGGGGACGGGGTGAGGGGAAAAACTTGAGAGGAAGAGATTTCTGATTCAAAAAAAAAAAAATCTGTCGGTTTTAAAATTCCAGCCCCCCGAGTAACGCGACATAAAGAACTTCGTTCTAAAAAACGTATAGTTAGGAATCACGCCGTGGCGGCGCCGTATGGGCGGTAACGAAGTGAAGAGTAAGGATGGAAGAGAGCGAGCGAGGGAAGGGAAGGAAGAAAAGACAATGAGGAGAGAAGAGTGGAAGAGTGGAGGGAGGGAATGAGTTGTATAAAAGGTACACACACCTATCTTACGATCCGTTCTCCTTTCTTTTTAACCTTTCACGCAGCCCTCCACTTTTTCCGTGCTCCTCCCCTCCACAAATCTTATCATCCCCCACTTTGGTCCGCAGAGTTACACATAGTGGACTACAATCCATACACTTGTGACTCCCGACTCACCAATCCAGACGTCTACTCGTGCACATAAAGTTACATACAGGGAAAGAAGATAACGAACATCGAACTATCTATCTGTAGACTCGAATTGACTTTACTCAAATGTATTACGATACATTCGTGATATCTGACGAAACAGATATTATCTTTTGGAGTTAATTTCCTCAGTGTCATTACATAAGGATATAAATCATTAATACAATTTTACTGACAAACAAAAGTTTTTTCCAGTAAACGAAAAAATAAAATTTCACAATCCCACCACTTTTGGATAAAAGTTATTAAAATATTTAACAAAAGGTATGTCGACAATGTATAAGTGAAATTTCAAAAAGGATTTTTTTTTAACTTTCTCACCTTGACTCCTCTGAGATAGGGGCTGATATACTGAAAAGCTTAGCTCAAAGTGTGCGAGTAAATTTAAGAGCCTACCATAAAAAAAAAAATCATTAAGATTTCCATGCACATATACTTAATTTCACAGATTTGCATCTTTACGTTCGTTGTAATGTAATATATTATTGTACTAATTGTAACATCTCCATGACTTTTCTTGTGATCTTCATGTCATTCTTTAAGAAATCTCAGTCACTGTATTTCTTACTTTTAACATATATTTTTATATATCTGACATCATTTAAATGTTCATTCATACCTATTGTATTTGTCTGACTAACTTAATAATCTTATTTTGTTTCATTCCTATTTTATCATATTTGCTTTGGTATCAATGCTGATGAATTTCCGTCTTTGTGTGTCTATTTATCCTAATCTACATAACTTTTTTATCATCCTTTATTTGCAAAACTGTTTTATCATTTGTACCTTTTCCCTTACTTTAATTGGTTTGATTATTTTATTTCTACGTCAGTTGAACAATTTACTCTTTGAATTGGAACCACCAAATTTTTTTTCTTGACCTTTTTAAGCGTTTTACTTTATTCATTTTATTTTATCAATGTACCTTTGTACGTAAATATAATAAAAATTTATATGTTTGATTACAAAAAAACTGTAAAGTCTCAGGTATTTTCTCTTCACATTGTAAACAACAATAGAATCTCCTGATTTATACAAAACTGTGTATCAAATTCTCGTAAGAAAGCTATCATTTATTATTAAAAAAGGCATTATTCTTAAAAGAAAAAATAGACCAAGAATGATTGTTAATATTATAATTATTATAATTGTAATAATTATTACTATCATTTTTATTATTAATATTGGTAGCATGACCGTCCATGTAATACTTATTATTCTTATTATAATTATGATTAGTGCGAATATTCCTATTATTGTAAATATTATCATTTTTTTCTCAACCATCATCGTGAATGACTATTATGACTAATATTGTTGTTATTATACATGTATTTACGCTTTTTTATAGCAAAAACAATTTAGTGTATTTTTACCACACTGACGTGTAAAATATGTTTCATTAAACAAACATATATGGCTTGTATCAAAAAGCAACAGATCACCTTGTTGTTTTTCTTGATTTTTTGTTTTGTTCAAAGAATTCGTTCAAAATATTGTTAGATGGCTTCACACGTAATGTAGCACGGTATATCTATACATTGTGGAACGAGGTCACGTAAGGAGACGTAAGGTGGCGTAAGTCTTCTTGTTCTAGTAAGCACATATGAACCGTAAAATCTTCTCACTTATGTAAAATTATTTATTCTAGGTTCTACGATTAGAGTGATTGTTGCTTGATTGTATTTATTTTTTATTTATAGGAAAAATGTCAAAGTTGAGGGTCTGAAAAGCAATTTATCTTTATCTTATCGATAAAGTCGGAGTATACTATTATTCTGAGGTCATCTTTAATGCAACAGAGAAGATACTAACAAGCAACGTCGAGGAATTTATTTAAATAATCACATGTAATATCGTATGTGAAGTAAAGACGTTAAAATATTAAGACTATAGAACTTTATGTGGAACGTATGAAGCATTCGTTCAGTACAAAATATGAGGAATTCTCCTTTCATTTTTCACTTTTCAGGGTACCCAAAAGTGCCAAATTTAAATTTTAAGCTACACCTCTTTAATAATTTTTTTTTATGAGTGGTAACCTAAATAGTGGAAAAAATTTCAAGAACACACAATTCAGGTCCTTGCACGTTTTTTTTTTAGTATTAGATATGAAATATCAATTTTCGTTAAAACAATGGACGTATTTTTATCTTTCAGACTAATAAACGAAGTATAGGTCTAAGAAGTATATTTGGTTCACCCCAGACCCTATTTACGCACTCTACTATAGGGAAATATTATGAGATACTCGAGAAATACTGAAAATCTGGAAAAAAATAGGAAAATAAATGTTTCCTAATTTTATTTTGCAAAAATATGGTAACAAACGGGAAATTAGCAAAATGTAAACTGCACCATTGAAAAGAGCGATCTCGAAAATGGTGAGAAAGATATTTTGTCTATTTTTTTTATTAAGGACATTTTCACGTTTATTAGTCCGAAAGATAAAAATACGTCCATTGTTTTAACGAAAATTGATATTATTTTACATTTAACGCTAAAAAAAATGTGCAAAGACTTGAATTACGTGGTCTTGAAATTTTTTCCACTATTTGGGTTACCACGAAAAAAAAAAAAATTATTAAAGAGGTGTAGCTTAAAATTTAAATTTGGCACTTTTGGGTACCTTGAAAAGTGAAAAATGAAAGGAGAATTCTTCATATACACCATATAATGTTTAAACCATGGGGTAGTGGTGACTAGAAGAATATAACAAAAAAAGGATTTAAATTACATTTAAAACATGGCTTAATTTGTTTTCAGATTGTAAATTTTTAATGTAAATTAAAGTTTTAGTAATTAATTCATTTAAAAAGTACCACTTTGAAAGATAAAAGTTTGTTTCACGACTATTTTGACCCAGTTTTCAGGCTTGGTTATATTAACTTAACAACAATTTACGCTATCAAAATTATTTGGATTTTTTAGTTCATTACAATAATAATAATAACATGGCAAACAATGACCTGAAAAGCAACGCATAAATAATTTTATATTATTAAATAATTTTAACCTTACTGTTAGTTTTTATTAATAACAAAATCCATTACCCTGAGAAGTATTATATTACTATCCTTATGAGTGGAATTTTGGTGCAATAAAAACTACTGTAAGTAATTTACACGTGTCATCTTGAAACTAATACCTACGACACCCCTTGGGTTAAAAATCATTATGTCTCCAAGAAACGATTAACAGCGTCCAACGAGGGCTGACCAGGTCACGTAGTACCTACACATGCTGCCACATGGATGCGGTCCGGCACGTTTTCAGGTTGCATATATATATATATGGACTGCAAGAGAGTAAGTAGGAACTCTAGGCTCTAATAGCGGAATGTTTAAGTAAATGTATACCCAGACGTAATTTATGCCAATATTAAGTGGCCGCACAAAATCTTGGCTCGGTCTATCTCCTCCTCTTTAGCGAGACGCTATGCCTCGATGCATCTCTCACGTACCTAGGTATGTCTATGTGTTGGAATCTCCAAAAAATTAAGAATCTGTGATCACAAAAACATAGAAGTTTTTTGAGCTATTCGTCTTTTTTAAGACTAAATGATTTTTTGCTCCTATTGAATATCCCGAAAAGTTGTAAAATAGTACAACTTGCAGCTTGAAAAATTGAACAAAATTTGTTAAAAAAAAAAAAAAAACTTAAAATCATGTGTATTAAGTGGACAATTACAATTACAGAAATTACAGAAATACAGGAATATTACGTGAGTACGTAAGTCTGCAAGATGGGAGGGGAAAAAGTGTTTCCTGAAATTTAGACTTTCTTCTGTATTCATGGTTTTCCGTAGAACTCGAGATATATTGGGTGCATTCATACACGTGTGTTTTCCATGTGCTGTATCATTTTACTTTTCTACATTTTGCTGGCCAGTGTCAGTTGCTATGAAAACCTTTCAGCGACACCTTCGAATTTTATCATGCGATTTTTTTCATTACTCATATAAGAGATTTTTGCCAATGCTTCGGATAATTTTCTTTGGAATTCTGACATAGTCTGGCAGTTATAATTATTACATGATCCTAATAGCTTACAGCATAAGTATCCCAGGTAATGGTAGTTTTCGTACCTATTAGCGGATATCGCCAGGGCAAAAGCACACCAGGCCCGAGGGGACTCTTTGCGCGTTTGTCCGGGTTGGATACGCACCAAGGCCACCAAGTGCGAATTATATTTTTCTTACTGAGGGTGCAGTAAATGTCCAAATGTTAAGAAAAAACACCGTAGGAAACAAGCTCTTTTTTATGACAACGCATGGCATAAATAGTATGCAGGAAGAATTTGGATTAACAGTATTTTAAGGGGAGGGGGTCCAAAAACTCAAGACAGCATTTGAATTTCGAGCGGTTATACGATTTGTATGTACTAGAATACGCGTTTGTCAGACATATTTTTTCAATTTTTTCAAAGAATTTGAAACGTTATTATACTATTAACAACGAACTTGTTTGAACACTGTTACAAAATGTGTAATGCAACAGTGTAATGCTACGTAATTAATAATAATATAAGCCTTAAGGTATGTACCAAACCTAGTGAGAGAATTAATAGATGCCATTATAGGTATACAATTTTTTCAAAGGAGAAACGTCAATAATCGAATAGGTGTATTTACACGCTATCGTTTGACTCCGTAAAAAATTCACACGTTAATATCATACGACTGTTCAAAATTACGAAAAATGATGCACATAGCTCCTCAAAAGATGATGCTACGTTTCCTCAATCTTCGGCAATAATGGCAATGACGGCAATACTTAGGGAATTCTCGCCGAGAATCCCGGAATCAAGCGAAATCCTTTTAAGGAGGTTCGTGAGTATCATTCAAAGGGACGAGGAAGGGGGAGTCCCGTCTGCCCACGCAGCTTGGCCCTCTTTACCGCGCACCTCCTCTTGCACCACACAAACTTAATATTTTCCTTGCGTTTAACGTTTCCATTGTTTAAAATGCACTATAACATGCCTCTGAATTTTGCTCACCGAATAATTAAATAATAATTAACTCGTAGGTAGATTTTTTTCAATACCATTGCATTTTTCAAAAAGTTTTCTCCGACAAAGAGGTTGTTATTTTCCACAAGAGCCTATGTTAATCACATGATTTCCGTTTGTTTAATTCTTTTAAAAATGACCTATAACAAATATTTCAAAAATTCATATAGGTTCTACGTACTCTAGATATCAAGAAAACTTTATATTATTGTGGTCTTTGCATTTTATTATTACTCCCGAACTTCCGCTATTTCTACAAGTTCAGACCAATCATTTTTCGTATATTTGTGCGTCTACTACTTATGTTCTTACTTTGGTGTAAAGGGTATTCGATATTGTGGTTACAGTCACAAAAATACATTATACTTAATAGATTTTTGGATCTTCGGCCGTTTTAAAATGCAGTTATAAAAATGTATTGTCTACATGTTACCATTCTTAAAAACAAGCCTTCTCCTTTTTTTACCAAAATTAGGAATTTTGAATATTATGTTTAATGACATTCGAAAAAAGTTATTTCGTTCTATTGATATTCTGCTTTTAAGCCACCTTTAATGAAAGTCGACATTATTTTACATTTCTAGGATTCGAATTTATTTAAAAAACTATTCAAAAATTGTATAATCGCTCTAAAGTCAAATGATATTTCAAGTTTTTGGACCCCCCCCATATCTACGGGGGATTTTGTTACAATCATCGTATGCCCTTAATCCAACAACGCGTATCTCACCAGGAAAGTAAAAAAACCGTTTTTGCAAAGATTCACTGCATCATATTCTCATTTCTTTTTTCACTGGTATTACTGCTATTCTCGTATGCTTCAAGGATAAAATCAATGTTAGTGCAAGTAGATGATGTAAACCGAAGTGGTAGCTAAAAATCTTAAAAAGATAGCTTGAATGTATGAACGAAGTTGCCCTGGTGGGGTCTATGGATCTATAGGTAAAGATTCGTGACGTGACTGTTACCATTCGAACTCTAGCCATGCGTATCTCATAAATACACCTCTGTATTTTTCGAAGTTTAAAAATAAAATGAGAAAGAAATCCCTACGAGCACAGCAAGTAAAAAAATAAATATGTAGTGACTATGATACGGCAAACTTGTCAGCACGTAAGGTACTATACCGTCTACTCAACAAGTTAGCTGGCGCGTGCCGGTGTTGCATTATTGTTGCGCTTAAGCGGCTCCAGCGCTTGTATTGGCTTAGCACACCTTTGCGCCATTGTCTAACTGCACCAGAGCCCGTACAATGCTTACACTCCTCCTCTTTCTACCCCCTCTCTTTTTCTGTTCCATTCTCTCCGTCTATTAGCATGCTCTCACGGCTCTCACGGCTGCAAAAAATCTTTACCTATAGGTACCCACCGCCTGTGGCATTCATTCAGCACAGTGCAGTATAGGTATATTTTTCGAGGAAGCCGTGCAGCTGCCGTGAGCGGGCGATTGCTGGACTAAAAATAACGTCAGGACGCCCGATGCTGCCTCCAACAACGAGCTATGAAGCGATACTTGCCACCCCCTGAAATCCCTCTGATTTTTTTTCCGTCTGCACCAGTGCTCTCATAGGTATACACTTACGCGTTCGTACGCTCCATGCAAACGTGCGTTCGTAATCAGCATCTCTTTTGTTCCTTTTGGCTGTTCGATAAACCTCTGTTCCGATGCGTGGCTTATAATGTATCGGTTTTTTTTTTTTTTTTTTTTTTTTTTTTTTTTTTTTTTTTTTTTTTTTTTTTTTCCAGTGCACGCGATCGATTAGAAAGAATACAGATGTTTTTGTTGATACAAGTTTTTCTTCACTAACGATTTTTGCTGGGAAAAAAATCATGACAATAATCTCTGGCTAAGAATCCAATTTTCTTGGGCACACATTTTTGCAACTTTTTCAGTGGTCAAAAAATAGTCTCATTAGAAAATTTTTACTTTACTTTTAATTTTTTTCATAGATTATTTCATATAAAATTTGAGGGTCATCTTACTTCTTATTTCATTAATATCATCGACAAGTAATTTGAAACTTCATCTAAGCAGTAAGCATGTCTTCTGTGTCCTGATTCACCTTGCTGAAGTAAGGAGGTAACGTAATTATGTTAATGTTTTTTTGAATCAACGAAAAAACTTCTAAAATATTGTTGACAAAGGAAAAATAAGAACACAACTCTTCAATAAATAAAGCTAAACTTCCTTCTCGCGAAAAACACACACTTCTTAGACGAATAAATTTGATCTTTATAAAAGGAGATACCATGACGTACTATAGTACTTATACTTTATGTAACATACAAAGATGTTGATGAAACTTATGATAATAATCAAATATTTTTTATGTTGAAAATAACTTTTACATAGAGAACAAACTCCTAATAAGAATTATTTTTTATAGAAGGAAAGTCCTTTCAATTTTAACGTTTACAGTTAACGCATCTTAATGTTAAAGTTTTGACGATGTTGGTTTAAAGGCTTGTACTAAAAAAAAGCTTTAAGTATTTTTCCCATGAAGACTTGTATCAGTTACTAAGGTAAATGTCCCTATTCGTGGAATATGTCCCTATTGATGGAATATGAAAATTCATGTGTTTGTTATACAACTTACTTAATAAAAAAAATGTGGTAGTTGTATATTTTATCTATCTTTATGAATTCACAAGAAAAATTCTATTTTACATACAATAAGTGACCAACTTTAAAGATAATTCCAATAATAGGGAAAAAGTAGTACATAACCTATCTTTTGAACTCTACGTATTATGGAATTTATGTACTTCTAGTAAACAAATAAACGATATAATTATTTTTATTGCATAAAATAGTGTTATGCAAGTGAAAAAACTTTAATTGTCTTAGAATATTATACTAAATTAACGTTTTTTTAAAAAGTTTCATAAATAGGGACATAATATGAAACAATAGTTCATAATTATGTACATTTTGGTGTTGTAATCTTTTTATAAAATTAAGTATTTTAACAATTGAGAACCGTATTTAAAAATTAGAACAATAATGGTAAATTTATAGCGCACCAGCTAATACCAGAATTTCTACTGTTAAAGCTCACAGTTAAGAAAAAAAATCAAAGAGGCAAGTATGATGAAGTTTATTGTCATAATAGGAACATTTATCTTATCTGGACACATGCTTCAAAAGGAAATTTGTTTACCAATTAAGTGTGGAAATACCTGAGTAAAAAAAACATTGTTTGGGAAAAATTGTGGTTACAAAAAACTTTTGAATAAAATTAAAATTTTAATTAGAAAATGAAACCTTGAGACTTAGAAGCAATGCCATACATTATTATCGCATTACTTGTAACTATGATATATTATATTGTAATATTCTAATCTATCATTACACCATAATTTTGTTGAAACAAAATTTTAGAAAGTTTTATATGTAATAAATAATGAAATTAGCCGGTCAAGACAAAATTTTTGTACAACTTTTTTTTTATTAGCTGAACTACGCATTAAAAATATTCATGCAAAAACAATGAAATCTAAAATTTTATTTTTGAAAACTGTATCGTTTAGAAAAATTCCTAAATCTTCTTTGAATGTATTGATGAATAGGTCAATTTTTTATTGTACAATGATGTGCAATTTTCAAGATGCCAAGACGTGTGTTTTATCTCTTCGTTGATTCTTACCCAAGCGGAAGTAATTTAGTCGATAAATTAATAATAACTTTTTCTTTAAATGAGAAGCAAATAAAAAAAGTAATAACAGTTTTTAATGTCTAAATTTAAGACACATAATGAGACTTAATATTATTCACAATCGTCTATTATAAGTTACTACTAAAAATTTTTAATTCTTATTATTAATTATTATTTTTCTTTGTTCACAAGATCAAACAGTACAATAACCGTTTCCATAAAGACTATTATTTTTTAATAATTTCTTACATGTAATATAAAATATGAAACAGCAAAATTGATTTATTATTAATAATTATTAATATCTATTAGTTTTTAACAGATCTCAAAAGTCAAGTATTAGATAGTGATAATTAACCATAAAAGTTTTTTTAGTCACTCCTTTTTTTGATGTTTCTATAGTGACATTTATGACAAAAAAAAATAACTATAAAAAATAATAACCAAAGATAACACTCATTAAATTTTATTATAGTTTTAAGTCTGGATTTTATACAATATTAGTATTGGTATTACTTTTTTTCGTTACTTAACTACAAAAAAAATTTTTGCTTGGGTAAGACCAAACTTTCAGGTATACTACCACTGTTTTCATTGTTTTCTAATTTTTTATGTTTAGAGTTGTTGTAAACATTAATAATTACTTTGTGTTATACGATTGCATGTATTTGTTAAAAAACTTTACATGATTAATTAATAATAATGTTGAACAACAATAAAAAAGTCGAAGGATCTGAGACTTTATACTTTAAAATTTTACACAGATACTCGTTGGGTAATATCAGCAATGTTTAATGACAAAAATTTTATTGACCTCTAAAAATTTCCTATTCTCAATATTCATTGTAACTTCTTGAATTTGTATCTTTATGTATGAATTAAGTTCAAATTCGGTTGATAGGTTTCTTTCTACATGACAACGTGACAGTTTTAAATTTAGCCAATTACGTCGAAAAGAAAAAATTAAACTGCACAATGAAAAACAGTATTCTGCATGTTACTTTTAAAATTTACATTGTAAGTCCATGTTTAGTCGAGACCAAATGTAGATCTTAAGAAAATACAACTATTAACCACTAAAAACGACCCAAAAAAAGTTTTTTTTCAATCTTTTAAAGTGAAAAAGGTTAATCAAGTCAGATTTTGGTTATCGCTTAAATAGTTAAATCTTACACACTTGGCCTCAAAAATAAAAAGTTATAGCTCTCTAAAAAATACAACTGTTCATTATATTTACTTTGCTATGAATCATTTTGGTGTTTCATAAATAGAAGAAAAACTTGAAAAGTATTTTTTAATTACTATTTTTACTGTAACTTTAACACATTACATTTTACACGTAATCGACAAAATTTTTAGATCCAACCAAAATAAAAATTTTTTGTACAAGCAACTTTTTTGCGCAAGAAGTGACTAAGTATTAGGCAAAAATTATCAAAAATAATAATTTAAGAAGTTTTTATAGTTTATAATAATAATTGTGACATCATTGTAATCACTGAATGTTACACTTAGGTATGTATGAAAGTGCGAATACATGTAACTAACAATTCGAAAAAGTTGGCATCCGATTCAGCTCAAAAATAGTTGGTAGCTTCATTTTTATTTCATAACACTGTAATTCTAAAGCCAGACGGGTTCATCCAATAAAAAATCATTTCAGCTTAAAAACTGCAAGATTCTGAAAATGGAAAATCTTTGTTTTTCATGTCTTTCTTCAAACCGACCCTAGAAAAATCAAGGAATTTCTTCGGTACAAACGAAAACTGTAAAGTTTCATGGTTTTTGGCGTAGAAGAAAAAAAACGCATCAGTGCGAATTCACTGAAACTGTATATTATTTAATTACTTATTATTTGACAATAACACACGATACGTCGAGAAGCATCCTCATTTCAGTACGGAACAGTTTTGTTAAAAAAATTTTATTAAAACGTATCTAATACGAGTGAAAGTATATGTTCATCATTTAATATTTATTACTATAAAGAAAATAGTTCTCTGATTCAACGGGACCTCGACTGGAGTTCTTCTGTGAAATCGTTCCTGCAATGGATACGATTATGCTGGAGCTCGTTACCTTTTTGGAAGCGCACAATTATAATGTGACCAAGAACGCACCAGCCCATAACATCTCTCGTGACGAGGATTGTACGTAGGTGTGTATGCAACACTTGGACTCTACAGCTAGTTTTTTTCATCGTTGCTTATGCTCATGCGAGCAGTCACAGAGCGGCTTTGTCTGGGCGATCTTCACGAGCCCTTTTTTCAAGTCGAAATAAGGTATGAAGACTCGAGTTTCTCGACATCTGTCAAAGGTGCAGGAACCATAAAGTGATAAAATGAGCTCATTTTCCTTCCTGGATTCATATTTTTTCTTCATCCCTCGCATCTTGAGCACATTCGTAACAAAAGCTTGCACCGGGTCTTAAGAAACGTTCTATACGTGCATACGTGACACTGTGATGAAATAGTACTCGTAAAGGTTATCTGATTCATACTATCTATTAAAGAAATATAAGTGGCGAAGTACAAATTATTGAATGCATAATAAAATAATATTGTTTCAATGGTAGAAAAACCCGTACTCTTATTACACGTTGTACAAGAGTAAAATCCAAGGCAGGCCGCATTACCCAAAATGAAGCTGCGTGGGTGTCAAGCTGATTAACGTACATTGAAACGAGTGAGTCCATTGAAAAAGAAAAGTTGAACTGACGGAATTACGTACATCGATGAGAGTTTCGAGAAGCGATAAGAAATTTTTCTCATTATCGTCGGGGGTTGGGGCGGGCTATTGAGATATTTTCAGAGCCCACATCCCTTATCGCTCGAAAGTCAAAGCGTAAGCTCGACCGAGCTGTTTGCCGATAAAAAGAATGACTAATGGTCACGTAAAAAAAAAAAAAAAAAAAAATCTCACTCTAAAAAAGAAAACTAATGCGCACGAACATCTTATTCACAGCTCTGTTTTTCTACGGTAAACACGAGTATGGCGTACCTCTTGTTGGTTAGAGATTGGTTTGTACTCGTACATTTACCTTCACGCTGGCAAGCCGATGTCTGTGAAATCGGAGCAGATAAGAGATGACTCGACCTTTGCTCGACACGTGCATTCATATATATGTTTTTCCAGTGTCGTGCATCGCTTTTGCAATACGTTACTTTGAATTTATATCTATTGCGGTTAATACTAGTTCATAGGATAACGTTTCCAATAGCTCGTCAGTTACTTTTTATGATTGGTGCTTTTTAATCAACTAAGAGAGTTATGAATAAACAATGGCATAATAACTAGATATTGAGTTTTTGAAAATTTATAAAGTACGAGTCGTGGTTGTTCGTCTGCTTTAGCTTATATCGTTTTTTAAGAAATGGATGTGTATTACTTTTTTTGAAAGTTGAAGCACCCACGATTTTATCTGTCGTTAATACGCACTAGGTACAATTTTTTTTCTCAAGTAAACTATTTTTCTGGATCCCGTTAGGAAGAAAATCTAATGAAACTGCATTGTGAATAACAAGCGGTTGATGCTTATGCACTAGTGGAATAATTATACAAAGTGTTTATCGGAGACACGAGAGCTCCTTTGCATATATCAGTGGACACTTCCGACGACGTGTGTCACTTGCTGATAATTCTTTTGTTGATTTTTTTTTTTTATATTTATTATTTTTAATGTAAAATATGGTAGATTTATATAGTTTAGAGCCTCGAATCCCTCTTAGGTTGCTCAATTAAAAAGTTAATTCAATTGATTACTTTAGTAAACATTTTAACCATTGAAATTAAACACTTGAAAATCAGAAAAGATTTTTATTACAAAATTGATGGAAAGTATTAGAAAATTTTAACAAATTAAGAAAAAATTAAAACAAAAAAAATTTTCATTCACAATATATTTGATAAATTTTTCTTATGCTGTATCATACATTATTAATGCGTTGTTCTTGTAAGTAGCTGTCATTAAAGTTTTGCAGTTATTAAAAAACAAATGTTTCCAAATCATTTGCTTTGAAGAAGCAATGCTGAAAAATACGAATGGTATTTAAAAATAGCACATAGTTCAAGGTAGCATTTGTTGATGCTGTTACGATTTGATTGCTAGACCCAGCTTTGCCGTTCTCAAATGGTCAAAAAGTTATCTTCTATCGCACAGATTTACTCAAATTGACTCAAATCATTAGAAGATTTATAATATATTAGGAAAAGTGAGCCAGTCAGTGAAAATAATGCAAGTCCAAAGGGTATTTAGCAGAACCTTTTAGGAGTGCCTGCCTTACCAATAACCTTCCTTACGTGAATCATCGTTAAAATATGCGTTTATAACTACTTTTAATGAGAAATAATCATAATAATAGAGACAAAACTGATGCTTTTAAATCAAGTCAAAATTAATTGTGATTAATTGAAAATTGGAAAAACAAAATTACACCACCGCAAAAATAAATTCAATTTATTTTATACTCTCTACGATTATACACGAGTCTGAAAAAGTTAACATTCAAAGTATCTAACGGCTTAACTAATTGTATTTTTTAAGCATACAATAAAACCAATTGTAATCAGATATTCCAATGAGTTTTAATGAAGATCTAATGTTTTTAGTTCACTTAAGCCGTATTACTTTACCTTGTTCTTTTTATCACGCAACCCAATAAACCAAATGATTTTATGTCTAAACCTTAGTAATTCTTCGACTATCAAATGTGTAGTATATTTTTTGGCTAGGTACATTATATTTTCTTGTATATAACTGAGAACTCTCAAGTAAGAGTTTGACAGCCATATTACATATTGAAAATGCCAAAGTCCTACCAATAAATTTTGATTGCCATCGATTTATTCGTTCTGTGATTGGTCGAGGCCAGCCTTGGGCGCGCAAATTTGCGAATAAGATTAAATAACCAGTAGCTTAAATTTTTGTATTAAGTCTAATTAAAACCATATATTTTGTAGTAGCAAATTATTCTATTCTTCAAACAAAATCAGGAAATTAAACATTTGTTATTAACTGTGATGGGGTTGGCGTCTGAAGCGTGCAGGTGCAAAGCTCCCACGTATGAATAAAATACGAGTTCATTAACTATTCGCACAGAATAGAAGGCATTCGGCAAACTCATACAAGCACTGCGAGTTTTCTCTGCTGATTCGTTTTATTTTTCGCTACCTTTTTTTCCTCTGCTTTTTTATTTTTGCACATACGTAAACGCAATCTTGACTGTTTTATACTTGTATACTTTTGCGCACATAACGTTGTAGAAAGGGTAGGGGAGAAGAACGAGCAATCATATCTCTTTTTCTCTGATTGCATTTATCACCTCTTCCCCTGGCTTTCGCGTTTTGTTTGCCTTTAGTTACGATATTTCGAGTAATACTGTGACTATATTTTGTTTGATCTCAATTTTGAATATTCTATTCGCTTTCACTTTTTGTCTGTGCTTCTTACTGTACATGCCATACAGATACTTCTTGATGGGCTTAAATTTACTTTTAAACTGTGTAAAAGTGATCTTATTAAAGCTGAAAAAAAAAATATCACTTATAGTTAGAATATTTTCCAATCATTGAAAAAACAAAAAAAAGTAGTGTTTTGAATCAGAAAAAAAATCATACATTTTTCAAAATTAAAATTTTTCACACTCTAGGAGTTAAACAGACTTCTTGTCGCAGAATTTAACTCCTGGGCAGTTGGGACTAGGCTTGGATACCCATGTGAAATGTATGAAAGTTTAATTACTGAGAAATGAAAAAGCACAGACAATGGATAGGTAATTTTAGATGCCAACTTCCCGTATGTATAGGACAAATCAAGTACACTGTATTCTACAAAATATGTACGTTTGTATTTCCATCTTAGTAGATAATAATATTAACAATATTAACAATCAGTAGTAGTCATAACTTAAACTACCGACGTATATTTTAGTTTTCTTTGAAAAATACCTACGATTTGAGATGATATAAATAAATTTACTTGTCACTTTGAATGAAATGTCATATTTTTGTTGTTGGTATTACTCTCTTCCTGTCCATTGATCCCAAATTTGCTTGCGTCCCAAAATAAGGTTCTTTACCATATATGCTCTACGTGCACATCTTCACACTCTTTCTTTTTTCCGTTCTTTCTATTAGGCTTCTATTTAACTTCTACTTCGGTTAAGACCGGATCCACTTACATGTGGTCATGGCTGATCTACGCTCACAGATCCAAACCTTTCATTCTATGTATTTGAACCCCGTGAGCATAATGAGTGAGAATGGATCAATTAAATCGCTCCTAAACAATTATTATTAATAAATTATGATAAGAAATAAAAAAAATGAAGTTTTGGTTCAAAAAAATGTTGTAACTCTCTGTGGCACCACACGCTTCCATTGGTGCTTTATAAAGAAATTTGAATACATTCGTCTGCAAGAAGTGTGCTCAAAAAATGTATCCAAGCTTCTAATCAAGAATAATACCTTATGATGCCTATGCTGTTACGATTATAAATACTTGTACTGGTTATTAAGAAATCTCAGAGGCTGTAGCGAAGTAAAAGAACAACGTCATCTTTAAGTTTCCATAGCTCATGGTCTGGTCGGCTCTCGACAACAGTGAGTCCAGTTAACTATGCGTGTACGTATACGTTTTCACGTGCAGGCAAGCGGATGTTGAAAAGAAAGCACGAGCAGCTCCGTTTTGCCCTCACCTTCCTTTCCATCTTGTTTTTACACGCGAACAAAGTATATATACTTACTTTAAGGTTGGCAGACTTTTAAACTCAGTCTCTCTTTCTCGTATGACTCGTGACCCAACACTCATAAACACATAAAATGCAGGACGCCGCTTGAGCTTGGTTTTGTTTCTCGTGATGGGATGTGGTGCATAAAGTCAAGAGAAGCACGACAAAAAAGCAAAAAGTGTACCCACATTTACACACGGGGTCCAAAGGGAGTGGTAAGAGAAGGAAAGAGCGCGTAGAGAGCGCCACGTCAATTCTCTCACCCGAGAGCACGGAATATATAGATGTACGTGCAGATATGTATATACGTGCGCAGGAGATGAAGAGAAAGAGAAGAGTAGCATGGGAGCGATGGGCGGGGGCGACGTGCGGGAGGATGGAGGGGGAGATAGCACACCTATACCTATACACCTTGGACACACGAGCGCACGCATGGATCTGCTCAGGGGGGCGGTGGCTGACACCGCTCTCCGCCATGAGAGCGCCTAGCTGCAAGGCTCCCTCGTTGTTCTGACCCCTCGCCGCCCTACAGTGTATACGGTGCGGGTGCGCGGTCGTGGAGCGCGCAGCCCGAGAAAAAAAGAGAGAGAGAGCAGCCCACAGCCTCCTCACGGTGACGAGTGACGAGGCAGTCAGTTGCTCGTGCCGCCACGACTGTGTGTGGACAGACCGGAGATCAACTGAGAGAGAGAGAGAGAGAGAGAGTCTGTCAGCGTGCTGGACGTAGCATAACTACTTAGCACGGAATAATCGGTACAGTTAGCGCCTTTGTTCCACTGCAGTGACATGTATTGACCAGTGCCATGGCCTAGCTCTCTCACCTTCCGATCGTCGAACGATCTTTCTCTTCCTCTCCTTTATCTCTCGTATTCCTCTCCACATCGTCTGTCCCTCCTAGCTCCATCGGGCAAAGGTGTGCGCGCCTTGTACACGTCGCGAATGTGCATAACTACCCAGTTGGGCTGCTCTGAGTCGTGATTTTTTTCTCCTTTGGGCCTTCCAACCCAAGTTTCTTGTGCAGTGCAGTTGAAAAGGATCTCAGAGCCAGCGAGTAACGATCGAGACCAGTTCTCCAGCCTAATGTCCACCTTGGCTCCAGAGAGGCAGCCAGTGTGGTACGAGCCAGCAAGCATCACCAGTGAAAGAGAACGAGAGTAGAGAGCGCGTGTGTTTGTGTGTTTGCGTCCGCAGAGATGAAGGATACCTACACATATGCAGAAACGGAGCTTGCATGGACCAAATGATCTCACCCATATGTGAAGCGTGGGTGCGGGTCGTGAGTTTCGAGCTTAGCGTATCCCAAAGAGATCAGCAGCTGCAGTTAGTGATACGGGCGTCGAGCGGAAGGAATATGTAAAAGTGGCTTTGTGCTGCAACTGTCCTTTGTTTTTGCTTATTTATACGAGTTATACGCACGCGCGCAGTTTCTCTGGACATTCTGGAGGCACGTATCTATTGTAGTAGTTAGCAGGCGGTCCCAAGATTGAATTCGGTCCGATCGGGTGGTGATTGGCACGCAAGCTGTTCAACAAAGGCAAATAAGAAAAATTCAAGGCGGTCGGCCGAATGCTGCTTGTGAGTCGGGGAAGCACCTGTGCGCTACCTGCCACCAATCACAGCAAGCTATATAGGCGCAGTGGAGAGAGGGAGGAGGAAGAGGAGGAGGAGCCGAGCCTCCGAGTTGGATGTCGCTGGAGGACGCTGGTCAGCTGCGGGGCACTGCTGGACAACCGGTGGCCATGAGAGCAGTAGCCGCAGCCGTCGCCGTTACTAGAGCTGACGCTGCAGCAGCCGAGCAACAGGGAGGTGCCCTGGAGACGACGACGACAACAACGACGAACCTGCTGTTCTCCTGAAAGCGCGCCACACCTGTGCCCTCCTCTTCCTCTTTCCCTCCCCCAACTCCCACTTTGTGCTCCCCTCTCTCTCTCTTCCTCCTTACCCCACTCCGTTTTTCTTTTGCAGTGGGCCTTACACTTTCCCCCTCTCCCCGTCTTGTCTGTTGATGTTTTATCTCGATCTGCACCTGTTCGTACCTCACAAAAAAGAGAGGGAGCCGTCCCCTTTATCTCTTCCTAGCACTGCACACTACTATCCGTTTCCTCTTGATTGCCTTTTCCGTTGGGATGTATGGCTGAAAAGTAAAGCAACTCGCCCCAGGAGGCAACAACGCTAAGATATACACCACCCACGCTCACTGCACAACACTTGCTGGCACTGTTGCCAGCAACGATAGTGAGGCGCACACGTGAATATGAGCATGACGCTCGTACGAAACTCATTTAAAGGTGAGTTTGAATCCAGTTAACACTTCTTTTTTGTACTTTCTATAATTATTACTGAAAAGTATCTATTTATAATGTGTTCTTTTGACTTTTAATTAATGTTGCACTAGTAACCTATACAAAAGTACCAGTAGGGTCGCTTGCAATCGACATACTTCAAAATATTAACATTATTTTGGTCTAACAATGTCTTTTTCGATAAACTGTTTAACAATCTTCTCCAAGAAATTTTAAGCGAACCTACTATACATTGCATATGACCTTCTTTTCATATTCTAATTTTATAATCATTTTTGTTTAATTAGATCATTGAGCATTATTCGAACGTACGTTTGAAGAATGTTTATGTTTCAAACTAAACTACTATACTTACAATTATTTATAAGATACGCTAGCAACTGCACGGACAGCTTAGAGTAGATAAATATTGAAAAGTTTTATCCATCCTACATTGGTATGATATAATGTAGCGTTGAGAAGAAATTTTTCGAAGGTCATTTTCTGTTTTTTTAAGAGGGTTATGTTACTGTGATTGTTAAAAAATAAATTTTTTTGTGAATTATACCTTAAAGCTTTTTTCGTGGTAAAAGAGAAAAATTTTACTGTGTCTTTTCTTGTTTATGTCGAACAATTGATAAATTTTGAACTTCAATCGGCTTAAATTTACATAATAAACTTACGTTGCCATTGTAAGATTTACTGTTAAAGAGTGATGACTATTATCTCTTAAAGATAACTTACTTTATTTAAAGTAGTTTGAATCAACGCTTATATTATTATTGTTAGGATAGTTAAAACTACCAATTTATCATTATATTTACACTCACAGTAAACTTACACTGAGAAAAGTGATGTTAGAAAAAGCATTATAACTATCATAAAAATTACAATGTTCTTAGGAAAGTTGAGGCATACTCACTTGATGACGCAAATTATTACACAGCATGATAAAAAGTTACATTGTCTAATATAGTAAAAACCGTTATAGTGTAATTTTTACTATACAACACGGTAAATTTTATTGTAATTATTTTAAAATGTCCCACATTCTGAAGTACAATTTATTATGTGATATAGTAAAATTTCTAGTTCTACTGCATTGCTATTCAATATAGTAAAAACGACTACGTTCAAAAGTAATTTTAAACGACATTTTTATCGATTGAGTGAGAAGGTAGAACACGTGTAGGTGTATATGCCTATTGAGCTTCAAATTTGAGGTTATACTAATGTCATCACTGTGGTAAACATATTTTTTAATTTATAAGGGTTAAAAATTAATACGTTCACATGTTTTTGAATCGACTAATTATCTATGTTCAACACCGCGGTCGACAAGACACCTTTTGATTTTTAACTTTATTGTGTGTATCACAAATAGTACACGTTCCGACAAAAAGCATGTCGTGGTTTAGTCAGTTTTTGGACAGACATTCGATTTCCTATCAGACCGGATTTTTTAAGATAAAAAAATTCTAAAAATGCATCTATATATATCCGTACTCTTAAGAGAAAAAAATCTGTATTTTATATAAAATCTATATTGAACCTTCTGTGAGTACATATTCCCTGCGCATGAGTAGTATGACTATATATTTTTCTCTTTTTGAAATATAAAAACTATTTCTGAAAGTAGTAAAAATTACCATGTTAAATAGCAAATTTTCATATAATCTGGTGCAGCATAGTAATTTTTCTAATATGGCGAGTATTTCATAGCTTTCCTACAAAATACAGTAATTTTTAGGATGGTTATAAAATTTTCCTAACAACCCTTAATACAAGTAAGAAGTCACTTGAAACTAAAGATCAAAGTGATCGTTTTCAGTAATATTTGAAAATAGAAATAAAGTTTTAAGATATTATTATTTATGTCAATGACAGATATACATTAATGTTACTAGACAAATATAACTGAGAATTTGTTTATACTACTGCATTTGACAGAAATTTTTTCGTCTACAATATTTACTTTAATTTACTAGTGCAGAATTATAAGATGGTTTTGTAACCTGACAATTATATTCTAGTCAGCTATTCTTCATAACTCTGCATGAAAAAATTATTTTTCAATAATGAAGTTTGTTCTAGAATAATAATTTGACATTGAGAAGAAGAAAAACTGGAGCATTACTATACTCTGATATAGCCAAGCTTTGATTTTCTGTTTTTGCTTTTACCATGTAACTTAATATAGCTACCAAATACTACCCACTTAATCATCAAGTATAAAATGTATCTTTGTGTACCCCCAAAACTACTTTATCTAACCCGATAATTTAAGAGAGTTCTATCGGTTACAGAATTAACAATGAGAATTGGATGAAAATTTGTTTATAAATGAATAAAGTCATATTCAGCCAATTTTTACATGTAGGCTTATGGGCTGTCACCCTTTTGAGCGCTTCTGTTGCATTTACCTTGCTTATTAACAATGAACTTTTTATGAAAATTTTATCAATGATAAAAAAAGATCTCAAAAACTATTTAATTCCACTTTTATAAATTTATAAACTCATGAATATCAATTTAAAAAGAGGTTTGAAAGCTCAGTTGTCAATGCTGGTATTATTGCGGGCCTATATGTATTATTGTGCACGTATTATTGTGGTCAATTTCAATGTTAAATCAATCGGGTATCCGCAACAATACCATCATAGTGAAAGAAGTTATGTGTGCACCAGTTATTGTGGACGTAATTTTTTGCCTATACAAATGTAAAGTTTTTATGACTATTTAGGAATTGAAGTTCAATGAATTAGTTACTCTATAACTTGATTTAATAATTTTAAGTGCTTTTAGCATAACCCTAAATTTTTTGTAGTGAGTGGATTAAATGGTAAAAGTGAATTTGATCCCAAGTCTAACATCATAGTTTAATGATAAAGATTGAGAATAACGTTTCTTTAAGTTTTCCGTTGAATTGAGAATCGTTGATCATTTTCCTTACACTTCTTGCTGTGACTGTACCTATATTTCATTTTTTAAGTTAACAAAAGTTCAAGAGATTCAGTAACTTGGGAAACCTATCATTATAAATAAATATTCTAAAAAGTTGAAAAATCAACTTACAAGTATTTTGCATTAGTTCTAAATCAAGTTTTCAAGCCGGACAATTAATTGACTTTACTTTTTTTCATCCCCACTAACTATTTACAGATGAAACAGAGTAAAAAGAGACTGGATAATTTCTGTTTATGTGCAACACACTTTTTTACATGTGTTTTTACATGAACTGTAAGTGGTGATTGCAAATGAAAATATCGAGTTCATTTAGAGTGAATGAACATATGTCGTAATGGCACCATGTTATCAATTACCGAGTTACCCAGTTACAGTTTATCTACTTTTGTTATTATTTTTAGAGTTTTTAGGTTATAATTGACGTATAATGAGATTTTTTAAAGCAGTTTTTTAAAGATAAATCTAAAACTTAGTTTTTCAAACGCTTTCTCCATCCACTTGTTGCATTGACTAATTTACAGTTTCTAGTTACAAAAAATAATAATTGACTGTCAAACAAATTATTC
Organism: Copidosoma floridanum; assembly: GCF_036245765.1. Lineage (NCBI taxonomy): Eukaryota > Metazoa > Arthropoda > Insecta > Hymenoptera > Encyrtidae > Copidosoma > Copidosoma floridanum. Next base: position 21,485,590 of record NW_028321878.1, on the reverse strand, counting down.
ATTAATTGCATTGTCCTTACACAAAATTACGTATGAGCAAACAACACCTTAAATTAGTTAACTAAAGTAAACTTCAGTATCATGATTTTGTGCCTTGTTAAGCACGTGAAAGTTCTAGATAAGTTCATTTATTCTCGTTTACCCTCATAATATGAAAGAAGTGCGGAGCCTTTATTTTGTGAGCTCAAAAGATGTGAGTAGAGAATGCGTTGACCTCTGTGGAAGTGGAGGAGGAACGGAAGAAAGAGGAGGTGAGACATCTACGTAGACGACATACTGCGTACTTGCGTGTCTCGTGACTGTAAGTGCGAGAATGTGTGAGCGCGTGGTGTGCAACCGTGTGCAGCAACAACGGAAAGGCACACGCCGACAAGGTTATTTAAATCCTAGCCGTGTACGTGTACAAAAAGCGAGACAAGATAGTGTATGTGTGCACGCGCGTTATGTGGTTATATCTCTGTCGGTGAGCATAATATAGATAGCCAAAGCTTTTGCAGGGTGAACTTTGCAACTAGCAAATTGACTTACCCGTTCGCATCCTCTTGGCAAATGAAAGTGGGTACGCGTGGGCTTTCCCTGTATTTCTGTAACATATTTATTGCACACTTGTACATTTATACTAACATACATTTGCATGCACAGGCTTTCACGACATGGCTATAATCGATCATATTTATCTGATAATCTGGCAGGCGAGCAACCACTACTTTCAGAGATGGCAACAGCATGGCGTTATTAGTACGTTTCTCGTCTGATGTGCTGGATACATCGACGCCATGTAGATTGTACACGTATATAGAACAGGGTAAGCAAGATGATAGATTCGAGCGATGATGAGCACACCTGTGTACATGCACATGCATTACTGCTATGCATCTACAAAATATGACCGCTAATCGGTGCCCCCGTGGTCAAGTTTTTTTTTCACTCAAGCTTATCTGTTAGAGTCGCTGAATTCGTGACTTCATTAATCTTGTGCGGCTGTGTGGTTGTCGCACGGTATTTAAAGATTTTGGCACATGCAACGGGAAATCGTGGGCCTGTACTTAATCATTCTGGAGTAATATTACACCACTATCTCGTTTTATTTATTGAACGTTAATTACTGTTTGATGTTTTTACTGTTTTACTTTATGGGTACAAAGGTGTGCTGACTGTAAGCTGATTTTCAATTGATACATTCTTACAGCTGTGCTCTAGAAAAAAAAAAAAAAAGAATCAAAGACAAGTAGGTAAAGCAAAAAAAGAAAGGAACAGAATGGAGAATAGTTATAAGCAAAGAGTTCAGTGTTGGGTAGCGTTAGAAAAGTAAAGAAACGGGTACGTTTAATTACTTGATAAATGCTGTGCCAAACGTGTTAAAAGGTGTAATTGAGGTATACTGACATGAAGACGTTAAATTTATCGATTCTCGGATACGTTTAAGTGTACATGACCTATAGTACAGTAATTAATCCAAATCTAATTTTATTTGTTTGTAGTTGTAACAATAGTAACCTTGTGTTAAAAGGTTAGTAAAAAATTTTTTTGGATGATCTTAGTAAAATATCATCAATGGTAGTCATCTTTTATTGATGGTTTTTAAAATTTATTTTTCTCCTAAATTTAAGATCTTCTGATATTTAGCTAATGTCTCACATTAAACGCCGTTAAAAATTGTTTGAAAACACACGAAATCTTTAATTTCAATTGGAAAACAGCATCATTGTTAATAGATGAAAGCTTAATAGGGATTAATACATACATAAAATGTATTAAGTCTAAATTTTTGTAAAATTTAGCTTATACTGGACCGATTTTTATTGTCATATAAACTCAATTAAATCTTAAATATGCAAAGTTTTTAAAAACAAAATAACTAGTCAATTTATAACAAGTAGCTAAAATTTATATACAAAATAAGTCAAATACGGTTTTCCATGAATTACTATAAAATATAATAACCTTAACATCACGAAGCATTTTATACAATTTTTTCAAAATCTTTTATGCGCTAAGATAAGAGTTATAGCAAGTTGAAAGATATTTGTAACTGTAGTTGTGTCTTTTACTTTTGAGTAAGTATTGAATTACTCCAGAGAACCACTTTACCATAAACATACGATACACCTCGTATAACATCAAAGTCCAGTTTATACCCCCTATAAAGCCTATGCCTGACATTTGATACACAAAATTGTAATATCATGTTTATTACCTGTAAGCTCCATGGCTGAAAGACTATATTTCTATTTCCGTCAAAACTTTTTTAAGTATAGTTTTTGGGCTCTCTTGGATTGAGCACGTATTTTAAAAATATACTAAGTGATTATGAATTTTTTTGGAAAACGTCGTAAGCATCAGAAGTTCTCTTTAGGGGAAAGGAATCTCTGAATTAGTTATATTGGACAGATTAGCTAAGCAGTTTTTAAAGATTTTTAGGATCAGGTTAGGTGTGCAATGAAAGAGTTCTTATGAGCCTTAAGCCACCAGGGTTTGCTTGTGACAATCAAGGTACCTGAAATTGTCCTTCAGTATAGACTGAATGTCATCTACCAACAAATTGGACACCTGAAGATAAAACGATGAAAATTATATGAGGTATAAAATGAGATGTAAGATCAGAACCATGATTGTGGAGAGTACCCAAAAAAGACAAGGTGGTATATGCGAAAAAAAAGAGATAAGATAAGTTGATATAGTTATACAGTAATAATAATTGATGAGCGGAAATAACATACATCCTTGTTAATTCTAGTAAAATACTCCTTTTTTTAGAATTAATAACAGTCAATTATATGTTTACGAGCATTTTTGATAACTTACTCACCGCATTCGTACGTAATCAGAAATAACATGAGAAATAAAAATCAGTAAGTTTATAACCAGTTCTAACTGACAGAATTAGGTATACAACAGAATATGTTGAAATGTTAGTTTATATACGCTCTTTAAAGTAAATATAAATTAAAACATAGAGTTTTACATCAAGTCTAAATATATAGAGTAAAGTAAAATGCTATGTTATTCAACAAAGGTGAGTTCTTTGGGAGAGAATTTCCTAGAAAAAGTTTTACCTCGTCGGAGAGTATGTTTTCACTATGAAAGAGTCGCATTTATATACCTTTCTGCAACATCCCGCTCGTTGATTACCGTCAACACACATATACATATGAGAAGGTACAGGTATACACATAATCAGCCCCAACTCGATGACGACTGTTTTCTGCGATGGTGAAATATAATACCCACAAGGCTCGCAGTATTATGTTTGCCATATGTGCAGTGCGTTAAAAACCGATACTCTTATACCTGAGTGTATTTTCTGTGGAGCCGAGAGCCGCCTGGCGTCGCATTCGTCGTGCCCCAACGACTGTGAATTGTACAGACTTTGTTGCAGAATGTTGCAGGCGTTGCATAGTATAACATATGCGTGTTCGCCGTATTCACCGACCACCAACGCTGCCATGTGTTTGAAACTGAAACCCAAACTTGTATTTTTTAGGCCCATCAAATCAAAATACTGCTAAGCTGAGAACTTACTTTACGTGATTGGATCTACATTATAAAAAAATGTATATTTTATACATCACTATATGACCTCTCTTTCTCTCTCTCACTCTCTACTAACCACTGGACCCCGTCAAGTCTTTCTGTGGCTTTTGTAGGCTCAAATATGCAAAAATCTGAAGATTGTCAATTGTAATAATTTTAGTTTACAGCGCTTCTGTGCTTGCGCAAATTTTTCTTTTTTTAGGGTTATGTTTTTGTAATTTATATTCATATCAAGTTTTAGTCTTATTTGAAAAAAAAAGTAAATACTGATTTTTTTTGTTACTACCGCCGTAAAAATACATTACACTCTTTCTAATCACGATTTATGTTTAGCTGAGCTATTGGTTTCCCTTTCTTTCATCATCGTTAAAAAATCATGGTGATTGATGCATTCCAGTGGCTCTCAACCAAAATGTTTATGTACAACTTGTGGTAGGTGAAATCTTTTCGTTTATTTACTTAATGTATATCCGTTCGTTGCTTATACAAATGACTAGAAACCACTTGAAAGGTGGGGTATATATATAGAGAAAGAGCGGAAATATTGTGAAGGATAAATACAGCACAAAAACCATAAAAAACGGCTATTTACCGATTGATACGGTGTAACTGTGTGCCGTCATATAATTGGTATATATGCACGGTACATGTTTGCATGTGTACGGATGTTTGATCCAACCTGATTCAATGAAATTTACGCTGAGTCAGCAATCCGTCTTTATCGTGGTATCACCATGTCGTCATTACAAACACCTACAGCAAGAGCATGACTGTTGTACAGGTACGGTGTTCTATGGCCATCGCAATGATGTACCCGGAGATGCTCTGTAAGGATAATGTTGCAAGGGGTATCCTCCGTCTACCATTTTGTATGTAGACGTGTACGCCTACAAACGTAACTGGAATCCTAGAATGTTATTTTTTATTCTCACTTGATTCTACTCAATCCATATTTATATGGCAGTGGACCGTCATTTTATAGGATCGTTGTCAATAATACTTCCTAACAATCCCATTTGTGACTGCAATTGTTATTTTGTTTTATGGAGTATGCACGTGAAATGCTTATGGTAAGGTTGCTCTCGTACTTCTCGAGTCAACTCGCTAATAGTCCGCTTACTTCCATTTGCTGTACATCTTTTTGTCATCAAACATAATTTACGAGAGACAGTGGTCAGTGTCAATGAGCTTATTTAAAGCTAAGGACTGATATAATAGTTGGTACCAGTTGAGATATAGTATTTACCCATGTAGTGAAATGTGAAGTACGCTGAAAAGCATGATGGTTAGCTGTATGTTTAGTTTGTATTGAAAACATTCTTTGGCACAATGAAGTTAAGAGGAAACGTCAAAAACAGGTAAGTATACGTGGCACATGTTTCTTGAACTACTTGAGATAGTCAAGGCAAGCTGGTAGTAATTTTATTGCAAAAGTATTAATGTTTGTGTATTGGTCATACGAAAACTTTCAAAAATTGCTGCAGAGTGTAATACAAATTTTTCAGAATAACAGTAAGTTTTTTTATAATGACAAAGGAGTCAAAATTGTTGTATAGATTTTATCGAAAAATTCTTCTAGCTTTTCATGTTGTGCATGTCAAAAACACTGATTTTTCATCTATAGAATACTTGTCAAAACTGTACGGAATTGAAAAGAAATTTTTTTTTAATTCACTATTTGTGAAACAGAAATCATAAGCTTTACATAAAAATTATTAATAAACTTTGAATTGACATGAGAGATTTTTTTGACCAAAAAAAGTAAAGCACACGTGCAGGTATACTTTTTAAGATGCATATATTTTCGAAGATCCCTAAAGATCCGTCCAGATGCAGTGCATCTCGTGCACATGGACAACACGTTTTCTCATCCTTTCTTATACCTATATTCCCAGGCTCGACCTCTTGTTCTCTTTCACTTAAGCTCGGTTTTCATCTCTCATCTGCTTCTAGATGACTATGTGGCATATGCGTTGGTCATGACGCTGCTCAGCCGCCCACTCTTAAGTTGCAAAGACAAAAGGAACTGTACTAGAGAGATGGCGAAACAATATTGTTGGTCACTGAAAAATGTTGTGCTTTCGTGACAGTTGACTTTGCTCTCTCACTGTTGTTGTGATTAATTTAAGACATTTTCTTTTCAAACATACTAAATTAAAAAAAATTTCTTACAGAAATATCGCTCTTTCATGGAATCAAAGTCCATAATCTTGAAATCTCGAGTGTGTGAAAGACCATATGAATAATTTCTTAAAACTTTTTCTTTTATGACACAAGATAAAAAAAACTATGAAGATCAACCCTTAGTTTATGAAACTCAATTTGACATTAATTAAAGAGTAAGACTGAAAAGAGGAAGAAAAAAAGAGTAGATAATTAAGAGAAAAATAAGGTTCCCTTTAAGCAAAACCAAAGTTTTAGAGTGAGCAACATGGTACATTGTCCATTAGTCGAGTGGATAATGTTCGGACATGCCAGCCTCCACTGACGCTACTGAGAGAGAGAGAGAGAGAGAGAGTCAACTACCGGCGCGTGAGCGCAACGACCTCTCCTTGGAGATTTATTCCCTCTTTTTCTCTCCCACTCTGTTCCTCCACCATAGTTCTCTCTGTTTCTCTTCTCTCGCTTTTTCGCTCAGTTACTGTCCCCTACATTATATCCGCCTTGCGAAAGAGAATACACTCAAAGTTAGCTCATACACAACGCATGTATCTACGTAAATAATATGTTCGCACACTTGCTACGCGAGGACGATCCACCATCTTGGACAATAAACTTTTTATATTCATTCTCCATTGGAATATCTAGCCACATGCAACTCTGGGCAAATGCATAAACGCGCCTCAGACAGATCATGCCTGCCTGCCTGCCCGACACGGCTTAAGGCCAGAGATTTTAAAATTGATCACTAGACGCTGGTTAGCTTTATGATCCCGAGTCACTTTGTTCTCATCAAGGTTAATTGCTTTCTTATATGTCCGAGATGCTGCTTCTTTATTCACTTTCATGGGCGATTCTTTTCCTTCCTTTGTTTTCTTCCTCTAATCCTTGCCCCTTTGCTCTTGTGTTGGCTCGTTCTTTGTCCCTGTACGATTGGTAAATTTTAAAATTGGGATTTATATATGCAATGCTCATTAGGGATCTTTGAATAATATTTATAAAAAACATGTCAAGAAGAATACAATAAAGGACGTACCCCTGATTTAAGTCACAGCATAGTATTATCTTATACTATTAATTGTTTAAATTTTTCTTATCAATTAAAAAAATACGACTCAAATGAGTAAACGAGACTTGCACTAACAGAAGAAAGGGGATACAATTAAAATGTTTCTTTATATTAGTCAATAGTTCACATGACAACGGTCGCTCTAATGCACCAAAACAGAAAATAGCCAAAGTTTCTGAAATTCATCAACTGTTGTAAAAATAATACGTCAAATCCTCGTGGATTAGTTTGTGTAGTTTCATGAATTTAAAAAATTTTTTTTAGTTTCAAAAATGAGTTGAAAATTGATATTGTCCAGATAATGTTGTTAATGACAAATGAAAATTTATCATTTTGAGAGTAGTTTTTTAAAGTTTTTATTTTAGTTACAAATATTCCATTTGATCGAAATTAGTGGGAACTTATTCTGATTAAATATCGATCTAAACTTAGTTTTCTTAGAAATACTACGGAAAATTTTGTAACTTGCAGCATGCAATATTTTTACTTCTCCAAAAAATTTGTAGAGCGTACATTACTTGTCTATTAATACTATTAAAATTTAATTGAAACTTGATACTTGACACTTTTAAAATATCTAATGATAACAAAAACAAAAGAAGGTGATCATCAGTAGAGTCTCATATTTTAGAAAAATATTTATATCAGCCTAGGACAATTTCGTTCCAACTGTAATGCTAGTAAATGTAAACTTCAAAGTACATTTTATTTTCTCTTTTTTCGTTTAATTCTAATTCCCTTCGATACCATTAATTTGTGGAGTTGTACGCAGTGCTCATAGGTGCATATTCCCTTCCTTTGTGGATAGTTGTGAAGCTGCTGGCACTTTACCTATTCTGCATCTTCCCTCAATCATCTTTGGTATACGAGAATATCTTTGTTACGCGAATAAGCCGAATGAATTGAAGAAAGAGTAAATAATGGGTCAGCGACGGCATCGGTTGAGTTGTAGCAGTAATACAATAGTCGCAGACGTAACACACGTATGTATTCTCGTTGCCCGCGCGATTGTCACGTAGATTCTTGAACTCTGCCTTAAGGAAACTTGCAGCAACAACAGCTTACAAACATTTGGTTGAAAGAAAAAGAGGGAGGGAGGTTCATGTCGTATGCAGTGTAGTTTACGCGGGAAGCTGAGCGCACGCATCTCTGGAAACTAAGCAAGCTCCAGATCCAGCCTCGTGCCGAGCCGGCCAATTGCATTTATTATTCGCAATTCTCTTTCTCTCTCCGCACTTCCATGCACATTCCACCAGCACTGACGTCATTCTCGCTCGCTCGTCTGTTTAGTTGCACGCTTGGAACCGTCCAACCACGCGTACCCCTTGACAGCAACAGAGTGCACGCCCCATTAGATGCTCATTTATCAGAAAGTTGTCCGCCAGATTCACGCCAAGAGATGCTGAAGCTTTCTTGCGATACTCCTCAGCTATATTCAAGCCGGATACGCACGTGGACGCTTGTGCAGGGATTATCGTGTCAATTTCTCGCCACAATTTGTTGGTGGCACAAGTTGTTGTACATGAAAGAACATAATGTATGATGCGCATGTTTATTTTACGTTTTGAGGCGTGCAGCTCATGCAACGTTAACATGATTTCGTCAGTAGTCGCAACAGCCCCAAGATGGCTTTTTCCGGGAAAATCAGATTTTTGGTTTGAGATTACTTATATTGGGAACATTGTCTCTGGAGCAGAACGGATCAGTTACTTCGCAAGAGATGGTTTCTTATTGCATCATTTGAAAAAATATTTTTTACATCTAAAGACTCTCTCTCTCTCTCTCTCTCATATACATATACCCTTATGCTTTTCCTCTGATGCTTGTATATCCACGTGATAAAGTTCATCAACTTTACCATACATAATATTAACCTTGTGTCTGTTACAAGGAGTACTGGAAAACCCTACGTATGAATTTTTTTTAGATTTGTCATGTAAGAGTAAATAAACTCTCACACTGGTAAGAAAGAAGTATTAAAACTTTAAGTTTTCTAGCTCAAAATGTTTATGATACAATAATACAATTACGTAGTAAACATTTGCAATTCAAGAACCTTGTGCGTATTTTTAAATGTATGTAAAAGAAAAAAATAACTGTATACTGTTCAGTTAAGTAAAGAAAATTTTTTGTTTAAAACTTTTTTTTTACTTTCATTTGGTTATTCATTTATTTATTTATTAATTTATACTAATCTTTAGACTCTCACAACTTTTTATATGTAAAACTCAAAGTAGTACTAACACGAAGAGAAACACAGTACAGTAGATAGTTCCCCAATTGATGGCGGACGCCATATTGGATTTACGATGTAGTCACTTAGTCAAATTATACTCGTCAAATTATTTTGATTTTTACTTGTGTAAAACGGGTTGATAATATTTATTTTGTCTTTTATTGCCGTATTTTGTTAAATTTAGTTTGACGTCAGGCATGAGTTTAATGGTTATTGCATTGTCATGCTCACATTGGTAAATTTGTAAAGTAAAACGGTTAACCATTTAGTCAGCTAGAGTATATAGTATATTTTTATTCATTCGAAACCCGTACCATAGGGGTTATAACGTAATAAGTAATAGAATATTTGTGTCTACCACTAAACAGGATTTAAAATGATGTCACGCAGCTTATTAAACGCTCATCGTCATGTTGATTGGATATCTATGTAAGAGAGCCGTTATTAAAAAGACATGAGTTAAAATTTCGAGCTGACTCTGACATTAAATTTGTTGTAAATTAAGAAAACTATTGTTGTATTCTTACTAAAACTATAGCAGAGTAATAGATTTTAATATGATCTCATGATTCAAAGTATTTAAAAATTAGATAGCTAGATTTGTCTAAAACAGATGAATTTTTTTTCTCACCAATTAATGTATTGAAAAATCGAATGAAGATACCGACATCTAAAGTCTAAAAATGCGCAGCTCAAAGAAAGCCATGCAAATTATTGATACTTCGTTTTACTTGGTAGATCCTCAAAAATCCAAGTGTAATGAAAGCTAATAAGAGTAAAAAATTATACTTTCGCATCTTTAAAGGCTATCTACATTAACAATAGATTCGTATACACTAAGCCAAGGCTTTAATAATTAAATTTCAAGTAAATGTTTTCAAGTTTGTGTTTGTCTTAAGTTTACTTTTCCTAATTCGTCAAAAATTTGACATGGATTTCTACTGATTCTACTATTTAAAGATTTTGTGCGAGGTGTAATCTCTGCCTTGTACATTATATCAGTTCTTACGCAAAGTGACCACCATTTGTATAAGGTTTGGTTCCTTTTAATACCATAAAACAATGATGCAGTACATAAATAGAAGAAATGGTTTTTGATAAATCAATAAAATGTTACTTATGTAGGTAAGTAAAATCAGGCATGTGCAGGAAATACAAATAGTTATTTAAATTAAAAAAGACCAATCGTATAAGTATATGAGACCAAACATACTGTCCATAACAAAAGCTGTATTATCAAGAATAAGAGGGTGACCAGGAAATTACGGAAATTGCTTCTATTTATTGCATGCATAAGGATAAAAATTATTCCATGTTCAAAATAAGCAAAGTAGTGTTAAGATAAGTAACACAACTCATTTGTTTGAAATAAGGTAAATTAGAAACTTAATTATTTTCGTTTTAATCGTATGAGTTATGTACCAATTACAATCACTACTTATTCACATTTATTTTTGATGAAGCTAGATGATAACATTATCTACCAACAATACCCAAGACGTAATACATTGTGACTATATATTCTTATTGGTTTTGCGGGCTGTGTTGTTGTGTATCAAGGGGTACTCAACTTACCTTAGTAAGATGCTATCTAACTACCACATTTTTCCATGATTGTACCCTGCAAGTAAGACCTTGGTTAGTGACTTGAATGGCTTATTAATGACATTACTCAGTCATTTTTTTTCATGAACAAGCAAAGGAAACGAGATTCACCTCAACCTCAGAATTTATAAGTTAGGAAGTTGAACTCGGAATAATCTTTGTTATAACAACTTTTTTATTTACGAATTAAGCCACTGTGCACTTCATACGAATAGTTTCTATAAGGTTAACGGCTTGGGAACAATGAGTAATACGATTTTGCAAGACCATGCCATTAAACTGTTGAGAATTCCTTTCCCTATCTTGGATGCTGGAATACAAGTCAAGTAGAAAGTGCCTTGCATAACTAGTAAATATGATAGAAAGGGATGGAGAGACGTAGATTAAAGCTGTGAAAAAGGGATACGTTTGCATGCCAAGCTCAATGACTTTGTCCACCGCATTGTTTGCTTCTGATGTCGCTGCTGCTCGCGTACGACTTGGTGATCCGTATATTAATGGCGCTAACCATTTTTACTCGCCTTAAACTTTAGTGCGTCGCCTACTGTCAATTGACTCCAATCAACGCTCTTCTTTCTTATCCTTGGTATTCACTATAGGTCGAGTATTTCTGAGTTAAAGATAACTTCTTTGAAAACAAAGTGATGTCAAAAAAAAACTTTTTTGTACTTTCTGCGAAAATTTTTTAAGAATACCTCCTGTATGTACAGGGAGAGAACACAAAGAATACAGAGAGTAAGTCTAATAAGTACACAGACTTTCCCTTTACAATTTATGGAAGAATAAAACTTTACCAATTAGTTTTTCACTGTTGTCTCGGCTTCTATAGCTCATATAAAGCTGTAAACGACGAGATTTGTTTTCACAATATCATGTGTAAAGTAAATTTTAATAGAATTTGGGGGTGTTCTATAGATTATCTTTATTCTGGAATTAAGCACTTACAAGGATCCATGTAAAAGTCAAGCAACCTAAGGTTCAACCAAAACACGTTTGAATAATTCTTTTTACATCTGCTTCAAGTTATGCTCTATTACATAACTCCCAAACATGTAGTCAATACAACATTTTCCATAAATGACACACTCATTGTCTTCTAAACTAAAGGTAAGAGAAACAGATGATTAACTTTAGCATTCTCTGTTTCGTCCCGTGGTGCATTCTGTTACATTTTATTCTTCAGAGTGATATACAAAATTTTAAAATTTTACTTCACTTTTAATGTAGAACATAGCCATTAAAAAAAAATTCCAAGTTTAGTCCAATTTCGTTTATTAATGTTTGTTGATAAAATGTACGTACTGATTTGAAAAGTTTGTATTTGTGATGCATCATACAAATCATAATTTGAGATCTAGTTCTATATAGTATCAAAATTTACTATTTCAATCTTTATACAACCCTTAGAAGCAGTTAAGTAAAATTATACATTTTTAGTTTTCTTCGGAGTTAAATGCTTTCAATAATAATCTTCTATAAAAAGCTACTTTAAAGATATTTCATAGCAAAATTTAGATTTATAAGTTTGATACAGCTTCTCACAGCTATTGCTACTCCAAATATTATCATATTCGTAAGTACGCCGTTCAATCACAAGAATACTTCTGTACTAGTGAAAAAATTTTATTATAACAATGTCCATATTATTAGAGTAGAAAAATGAGAGTGACAGAAAAAAGATGTAAACTCGTTATTTTGATTAAGGGGGCTCCAGCGGGAGGAGTTAGGAGGTCACAGGTAGCTTAATTGATAGATAAAAACACGCTGATTCCAACGGTGTCCTGATTTACCCCTCTAACCCTGGAAAGTTTTGAGATATTTGCTCTCAAAGTTCGTACATTATACATAGCCTCTCATAGAGCAACGTGAAAACATCGGTATTTTCTAACAATAATTGAGGAGTTACATGTCAGGGCTGTAACTGTTTTATAGAAAAACATCTCAGCTTTCAGATGGTACCTTCAAAAATATAGGTAACCCTGGAAATATTTGAGATATTTTGTAAAGTATTGATCAAGTCATTGAATTAGCAGGGTCATGACGGGATGCCATCTTGTTGTTTGTAAGGCGCGCGCTTTTGAATAGTTCAGAATTACACTCCAAGTACTTACATAAGTTTCATGTCATTTGTAACTCTTTTTTAATCGTGTTCTCCTATGGATTACTTACACATATTTTTTTTTTTAAATAAAATAGAACATTGAAAAATTTTAACTGCAATTATTTTTTATTTTATCAAAAATTGCGTCAATAATTTTTTTATTTGAAATAACTCTTACTTAATTATTTACACTCATAGATAATAATGAGGTGATGCCATTTGTAGGATCTTTTTTATATGCATCTACTAATACTTCTACTGATATCGATTCTTTGGCCATTTTATAAATTATCTTATCATTAATAATACATTTTAATACAATTAATTTTTGTTTGTTATCATCAATTACTTTTTTATTTCTTTTTTGCTGTTGCAAAATCATTTCAGCATCCTGAAAGTCTTGATGACTCTTACAGTGATGTGTGATTTCTTTCATTTTTTATAACACAAAAAAACTAATTCTAAATAAAACGCTCTGTACGTGACAGAAGCTGCTGTTTGTTTACCATAGGTACGGACACATCATATATATAGATGATGGTGCTCGCTTATGTATACACGTATATATAGATATATACTCACAGAAGTGATACCAACTAACCGAATAGTTTTCGGGTTGGTACCAGTGCTCGCTGGAGCCCCCTTAACGTGGAGAGAATAGCTATACGCAGAAAAATAAGAAAACAGTGGAAACAGGGAGGGAGAGCAAAAAAAAAGTGGTGGCTTTGACCTGTTTCGGGACGATTCCTCTATCGAGCGCGAACGTGGAAACGCTTCTTGGCAAGAGCCAGCAGCGCCATGCCAGCTTGGGGTGTTACCTATACAAGTATAAGCTCACCCTGCGTGCGCTGCTGGAGGTAGTCGGAATGGGTGTGGAAAAGTGGCAGAGGAGGAGGACAGCACGCTGCTAAACAGAGAGATATCTCACGCGCGCACAGCTTTCGTCAGCCTCAAGCGAGACGCACTGTGTAGGTAACGCTGGTGAGCGACATTGGAGAAATGCATAGGATGAGTATCGCGAACTCAAGGGAATTTGGCCATACGTGACTGCTTTATTCATTTTCTTGCTCTATTTATGTCGATATATTGCGTGCGGGAGGTGCACAGAAAAAACGCGCGATAACGAAATAGAAAATACGCGGCTATGCGCGTTGCGACAAACACCAACCCTATAAGTTTTTATTTTTTTCTAGCTGTAGATTGCACTATCGCTTTTTCTCTCACTAATGAGAGACTGTAGAGTAAAAAAAATTCTTATAATCACGACCGAGCTCGAGGCTCTTGCTCAACGCTCTGTTTTTCTTTTCTATAATCGCTGTCTTCGTATTTAGTCTAGGAGTACAAAGTTATACCTATTTTTCTTTTGCGTCACGATTAAACTACTGGTTTATCACTGTTATCGCTTTTAGTATACCATTTTTGAAGTGAGATTAGGAAGCTTCGTGATTTTTATCGAATGTTCATCGTTTTCTTCCTCGATCGCTACACAATTTGCTCCTCACGACTTAAACCATTTGGAGCCCAAAATCAAAATAAGAGTTTGGAAAAGAGTCCAAAATATGTTTGGGAGTGCAATCAGTTCTTCGCAAAATTTCCTTCAATTCCAGAGAAATAGAATCTTATTGATTTCTCGATTTCAACGAACGATAAATAACCTGCTGGGTCTTCCTGGTATGTCGAATATTTCACTCTCTTGCGCGTAACGTGAATGAAAACATTTGCATTCATTTCAAATCGAGCGAGAGGCACGTGCCACCCTGTCGACGTTGTATGATGTCAATGCGATCCCGAGCGTTGGTGGCGCGCGTTCAGGTAATAAATGCAGTCACACGGTGACGACGACGTTGCCGTAGAGTCGAAACGATCATAAGCTACACATGCTGGGACTTCGTGTACACGTCAGGGATGAAGACTATAATGAGATAAGTTGGAATATCGGATAATAGCTGGCTGACAATGGGGGCTGCGTGCGAATAGGGTACACGCGTGCCAGGTCGGGGTGAGGTGTTCGATTGAGTGATACCTTTATGTTACATCACAGTAGGTATGAGGTAGGTGCCCACGCCGTAGTCACGAAAATTTAGGTGTGCAGTCTGCTCCCCTAATCCTCCCCCCCCCCAAAAAAAAAAAAAAAAACAGGAATGGCCCTGTGAAAAGCCGGCAGCTCCTGATGACCTCACGTATATGGCCTAGCTCGTATTAGATAACCTTCATTCCGTTCCGCGCGTCCCCTTTGTTCGAAATTTGTTTTATTCTCTCCCTCTACTTTTCTCCGCGAATCGCTTTTCCCGCTTAGTCGCCTGCGCTGAATTGCTCGGGTATTTAAATCCCCTACGGTGCGGGCGACGGCTCGGTACCCCTGTCGTTTTTGCTCCAGGGGGGCTGCTCCCCTCGCGCGCATGTGTAAACGTGTGCCCCCCTCTGCTTCTTTTATTTTACCCTCCTCCCCTTTACCCGTGTATTCACACACCTTATGCGATTCTGCGTTTGGCAGCTCCGCGTTGGTAGATATGTATAAGAGTGCCTCGGTACCCACGTAGGGGTGCCCTTTGGACCGCGTGGCTGATACATTTAATGCACGTGCATTTATTTCTCGGTGACTTTGGTATATATTCTTATCGTACCCATAAGTCTTGGGTGTATTAATATTAATTTTTTTAAAGATCAGGTGCATAATTTTTATGGCTTGTTGCTCTTTTGCGGGAATATATTTCATATCTCCTGTATCCACGCAAATTTGCCATGTAATAATTTTCGATCACGAAAGTTTTATGGTCTGAATATATAGAGCAATGTCTCAATTAATATAAGCTTTCAGTTTTGTACGTGTCAACGGCGATAAGTTAAATAAATTTCGTAAGCTTGTATGGCGTTAACAACACGCGTTAAAGTTTCTGACTGCAACTTTGGGGATACGTGAAAAAACTTTGTCTACTTTTATATTTAAATGATGATTTAACTTTAGATTATAAGCTGATGAATTCAGCCCCATAGATGATTTCGCTGTTTGAACATCTGTGGACTTTAAAATTTATAGTCTACAAAGTTGGCATTGATGACGAGAGGGGTTTGTACGTCTCATACATTTGAATTCAATGTAACATTCAATGTATATTCAATCTTTGGTTTTTTTGTTTTATTTTTTAACATTCATCTCCAAATTAACTTTATTTATTAGCTCTTCCTTGCTATGAAAGGTAACGTGTTCCAAGTTTGTTTTTATACTTTTCCATTACAATACCATTAAGTACCAATTTCTGAAATTTTAATCCTGTAATATTGAAGACACTTTTTGTTTTTTAGACTTGCTGTTCACATATCACGTGTCAAAGTTGATTCTTTAATCCTTTCAATTGTTCTATTCAAAGCTATTTCAAAACCCTCAGAGTTTTCATATTTCTTCCATTTTCATCTCACCTCTCAAACTACGAATGTTTCTCTGTATCACGTTCTGTTTCTTTTATGCAATACATATTACATACTAATTATTTATCCGTTATAGATGCTTATCTTGACATAAAAGATTTTTTTATATTACTGGTTATACTCGGTTATACGACAGTTTGTCTGTACTATTACTAAAACACAGTTATTAGGAAAAAATTTAAATAAATCTAATTATCAAAATCTCGTATGAGGAAAAAAATAATCATATATTATCGGAGATCACGTAGATGATAGATGTTTTCTGTTTCCTCACGTGATTTTTTTAACCACCAATCGTACCCCTTCTAAACCACTTTTTTGGTGTAAAACTAGAATGTCCCACCCCCAGAATCTTATAGTTCAACAATCATTTTATATTCTAGCCAAAATCCTACTGAGTTGCCAATAAGTTAAAAAACATTCTGCACTGAGTACTGTACCCGGTTGCTCTATACGTACAAGTAAAGAAACACCTCTAGTTTTTTTGGACGGCGATAAAAAAAAAAAATTCATGTTTTTTTAGCTTCAGCATGTATACTATTCAAAATATTGATGTATGGTACATTTAAAATCAACATGCACAAAAACTTGTGCTCATTTTTCTACCCAATAAGAAAAATGGAAGGGAAGCTACCGTATATACTCTTGAAAAAAAGAAAAAGTAAAAAATGGCTCATGCGTGTGTACCTAGAGCACAATAGAATAATGAAAGAGGAGAGAGAGGAAAGACTGGCGTCCGTATAGTGGACAAGAAGACAAGGCTCTTTCGTAACACGCGTCCTTGTGCCTTCCTCCCCCATCGTACGCTCTCTCTCTCTCTCTCTCTCTCTTCCTCATTTTTCCCTTTCAGCATCACCGAGTCATGTGAGTGAAAATCTGAAGACTTCCTCGATCCATCTCTTTGCAAACACGCACATGTAGATACATATACGTACTAACCCTCGACTCGCTCGACTCTCTTTTTCAACCCCTCTACTGTAGGTCTAGCTGCCGCGTGGCACGTGATGCTGGAAAGCATCGTCATCGTTCCGAGGAGGGGGTGAATCACTCCTGCTCTGTACTCTTTCCCCTTCTAATGAAAGTTATGGGGATATTGGGCCAACGGCAGAGGGGAGAGATTATACACTGTATAGAATACATATATATATATACGTCAGTACATTTTGCGATCAGTCACCCGTGCATGTACGTGAAACGAGGGCGTAGGATTGCATCTCTAGCGTTTGATTTGGGGTCTTGAACGAGCCTTTAGTGATTTTATAATTATTGAATGAAAATGTGCTTATGCATGCCATACCTGAAGGTAGAAGCCAATTTACAAGTAGCCATCTGTTATTATCATCTGCAAAAATTTAAATAAATCTTTTTGCATGCTATCAAGATAAACCGCTTTATTCCGCTATTTACAGTACATGATCAGAAAAAAGTCTTAGCCACTTTAACATTTTCTGAAAGAATCGCAGTTATTTTAATGGGTACGAAAGTGTGAAACATGATTTTTTTTTTTTTTTTTTTTTTTTTATGCAAAGTTCGAAAAATTATTTTATCAGACACTGGTCAGAAATTAGTTACGTATTGAACTAATGACGTGAAAAAGCTTTTAGATTTTTGTGGGTGACAAAATAATATTTAGATAAAAAATGACAGTGCTACAAAAAAGTGTTTGCCCCAAAACTTTCCCACAAAAAATACTTGCGTCAATAAGGTACAATCGTTTATATAAATATAACCATAGCGTGTGATGATAGTAACGTTGATGACTGTCACACCCAATCGTTGCAAACATTTATTCTAGTGATATAACCATTTGGGACGAATATTCAATCTTAGTAATTTTTTATTTTACCTGTTATCGATTTTTAACCATGAGTCAGTGTAGAAACCCATAGAAAGAACACGTTTTTTTTCAAACATAAGAAAAAAGCTTGGTTTGAAAATCTTGCACGTTTATGTATTATTTTTTTAAAAATTGTACATATGCAAGCCTTACGATATTTTTTATAACGTTTTATAATATATCAGTAGACTTTGTATCCCTTCCGAAAAAGATTTTTAATTACATTTATCCTAGATTAAATAGCAAAAAAAAAAAAAAGATGGTCAATACCTAATACTAAAAAAATTTAGTTTGAACAATGTCTGATTTAGTACGTTATCAACATTAAAATACTTTATATTCCAAAGTAAAGTTCTAAATCTCTGTAAATCAAATATGCTTTCATAATTATTTTCCTGCCAACTTTATTAGGGTCATAAAAATAATATATTGACGACTTGGACTTTTTGAAGATTGATAAATAAACCATTTGTCATCTTCTATTCATCAAAAAATTATGAATACAGCCAAATATGACAAAATGAAACATTACAAAGATGTGGTTTAATCAAAATATTAAACCCATCTCCTAACACCGAAAACGACTTTTTTCTGTGGAATTCTTCATATACTATTTATAAACGTTTTTACTCACTTACCTTATCTGCGGTCTCTTTCTCTTCCACCTTCTACTACACACCTTTCCTCGCTGTTGTACTTTATATTGCGTAGCAGGTACGGGAGAGCGACAGTCATACTTTAATTGAATGAAATTTTTAGGGGCAGGGCTTTTTTAACGAGGCGTGCGCTATTGCTGCATTCGGTATGTGCGTGGGCGGCAAAATAGGGATAGGAGATGTTCAGCCCTCCAAAGGACGGAGCAGTGCTAACTCGTTGAGACCTCCCTTCTCTTCTTATATAGGCTTTCTCTATCTTCTCATTCGTTCGTTAAAACAGTGCAGGACTGATGTGTGATAACCCAAGCAATATGGATGATGAGGTGAAAAAGTTGTTATTTTCCAGATTATCAACTACTTATACATTATGTTATTTAGTAAACTTGACACTTTCATGACAATTTTATTGACCATAATTCTTTTCTTTTAAATAAATTAATTTGTTAGATTAAGAGGGATTATACATCTCAATAAACTATGTAGAATAGTGTACTGAGTTTAATAAACTGTATTCTTGAGTGTGGTGTTTTATACGTTTTCCTGCATCATACATATTTCTCATACTACAAGATTCACTTAGCTTATTATTAAAAATACCATTCTATGTTCATGTTTGCTATACATTTTAATATATTTATC
The DNA here is from genome assembly GCF_036245765.1 of Copidosoma floridanum. Classification (NCBI taxonomy): domain Eukaryota; kingdom Metazoa; phylum Arthropoda; class Insecta; order Hymenoptera; family Encyrtidae; genus Copidosoma; species Copidosoma floridanum. Next base: position 21,466,327 of record NW_028321878.1, on the reverse strand, counting down.
TACAAAATTTTTTTGAATTTAATAACGTTTGTAAAGAAAGTATATTGTGACATTGACACATATCATAAGACCTTGTATGAAAGTATTTTTTATCTACTTAACATTTGTCCATATACTGTTGACTAATTGATTAAATTTTTAATACCATTTCAAGTGTGTTGTTCTCTATTTCCAAAAAAAAAAGTATTTCACAGTAAAATTGTTGAATGAAACTCTTTCTAAACTTTCTTGGCAGACGTATCATTAAAAATTTAATTTTTAATACTTGTTACTGTATAAATTTATCGCACGTTTTTATATTCGTAAGTTTTACTTGTAGAAAATAAAAAACAAAATATCCAGTCTTCTTCAGCTGGAATGATTAGATAAGTGTTTGCCATATGAACGAGCTGTTAAAACAGTATACGTTAATGTTTCTAACTCTAATAGATGATTACAATATTTGTAATAACTGTGATAAACTTATACATTTGTTTCTATAAAGTTATCATTGAAGCGAATTTCTGGTTAGTTTCATGTCTGTTACAACTTTCGTCATTAAAAAAATAAAATGAAAAATAAGTTAATAGAAAAAAATGGTAATATTTAACAAAATATGATAATTGAAAAATAAAAAAAAAAGCAAAACAACTATCATTTTCAGATAAGATTTTACAAGTTTCTTGAAATTTAGTTTGTTATTTTTTAATCCTCTTTTGTTGGTAGTAGTTATGGAAAAAAAAAAAAAAAAAATTAGCAGCTTAGGAAGCGTGTTGTAATAGTTGTTCCTCCGAAAAATATTGTACACTCATAATATTACAACATTTTTAAAAGTACACACAAAATCTAAATGTAGTAATGTACATGTATTACTTTTCAGGGTGCAGCGAGGATGAAGCAGGTGCCGACGCAGAGGTGGGTGGTTGCGCAGACAGTGTTGGCACTGGCGAAAGAGGCAGGGCCAGTAGCGAATCCATTACCACCACCAATACTACAACTACCGCCACTACAGCCTCAACCACTGCCGTCACCGCGACGGCAGCGGACATCAATGACGACGCTCCGGCCAACGGCACTTCCAAGCTTTTATCAGCCGCGGCGGCATGCGAGCGCTGCCCACATTGCGGCATTGTTTGCAGAAACTTACGCATACTTCAGCTCCATCTGGAGGATCAGCACAAATCTGACTCAGCAGCCTATCCCGTTGACAAAAACGAACTTCAGGCTCAATTCTCTCAAGTCGTGAGTACTTTTATTTTACATTCTCGCGTTTCTTATGTTTTTCTTTTATTTTTTAACCATCTCCCACATTATTTTTTTTTGTTATGTTAGCTTCGTAGTGAACAAACAATTTTTCGAATGACATAATTATAATGGATATATTTCCTTTTGCATAACAATAAAAGTTTACTGCTCCAACAGAAGTTGTCATCTGCATGTGTATGTTTTTTTTTTTTTTTTTGGGATGTGTAATATAATTTAGACTGCAAGATTTTCTTTAAAAATCTAGATGAAACAATGATTTTGTTTTATAACAATTAATTCCACCAGTTAAAGAATTATATTACGGGAATATTAATGGAAATAAGACAGGCTTTTAGCCAGTGTTAACTTTCCAGAAGTTCTCTTGTTATGTAAGAGGTGAGTTGATATTCAGCATAGTTTTCTGAATTGCTTGAGAAGCAGCGATGTCAAGCTTAATTGATTAGTTTCAATTCAGAAAAAAGACACAATTAAAATCACAAAAATAGTAGACGAACAAACGAATGATAAAGAATAAAAAAAAGTAGTTTTCATACCTGACCGTATATGTCACCAGGACAAGCACCGTGCCTTCCTTGGTCAGATGTGAACCGAGTGCGAACTTTTTTTTCTTACAGAGGGCGCAGTAAACGTCCAAATATCACAAAAAACAGCCTGCAAGGTAGGAATAACTTTTTGTCTACTTTAGGCAGCTTGCTTTACTCGGTAGAAAAAATAGTGTTGATCACACAAGTACCATCTAAACAGGACTGCCCTACTTGGACTCTGCTTCGCAGAATCCTTGTGCCGAAAAATGGCTCTATTGGTGATGGCGCTTTATTTTTCACGCTACTTCAGAAAAATATAACTAAGAACTCACGTCATTACAATTTACCTAAGCCACATCGTTTCGGGTTTTATGTCTCATAGTAAAAAGGAAATTTTTATAAAATACTTCTAGTGTGAAAGAACGCAAGGAGTTTTATAATTTGTGATAAGAAAAAAGGATCTATAAATAATTTTTGTGGACGTTTACAAAATTATAGGCTGTGAACTCAGAAATATAGATGTACAGGAGTTTTAGGACACTGAGATGATATAACAACAAAATGAAAGAATGGAATGATTTCAGACATAATGTAAAAAAAAAACAGATAAAAAGTTATTAACAAATTAAAAAAAAGGGTTTTAAGAAAGGAGGCAACAATGGATTTATCTATGGAGTTTTTCATTAGCGAATCACCATTAGTAGAGTAAATCAAAAATTTATTTATGTCACCATAACTCATTGTGCTAACAGAGAGAAAATCAGATAGGATAGTAAGTTAGAATTTTTTCAAAAAAGAAGATGCAACAAAACCAAACCTTTGTTTAAAAATCAATACTAGTAAAAACTTCTCAAACTGTAGGTATAAGTTGTTTAATAGAGAACTTGCATGCAGCAGGATTCAGTCAACTAATACTTTATATCGCTAGCGTAATGTCAATTGAATATGTTTAAGTTATAATATCACCAATAAATAGTGCATAGATCAAGAAATTAAATAATTTCTGAGCACGCTATTCAAGCTCTCATTCAAATCGATATTACGTGACAGTGATTTAAGAACTTCTGAATTTTTAAGGTTTACTCGACTTGCCATTAATGACAGCAGGTTTTGCTTTGAGACGTCATTGTTCTTCATTAGAATACGCTTCATTCGAAGCAGACATCAGACTATTTTTGTTTACTGAGAGAGTTGTTGACACTTGGCGTATCAGTACTAAAGTTACTATGAATCCAGGATTTATTAAAGGAACATCCGAAAATCTACCTAAAGTAGATTTAGATATGATGTTAAATTTTATTTATTCCAAAGACTGCTATGGAAGCATGGAAATGCGTTGCGTAAAAACTCAAAGGTTTTGTCGTATTTTAGCATATTGGATTAATTCAAGTTTATACAAATTTACTATAACATGAAGTATTGTAAATCATTTTGCAACCAAGTTTTTAGAAAAGGTTAAATTTACTGTAGCTATACATCAAAGTGGTCCTCAAAACTAATTTTTCTCAATTTTTTTTCTGGATAACTTACAGCATCGCACCAAAGTTTTATTTTTAACGAGTTGGTTGGGACGACTAAAAAAATCTTGGATTAATTCTTTGCTGTAGTATTTCTACATATTTGCACAAAACAGTACTTGTACGAGTTAGAATTAGAAATAACTTCTTTTTCATTCATTTTCCAATCATTTGTTGGTTGACAGTTGTACGTGTAACCTTATTCATACCTTGTATCAAATCATCCAGATAAACAAGCAGACAACACAGCTAGTGTCTGCTTTCTATATATATAGCAGTTTATTCAATTTCAAAGATCGTCATTACATAACCAACGAACCCATATAATTCAGAAGTTCCTACGTTATGGTCACGTGAAATCGATTTAAATTAGGTAAGAAATTTCAATAAATTATTGTATATATTTTAAATCCTACAAAAACTGACTGGCTAGTTTACTCGGGGCATTTTCAGCTGTTATGAAAAAAAAAATTAAATCGGAGAAGATGCAAGTTCTCTATTGTCGAAACTGCTACAAAGTAAATTGTTTAGCGAGAGTATACTGAAAATTTGAAAAAAAATTTTTTGAATCAAAATTCTTAAAGCAGATTTCCGTTGAAATGATGATGGTTTTAATCGTAGAATTTTTACAGTAGTGCAAAAATTCTATGAGAGGAAATTTTTGATGCAAAGCTAAACACAGAAAAAGTATTATGATGATAGAGAAAAAATGATATTCATGAGATAAGGAACGTTATACATGAAATGAAAAGCCTAATTGCAGACTAATTAAAGAAATATAAAAATATTGATGGGTTGAGAGAAGAAATCAATTTTAAGTTAAAACAAGAAGCACTTCTAAGGAAAAACAAATTCTTTTGGATGTAACATGAGAGCTTACCTAACTTTTTTCAGAAAATAAGAGGTTAAACGTCCTAGTGTGAGATTCAAGATGTACTCAAGTTATAAAAGCATAGTATTGCTTTAGCTATAATGAATTAAGTTTTTAAATTTAAAGAGCTTAGAAAGCTTAGAGCTTTTTCTCACGGTAATCGTTTAAAAAAAGTCATAATTCAAGTATAATACCTTAAATCATTAAAATGCAGATAAACTTAAATGAACTAGTTAAAGTATTGATTCCGTAGTATGAGGAGGAGAACATTAAAGAAAACCTTTCAGTAATAAAAAGAAACAGGCAATGTCTAAATACAACTATATTAATGTTTAGACGAATATTACAAAGGCCTGTTTAATTCAATAATTTAAGATGGATTAAGGTAAGAAAAAAGCAGTTACCTAAAAATTTATAATAAAAGGAATATTACTAAAAAAATCAAAATATAGATTAGAGAAGTATAAGTTCATAACCAGCAAAAAAAACTACAAATGCAGACAATATTAAAAAAAGAGAAAAAAATTAAAAATAGAAAAAACTTCTGAAAGCAAGAAATAAAAAATTGAAAAAAGCGTGATCCATAAATAAGAAACTATAATCCAACAGCAAGATTTCACAAGTCTGGAGACTACAAAATTTTATTATAAGAAATGTAGAAACACAATATAAATAGCTTTAAGAGTCAAAAATAAAAATATTAAATTCCATAGTTTCAAGGAAATATAGGCATATTAAAATATGGAGCCATAGGTTAAATCAGTATGCTTGAAAATTGACATAAAGAGATGCCTAAAAAGGAAAATACGTGAAAAAAATATTGGTATCACATACAGAAACAATTAAAAAGTAGATTATTTTATATTATACTAAGATAAAGATAAAATCATCGAAACTTAGTTTTAAGGACCTGAGAACTTTATAGAATGTACTTGAGAAGAATTATAAACTCATATGAAAAAATCAAACATACCAAAAAACTAAACCATTCAATGAAAGAAAGAAAAAATAGTACAGTAAAGTTTATGTAAAAAATTGGAGCATGCAATTTTATGATATGAAAAGAGAAACTAAAATGTATATCTGTATGGAATGATGATAAAGGAAGAAATGACAAAGTTATAATAAAAAATTCGAAAAGTACCTAGTGCTTGTGAATTTTCATAGTAATTTGTATACATTAGACATGAAAAAAGAAATAATTATAATATTAAAGGAAGGACTAAAAATGCAAACATCAAGTTGCAAAGCATAGTCTTCAGTAACTTAAATTGCAGAACTGAGCCACTAAAGTATAGAGAATTTTGAAATAAATGTAAGAAAATTTGAATGAAAAAAGAGAAATTGAGAAAGAGATAAGGATGTGTAATCTAGGATAAAGACACAGATATAACAAGTACAGAAGAGGTAGCTGAGTCAGTTCACAAAACAGAGTCAATAGAAGTACGCAATTTTTATTTCAGTTATAAAATTCCTCTAAATGCTTCAGTTTCATTTTAATATAGATAATGCTATACATTATTGTTAACTTTAACTGAAACTGAAGATAAATATAATTTAGTAATACAGTTTAGTCGTCTCAGTCAATATTTACATGTGTCCTTACCTTTTATATTTTTGCTAACCATAACGAGACTTCTGCTAAAAAACGTAGGTTTTTACCTTTTCAGACTAATTTTGAGTATCGCATTTGATTGAAAACTAACTTTATCATTAACAGAAAATGTAAACTAGCTAGGCAACACTTCTTGTTGAAAAATATTTTAAAATGTATTGACGTTAATTATTAGGGCTTGTTTAAAACTGACAACGCTGTAAAAAAAATCAAAACCTCAAATAAAGTTCCAAAAATTAAGTAAGTAACAAATTATCAAGCCAAGTGATATTGCCACGATATGATTTCATAAATATTTTTACAAAATAATAATACTTGCAAAGGTTAAGATAGAACCAGGATTATTAAGACATCTTCAATTCTATTTGACAGGATTCTTTAGTTTAAAATAAACAGTCAGTAAATTAGGCCGGGAAATTATTACTTTTTTTTAAGTGCTGGAATATGTAAATAATAGTTATTTATTTCAATTTACTCCCTTAACTTTAGACCATTACCTAGCCTTAAATTGTATTTTCTTGTTAGCTGTAGATTAATACTTAAACCAAAAAAACCTCTATGTGCTTAGCTGTCTTAGCTCTGATTTTTTTTCTATCTAATGATATTTCCAATAATATAGGTTTATCTATGTTCCTCCAATTTTTGAGTTCTATACTTATTATTTTGCATAAGACAATCATATCACGGCATTTTAATCCTAGCTTGTACATTTATTTTCCTTTGTTCTTTATTCCGATCCCCAAACCATTTGAGCTTGCTTAGATTAAATTGAATATTTCCGCAAAACAGTAAATTTTTTCAGTGTGCTTCTGACTTAACTTAGAACCGTTAACAACATACTCATTTTACCCTTCACTCATCTGTAATGTCTTTATTAATTTTTACTTTGTATACATTGCATACACATATTGTGATGTACATGATGTTTATTATACCTAATAGTAAATCATCATTTTTTAGTCTTTTTATTGTACATCATAGATATTTTTCTTCTGTTTGTCCAGAATATAAAAAATTTTCTTGTACAAACACATAAAAATCGTGATTTTTATGATTGTTCCTATTAATATGTGGATTACCACGAATGTATAATTTTTGTTTCAGTCATGCAAAATATGCAGCAAATCTTTTGCAAATGTGTACAGACTACAAAGGCATATGATCAGCCATGACGAAAGTGCAATACTTCGCAAATTCAAATGCCCCCATTGCGAAAAGGCCTTCAAATTTAAACACCATCTTAAGGTATTTAAACTAATTTATTAATACTTATACATTGCTTTATGTAACTTTTGCTTGTAATTTTTATAAATTTTTGTTAAATTATTATTTACATCTCACATAGATTCGTATTAATTATTAACTACAGAAAAATATTTCATATACTTTAAAATTGTTGAGATCATTTAATATTGTGATAAGCTCTTTAACTTATGAAATGTACTTTTTATTGTATTAAAAAATGAACTATGAGATAGGATTATTAAACAAAAATATACTTTTTTGTTTACTCCTCACTATGTTCATATATTTATTTGTTTAATACGAGGGTCATTCATTCTTTTAGAATGCACATTAACTCTGTATAAGGAAATGCATTGAAGTCTCCTATGCATGTTTTGCCTTTAAACATATTTTCATTCATTCGGGACGGTCATAAAGATCCTTCGAGTGTTGGTTTACAAGCACCCTCGGGCTTCGTGATTGGCTTGGAAAGTGTGCACACCAAGGGTCTGTCGATAATTCCTAAACTGCGCATGCGCATTATCGTTATTTTTGGTTATTTTATGGGAATTATCGAAAAAAATGCTTACTTTTGCGAGATATCGAATGCCCCGATCACACCCTTGTAATGAAATCGACTATTTTCAGACTTTTCAATTCATTTCAAGAATAAACTGACTTTTTTCACGAATTATTATGTGAAAGAAAATGGCCATAGATCCAAGAATAACTTATTGATGTAATCTTAGCATTCATAAAGACATTAAGTCACTTTTCTCCAAATAAACCAAAAAATAATTGACCACAAAAAGCTACTACATTTTGTACTTTTCAATATCACTTACTTGCTGATTATACGTGCAGATTATTATTTTGTTATTGTATCCTTAAAATTTCAATTCGAAGGTTTAACGTATAACTTCAAAAATGCTTGTATACATTACAGACTCTCTTTCAACTAATCATTGTGAACGTGTGAGAAATATTCTAAGGTTTATGTGAAGTATGATTTGAGCTCTATACTTTTTGCTGAGTCATTCACAAAGCTTTTTCTTTATAAAAATAGTTAATAACTTTACGAACGAGTGATAGGAAAAAAAGGTAAAGAAAAAAAAAAAATAAATAAAATGAACAGCTAAAACAGGCACTAAAATGTTGCTTCCATTAACTTTAACCCATGTGCTGGTAGTTTACACGAAATAGTTGTGCTCGTTTGTATCCCGCATGTAGTGAGCAATTAAGAAGGTTTCTTGGTAAGGCACGGCGAACTAATTGAAAAGAAGAGGCGGGAAAAGAAAGAGCCCCGAGAGTCACAGATGAGGGGGATGGCATCAGAAAGAGAGAAATAGGAGAAGCAATGAAATGAGGGGAAACGATGTAGTGGGAAAGGGGGGAGGTAGATGAAGTCAGCACGAGTTGCGACATTACATTACAGGCAACGCGTTGTTCAATTAACGTTGCAGGAGCACTTGAGAATACACAGCGGGGAAAAGCCCTTTCAGTGCAACAACTGCGGCAAGCGCTTCTCACATTCAGGCTCGTACTCGTCACACATGACATCGAAGAAATGTCTTGTCAATAATCTAAAAAAATCGCGCCAGGCCGTACTTGGCACTGGAACCAATGGAGAGCGACCATCCTCTGGTAAAAAGTCTCAGCAGCAACCACAACCACAACCTCCACCTGCACCACCACCACTTCCATCACCTGTACAGCAACAACAGCAACAGCAGCAGCAGGAGCATCTAAATCTTCAGCAACAGCAGACTCCACAAGTCCAACAAAAGTCCACCCAACAGCAGTCTAATCAGTTGCAGCCCAGGCACGATGCTGAGCTGCTGACCACCAACAACAACACCTTTCGGCCGATTTTACCCAAGCTATCACCCTCTGAGGACCCTCAGCGTGATTCGACTGGTACGCTCAAACTTTTGTTTTGCATATCAACCTGGTGCGCCATTAAAAAATGTGATAGTGAAACTTATAGTATCAAAACCTTTTCGTATTAGAATAATTGTTTTGACCACTATGCCATGCGTTGAAACAGTTGAAAATTTTCATACGAAATTTAAGTCTTCAGCACCTTTATTGTTTAACATCATTAGATAAATAGATTTGTTACAACTCATTGATTATAACGTATGAGAAAGTTAATATAGTTACTCGAATCAAAATAAAATTTAATTCCTATCTAACTGTGCCCCTAAAAATAAAACTGACTGTAAATTGATTTTCGATGTCATTGTTGTGACACAGGTTTTTATGACATGCCTGCACTACTACCGCAAATGATGGGTTTTGGCAGCTACTTTTTACACTCGTCTCTTGGAAAGATCCTAAGCCAGCTGCACTTGAAACAGGGATACCAGCAGTCACAGCCAAATCATTCACCTGGCATCTATGCTAATCATCATGCCAACAATCGTGGGGATGAGACGAGCATCGAGCACTACGACGTGCTAAGCCAACAAAGCGAGACTGCTCTCAGCCTCTCAACAACGGCTCCAGACTCCGAGGGCACTGAAGGTGGTCGAGAGTCACCAGTACTGATACCACCAACGACACCCCTACACCTTCGTCATCCGGAACAGTTTCAAGAACTTGACACTGTTAGACGATTGTTGGAAACCGTCAACACCTCTGTTACAAAGCAGCTGCTTGAGGCTAACGTGAGAAAGCTTGCCTCTTCACCATTGATGCACATCAAGCGAGAGGTCGATGAAGACTTTCACGTGAGTTCTTTATGCTCCATGTTATTTTTGTTAAGATTATGGTAAGTCCGCCATTAAGAGACAATGTTTCAAATTAAGATGAAAATCCAACGTGTGGGTAAAAAATGTCTGAAAATCTAGATTAGTACAATATGTCCACATTAGGGGTAATATGGGGATTAAATATATTACTGTAATGTTTGAAAAGTTAGCATTCTGTGAAAATAATTAAAATGTAAACATTCCTAATGTTTCAAAACACCCTAGCAGTATACTTTTACAAGTTGAAAGCTAATTGCGCATGTTTTTAAAACTTGTTTAAAGCGTGTTCTACCATTATCATGATACACAATTCAAACGTCAAATTTAAATTGTACTGAATGATTTTAAACTAAATTTTGAATGAAATGTTCTGGTAACGTTTAATTCTAGGATCAGGATAGTGAAGTGTCAAGTGAGATGACGCATTATCCTGTAGAATGGTCGGCCACAGAACAGTGCGACTCTCCAAGTGAGGGTCTAGTTGCTAAGCTCGAAAACGTCAACCACAAGATAAATTCACCATCAGTAATATCATCGACAACGGTGCACCGAGCACTTAAACGTAAAGCCGAAAATCGTTTATCAACGCATACCTCGGAGGCTGATACTGAGGATGAGGAGTCAACGCTACCACAACATCACCAGCCAGACAACACTGCTAACGGAATTACGCGTCGAGTGAGGTCAAGATCACTTATTGACGATGAGCAGCTGGCCGTACTCAAAAGTTACTACGCTATCAATCCACGACCAAAGAAAGAGGAGATTATAATGATAGCTAACTACATTAATTTCCCTACAAGAGTTGTTCAGGTTTGTCGATCAATTTTATGTTTAGTCTATTCGTATTTTGTTTCCTAACTGCAAAAGTTTTGTAATGGACGAAAAATCATGTATCTAGGTAACATACGACAGTTGAGATTTCTGAATTATAGATTCAAAGTAAAGTACTCTGATAAAATAAATATACTGTGCTGACATCGGTTCGTCACGTGGTTAATTTAAACGATGGATTTGTATTGGCTAGTAAGGTGAAATAACCTCTCATGTTAGCGCGATGAGCTCTCAGTGGCTTAGTGATAGAGCGCTTGCTTTCCACCTGGAGGGCTCGGGTTCGAGACCCTGCTCCACCACTTCATCGCGGGTACCTCTGTGGTTTTTTCCACATGTCAAGTCCTAATCACTGTGATAGCTCCTAGTCAGCTGGTGTAATGATTAGTGTGCCATGCTGATAGTAAAGAACAACGGTGCCTGGGTCCGAGGTGTAATGCATACCGTGCCGTCGGAACAGAAAGAATCAACGGTGCCTCGAGGCGGGAGGTCGGGCGACCCTCTTGTAGTAAAATCGCCTCGTAAATTATCATTATAAAAAGCATGAATTGTGGCGTTTCGGACTTTGGAATCTAATTTGCACCCATAGCCATTAAATATAACAAACAAACAAAAATTTTAGCGCGATGTACACGTGTTTATGTGTGTGTGTGTGCGTGTGTGGTACACTTAAACGCGTGTGTGTGTTCAATTAGGAATATTTCGGAATACCCTGTCACTTCCCTCCAGTGTGACGCAGTTTATTTCTCGTTTGTTTTAAGATTCTTATTACCGTTGAAATAAACAATTTGAATTTTTATGTCTTGCACTTTGTTTGTTGTCAATGAGCCAGAGAATTTCGTTATGTTGTTGCATAAAATTTACCAAAATGTTGGAAAGCTATGTATAATTGCCCGTACCTTGCAATATTTCGAAAATAGAGCATTTTTTCGAAAAATGTTAAATTGAATCGAAAATTCTTCAACTGATGATCTTACGTATATGTATAGGTTTTTTTTACATGGTGAAAATTGTTTTTTCCTAGCGAAAAAATGAGGGAAGCAATCGTTTTTTATTGTTAATATTAAATCATTACATATGTATTAGTATTGTTAACAAAATGCACCAGGTATTCTATTGTTAAGCCGATTTTTAAAATTTATCAACAATTTTTTGTTGTTATTAACAAAAAACAACCTTTTGTTGTTCGTAATTTCGTCAATTTTTTGTCAATAGTAAGTTGAAGTGATTTTTTGTTTTTTGTTACCAATACAATTATTTAGGTGGGAAATAAAGAAAGTCATCGTATAGATTTGAAGCAAATACGCGAAATAAGAAAAAAGTAATTTATTCTGCTATTAAAAATGTAAGTGTCGCTCGGCAGGTAAAATCGGAGGGTGATGTCGGTACACAGCAGTGTGGTCCCAGACCTTATCGACGTAGCAGAACGACCGCGTGCTAAAGTCGCTGTCTGCACTGTTTTTAATGGATGATTTCTCAACAAATATTTCGATAATTAATGTCTAATTAATTTTTTCATGCATCGAAAATATGCCAAGGTTCATTAAAATCGATCGAGGGGATCCTCAGACTCCAATAACTGATCCCACGTATACATACGCCCATACTCGCACATGTTTTTGCCAGAGTACTCTACTATAATTTCTCTACGGGAAAGAAAAAAACTACTATGAAATAGTAACAAAGCTTTGTATTAATTAGTTGACAGTAGTTCTTTTTACTTGTAAGACCTTTTCTTCTTTTAAATGTACTATTCAATTTCAAAAACATGTACGTTCTCAAGTTTTTCATCACATAATTATTCGGAATATGATACATTTGTAGGTATGGTTCCAAAATTCAAGAGCAAGAGATCGACGAGAAGCTAAGATGCCAGGTTTGGTACCACTGTCAAACCTTAACAGTCACATGTATAATGATCAACCACTTGACCTGTCAAAAAAAGAAATCGTCAGAATAGTCTCAACACCACAGGGTAGTAGTGACGCTTCAAGTAGACATACGGCTTCGCCTTATTGCCCAAAAGAGGATGTAGTAGTGCCGAAAGTATTAGTCAACAATAACGTTGAGTTGGAAGATGCGGAAGAATCAGCTCTTGTAATAGACGAAGAAACTAATGATTCCGTAGATACAAAGTCAATGACTCCTGTAGAAGTTGTTATTAAGGTATTGGCTATTTTTTTTTATTCTTACATTTAAGTTAAAATAATTCTTGAGGTGGCTCCCTACTACTATAGAGTACAAAACTTTTAATTATTAATATAGCTGTCTGTCGTAGTACAATAATAAATAAATACTTTAGTACGAGAAATGGCTATTTTATGACTTAGAAAAAAATTCTTTGATAAAATTTACTATTTGGAATTTATGTATAGTTCTAAATTTTACAATTGCACTTCAAAAAAAAGAATACTTTTGATTTTTTGTCTAATTTTAATTTTTCAAAGCTTTTACTCTTTGGACAATTAAATAATATTATAATGTCACCGTGGAAAATTTTCAAAAATATTTAATGCGTTATGAGATAAATGCAGTTCTTTACTGCATGGATTCTTGAATTTGCAGAAAATTTGATTCTTGCGGAAAGCCTATATTTTCTTATAAACTATTAAACTAATTTATTACACATTGAATATTTTTTTTAATTGCTCACGGTGATCTAATGTTAAATTGCGTGGAGTAGAACAAGCTTTACAATGTTAAAATTGGATAAGAAACGAAAAAGATTCCTGTCTTTTGAAAATTAATATGGACATTTACGAAATCTTCGAAAAATTTTTGTTACTACATAACATATAAACTGAGAGGGGTTGGACTATGCACAAACATAACCTCAATATCGTTTTTTGACTGTATCTAAAAAAGAATAAGTCGAAAAAAAAATTTTTTTTAGTATAGCATGTTTAGAACATTCGTACGAATGTTGACAAAATCGTCGAAAAACTTTTGTTACAACATAACCTCTCAAAATTAGAAAAAAACAATCGTATTTTGATAGGCCAAAAATAATTCCACGTGTACAAAATAAGTATTGAGGTGCAAAAAAATATATCACACGGATTCATACAAATAATCGTAATAATTCTGAAAATAATAAAAATCATATCTGAATGGCAAAGCTACATCCTTCGTATCCTACCTATGAATTGGTTCATTTTTTATTCTCTATGATGTATTATAAGAAAAATTATCACATGACCGAAACCTATACTCTCATTCCTAATTTTGAGATTAGTAGAAACTAGTAAAACACGGATAAGTTTAAATATTAAATTATAAATGATAATTGAAAACGAATTGAATAAAAATTAAAACTTTGCAATAGAAAGTATATTATTTTACTTTTATAGTAGCCAGAACTAAAAAAAAAGTTTTATTTGTTGGATTAAAAGATTCCAACAAGAATTCATTCTACATATATGATGTCATATTAAATGCACGAATAGTAATTTTAAATAAAATAAATTTTTGTCCCGCGTAATGGGTCAAAAGTACCCTCTTTCGGCACGGTATGGTGAAAACTTTTTTTTTGTTCTGCATTATATGACCAACAATACGTACATGTATTACATTTATCATAACAAACGTAGGTACTTAGAATGCGCTAATCACGTGTAACATAAGTAGTATATTAAAGTATATGTATTCTACGCACGCGCGTGCTCGAATACGTAATAATATTAAAATTCTTTAAGACCTATTAAAATTAGGTGTACTTTAATTTTTTCAGTTTCAGTTATACCAAGTTTAAAAACATTTAAGTTAGAAGTTTCACTTTAGGCGGAGGTTCCAAGACCCACACCTGAGTTTTTTTATCTTAACGAGTACTCATTTTCTATATTACACTATTTCTTTATTGTTATACTTAATCAGGGAACTTCATAAATCGACATAAATCGTTTGCTCTGCGGTGGTAGGGAGCTACCTTGAATGAACCAAAATGTACCCACTGCTTGCATTTGTTTCTTGCCTCTAAAACGTATTAACTTTCAACAGGCTGAAACCCCAGTTGTACAAACTAAAAATCACGTTGAAGTAAGAATCACTACCGACCTACCTACACAAACAGAAACTGAACAAGAGGGTCAGTATTTTTGCAATCAATGTGACAAAACTTTTTCCAAGCACAGCTCTCTCACAAGACATAAATATGAACACTCTGGTAAGTTTGTTTTTTAAAACTGATTACATTTCTTAGTTTTACGATCACTAAGGCACACAGTAACCCTAAAGTTCACTTAGAAATTGAATATTACTTATGTTTATTAGCCTAAATCAAAATTTTGAGATTAGTGGACCCAAAACCCAATCGACTTTCTTTTACTATTCACGATTTTTTACGTGTAGAGCAAAATATGCTATTCATTTTTAGTAAAGTTATATACATAACATTTTTGAAGTGGCTTAATTCAAAGTTCACGCTACTATGGCCTAACATTTAGACAAATTTTAAAGTTTGAACTTATTTTTAGCTAAAACTCTTGATTTTTTGAAAAATTTAGCACTAGCATGCAGCACAACTTAGCCAACTAACAATTTCAATTGTCATGGGGTTCTAATAAAAGTTTATTGGAATTATAGTTAATCTTATGGGGCAAAATAGTTGAAGCAGCCGTTTTTTTTTGCATAGTGTATAATAAAAGGTGGCAATCTATATAGGCACAGTACTTAATATGCTTATTATTAAAATTTATTATTACTTCTGATGTATCAATTAAAATAAAAATGTTTCAATGTATGTGATGCGTTGATTAAGTTGGAGAGGAGGGCTGGCGGCACTAGACACGTTATCATTGTGGTTTATGAGTTGTTATGGTCAATTTATCAGTGACGGCCACTTGAATTATTTTTTTTCCACAAGATTTAACATCTATCATGCACCTGGCTTATAGGAGATTTTATCAGTTAGACTGAAATTCACTGACTAATATTGTGGAACACAACCCTGTCAGTCAATTCTAACTAAGACAAATGGACAAAATCCTTACATCTTGTTATGAATATATTGCAATGCAATGAACTTAACTAAACTCACACTAATTGGTACAGTCAAAAACTTAACTAAGTAAAAGCCACCTGTGTTACTTGGCATCATGATCAACCGACACTTGGGACCTAGCGTAAAAAGTTGTTGAATGAAGCTACGAAACAGGAAATAAGCTTAATACTTGATAAGCATCGATCATTTTGCTATAACAGATTAAAATGAATGTAACAAAGCATTTAAATGTTCGAGAATATTTGTCAAACCCTATCAATAAATACAGATGTCAAATGGGTGTAAGATTAAAACTGACGCGCTATTTTGTATCAGGTACCGTATTGCGATTATAGTTGTTCTACAGTATATATATGAAATTCGAATTAATGACCCAGTAAAATCTGGTATTGCATGGGGAAAGTTCTTTCTTATAATTTTTTTATGTTGCACGCTGTTCTAAGATGCTTTTTAAGATTAAAGTGAGTATTGATGTCTGGTTAAGTAGTCAGATATGAAATCGTTTAATTATATTTTTTATGAATAAATGAGGCATAGACATATGGATCAAACTAATTTTATGTATAACTTAGATCAAAAGGAAGAAAAAATGTTTCTAAATCTTTTTCTGGAAACCGTTAAGTTTTTGGACCGCAATTGTACGTTGATGTAGTGTTGTATAATTGTTCCTTTATTCAATTGTGTTTTTATATATTTCGTTTCTTGTCGTCTTTCTTTTTATTATTCAACGTTACTTTTATTCATTTTTCTCTGTTACACTTTTTTGTCTTTGGATTCATGTTTTGAAATCTACTCGATCGGTCCTATACTTCTTTATTTTAAAAGATATATTTCGAAACTACTGTACAAACGATTATTGCTTTTACATGTTGATACCGAAATAATTGATACTTTTTTTTATAAATTTTCTACACATACTAGTTCTTAAAATTGCACTATTGATATTAAACTCATAAATTATTTATAAAATTTTAATCTTGTGTTCTTAAACTTCAAAACCGTTACTGAAATTTGCTTCCGATATATAGTTATTAAAATTAATACACATTTTTTTAACAGTGATGTGTTGCAACAGATAAAAGAATCTACTGTTAGTTTGAAAATTGTATAAAATTTAAATGTTTAGGACATGAGCGTGAACTTACTTTTGTAAGCATCTTTTTGTTATAAGGGGGTACTAGCGTTATATCGTACGTATTATACCAATTCTGGACACTTATGGCCAAGTTTCGTTTAGCTCGCCAGTACTTGAATAATACTGAACAAATCAGGCATAAAAAATTCTCAGACATTTCTCAGATTGTCTAGTTTATCACAGTTTTTATCAAAAGTTTTTAGGTTATGCAATTTTTTTTAAAAAATTCTAATCTGTAATGCAAAATTTCAAAGGAAAAAAATGTTTGATGAGCTTTCAAAAATCAAAAATTTTAAAGTTCAACATTAGGCATTTATTTTTTTTAAATATATGCACGCAATTTCTGATCGAAAAGAAACAATTTGGGAATCAATTGACTTAAAAAGTACTGTGCCACGCTTCGTACTATTTCTCACGTCACTTACAATAAACTGATTATTTTAAACAAAAAGAAGACAGTAATCTTCTCCATGTTAATATCCATGAGCAGTAGATTTGTTCATAACTTTTCCAATATCGCTCTTTCTTTGAATGAATCCTTAGTAACTTTAGGCTTTATAATTGTACAACTCAGGATAAATTAAATCCAGAATCTCTTAAAGTGATCATTAAAAAATAATTTACAAGGTACATCAAAATTGAAAAAAAAATGACTGATGAAATACTTTTTACATGTATTAAATGTTTGTTCGTTGAATTTTGTTCTACAGAGTAAAATATAAGTTTTACGGCCACACATTGACAAATATGTCAATGAGCGTGTGAAATTTCATAAAGAATTCAGATCACATAACATTTTTTACATACTCTAAATAAAGTATGTCAGTATATTTTATCTTCAAGCGATCATTGATCCATGGTTTTAAATTAAAAGTGAGAAAGTATGCTTAATTTATAACTGCATTGAAATAAGTTTAAAAAAAAAATTTGGTCAGATTTGTATTAATTAAAAAAAATTAATTTTTACAATATCATATCCTCAACTTAGCAACATAAGCTTCCATATTTAAAAGAACCTTGTTACAAGGACCCCGATGAATAATTTTGTAGAAAAAAACTCTCAAACTCGTGTGGCTACGACCATGATAAAAACTGTGTTCAGAAACTATGTAGAATACATAACCTTAAGCTGAAAGTTAGTTTGATAAAAAATAAATATACGGTATTATTTTACATCCAAACAGCAATAAAGGCTAACAAGACTTGACTTTCAACAAATATTTTTTCAGGGCAAAGGCCATACAAGTGTCTGGAGTGTCCGAAAGCATTTAAACACAAGCATCACCTTACGGAACACAAGCGGCTGCACAGTGGTGAAAAACCTTTCCAGTGCTCCAAGTGCCTCAAGCGCTTCTCCCACTCTGGCTCCTACAGCCAACACATGAACCATCGATACTCGTACTGCAAGCCTTACAGAGAATAGGCCACCAGAGGTAGTCCTAAACTTCTTCTTCTTTATTTTCGCACTGGAATAACCTAGCATGCTGTTGTGAGAAAGAACAAGACAGGGTGAAAAGAAGCCAGCTTAGGAAAAAAAAAAAAAAAAAAAAAAAAAAAAAACATTAAAAACTTGAGGACGTCTCAGGCAGGCATGCAGCTTCATGTTAGAGTTGAGCGACGAAAAAACGCTAACTAATTATTGTTTTCAAACGTTATGTAGATTCGAACAAAAGCTTGTAGAAGGTGGCGGAGACAACTATATACGTTTATTAAAAAATCGAGAGAAAAAGAAGTGGCTTGCTATAAGCAGCCTTTCACCGTTATATGATTTTTTTTTCTTTTTACTATGAGATATTACTAAGCGTCCAAAGTTGCAAGAACCCCTAAAAAAAGGCGAAACAAAAGGTAACGCAGAGTAACCAAATGACGTAACGGTACCAAAAAAGCATAATGCAATAATCTATTACATAATACGATGATACAGCATTCATCATATTTTATTATTTTTATTGACGAGATATTATACCATGACAATAATAAGACACTAATTAATGTACAAATTCGTTAGAAAAAAAAAAAATTAAAAAAAAACGATTGCTCTATGTGAGGGTTTTCAGGGTGGGGGCTCGAATATCCTCGCGCTTTCGCGCTGTTTTACTAGTGCGGGGAAACTAATTTAGGAAGATGTTTACGGCTGCGTGTACATTGTACATATAAAATTGTAATGTGCAGAAATATAATGTTGAAAAAAATGATATTTGCACTGCAGATGCTAAGGTGCAAAAAAATATCAAACTTTTAGTTGAAAATGTGTAGTTAGATTCTTTTTGTTTTTATCGGTTCGTTTTTTCCATTCTTATAATGTTTTTTATGATATTTTGCATGCATTGAAGTATTTGTTATAGTTATTTTCTCTATTCATGCTTGTCCGATGTAACATAATAAAAAATTTGTTTCTTTTCGGTGCATAGTCATTACAATTTTATACAGTGATGTTTTTCTTCAGGATAGTAGACCAAAGCCAAGATGAATTACACCTCTATACAATGATTTTAGGCTTTTGTATTTCATTATTTAAATTTCAGTCGTAATCAGAAAAAAGTCATTAGACTTACACTCATTCCATTAGAAGTGAAACGCTTGAGACGGGCTCTAAATTACCAATAAGTTTATCGTTGAATGATTTTGCTGTACGAGATTTCTTAATGACAATACTAAACAATAAAGTCACTTGTTACATAGGTGCACGGTAATGCTTCATTTTATTGATTTTCATTATTTTTATTAGATGCTCGATTAAATCTGAGTATTGCTGATTCGATAATGTTTTTGCTATGAGCAAATGATTCGTTTTCCTACAGTAACATTCAAAGAGAGTGAAGTTGAATACGTAAACTATTTTTTTATTTTTCCCAAAATTTTTTAACAATTTTAATCGTTTTTATTATTTCCGAACTTTTTTAGAATCGCGAGTACTTAAAAGATACATGTATATATAATATTGTTTCTACGTTTATAACGATAACAGACACTTTGTTTCTGAAAATTTAAAACTCGAGAGAACAATAAATTCTTAATAATGAACAACAAACAAAACAGCTTTAAATAACAGAACCTGTTATAATTTGAACTCTTCGATCTAATTGATTTTTTTTTCCAAGCTCAGATTTTGTTTTTGATTAAATTTTACTTCAACCACAGTAATATTGGACTTTGTTCGATTGATCAATGCTGTAAACTTTATCACCAATCACAAAATAGACAAAGCTTATTATCCATATTGGATTGTCTTCAATTAATTTTTATTCAGTGAGCTTATATAAGCTAAAGCCTTTTTTTACTTAAATTTAAAAAATGATTCGTATATAATTGTATATCAGTGCCGTATATTAAAAAAAGAAAGAAAAAAAAAAGTTCTTTAATAAGTGACAAACACGCAAGGTATAATTGATTTGAAAAGCGTGCCATACATGACTATAATTAATAATAAGTTCGAACAAGAGAGGTGTACTAATAAGCATAAAAAATGCAAAGGGCCTTGCAGATCGGTGAAAGATGCCATGCGTGAGCACTAAAGTTAAAGACATCTTGACAGAGTTGCATTTGAAATTTAGAATAATAATAAAAATAATATAGACTTTTACAAGTGAATCGTCAAGAGTACTTACTTATTAACCTTATGTAGTGTTTGACCACGTGTGGAACATCAGTTTTACTCAGTTCTTGCATAAATTTTGCGCTTTTTCATACGAAACGTAAGATACGATTAATCTCCGATCACATTCCGTTGTTTTCAGTAAAATAATGCGAAAACATATATACCGTACTCATCAAAGTGCAAAGAACACTATTGTGTACTTGCATTCATGATTGTCTAGCTTTCACTTATCAAAGTATCTGGTTTGATTCTATTTTTATACTTGCTTTGTCTTTAATTCTTTTCAAGCCGTTGACAACGTATGGACAATAAATAAAATAACGACAAAGGAAACCGTCAACTGACTTATTTAATGTTATTTATCAAAAAAAAAAAAAAAAACAAATCGTGTCTTGAGACAAAAATAATATTTATATACACTTATGTGAGGAATGAAACAGAGCCCGGTGAAACGCGATTATTTTACGTATGACACTCGCCATTGGGGCTTCTTCACCGTACTCTTCGAGGCCCACTATTTTTTTTAGAAAATGTTCATATGTATGATGTTAAAATGCTTCCACGTGACGTAATATTGTAAAAAATCTCGGAAAACTTTTTATATTATTTAGTTCGTTCAGATCCATGCGCTAGATATGCCAAAATTAATAAGAAGCACAATGTTTACGAGATGATGAATAATACTCAAGATGTATTTTATAAGAGTTTATTCGTCTCTTTATTTACGCGTACAATGAGTGATAAGTGATATTGTTATTAATATACAACTATAAGTTAAGTATATATTATGAGAAAGCAAAGCGCATTATTATGTACAATAGATATATATATATATATATATATATCTCGATAAATGAAATTTAATATTAAGAAGCGAAAAAAAGCCTAAGAAAATTAATAATGATAATAATATTTATAACAATAATGATAATAATAATTACAATAATGGCATTTATCGAGAAAGATTGTATAAAAAAAAAAAGTTAAGGATAGAATATAAAATCCGGAACAGGATAGGTAATATTCAAATAAATGTTGTGTGGTTACTTGAAAACAGCTTTGTTTAGTGTGCCATAGAATATTTTTATATTAAAAAATGTACAAATCTTGTGAAATTGCAATACCTACTCCATGGTCGAAAAAATCTATTTAATTTAGTCATAGTCTCAGTTGGTTAATGTTCACACATTGTTGTTCCGACACCGCCACCATTAAAAAAAAATTTTCTTTCCCCTTTAATCATTGTGCCAAAGAATATTTATGCCAAAAAGGAACAAAACTGTTTTCAAATCAACCCAACTATCTATTCCTGCTGAGAATTAATAAGCACCGGCAAATAATAACGAATCTGTGTACTTCCTTAAGTAGAAGCTTCGGTTATCCGCGACAGGCATCGTGTCCAGTGTAGAAATAAATAGTAAAGTGAATATACATTAACACACGAAATTATATGTATAAAAGCCAAAGCGTGAGGATGATATGCAAACAATGGACGAGACAAAAAAAGTCGAAGCATACGATTGCCGCATGCTTTAAATACTCATTTATATTAGTGTTAACATTTAAGAAGTATATTTTTATAAATATATATATACATACATACATATATATATATATATATATATATATAATGTTAGCGTAAAGTTTATGACAAAATGGAAATAGTGGATAGATGATCTACAGTATAATAAATACACACCTACGGACACTTTCTCGATTCCTAGCTAATACATACACACAAACTTACATATACATATACTTATTAATAAAACACCCCCACCCCTTGGAACAGCTACGAAATACAACACGTAAATTATACACTCATGTACATTATTGTTATGCATGTGCACAGCAGATAATATTTGTATCATTTCATCTTATTATTTTTTTTTTTATTAAAATTAATTTAAATAACTGAAGTCGTTTTTTTATTTCTTTGCTTTGATTGTTGGTTTTTTTTAAGCTGCGATACAAACCAAGACAACGAAATCACCTGTTACTTCCTCACAATTGTATCGCTCTCACCTTTTGTCGATTACGTCTCATCATGAATCTCAATATTGTACCCACTTACAGTGAAATTCCCTCAAAGTATGCCTCCAAAATAGTTATAGCTACTCACTACTTCAAAGCATAAAGAAAAGTATTCCATAATCATTACCAGTGATCGTTAAGCGTAGTATTGGTGTAAAAACAGGCAGACGATAAACGTAAGATCGAAAAAAACGGAGACACCGAAACTAAATAAATAAACTGACGGCCCAATCGTTCAAGGTAAACGTTGCTTCGGGCGAGAAACATTATTTATGGGCTCCCCTGCTCTCATCGAGTGTGGAACAGCTTTTTTGCTAACGTTCACAAAACGTATCTCGGAATCTCTGTGCTCTCCCAACTGCAGGTTATATGGCCATCTGGTCTCTCCGTTCGTGCGTTAACGAGCCTTGCTGTGTAGCATTACCTGAACACTCGAGCGGGGGTCTGTGAGCCACGTGCGGACACCACTGTTACAAAGACACTGGTAGCATAACGACCCTCCACGTCCGAGATTTATTTTTACCATATGCCAGGCTTGGCCCGCCAATGACGGGAGAAAATCCCTTTGTAGCCGTTTTTTTTTTTTCATACTTCCGCTAGATGCTGTACATGCCATTTCGTAGCTATTGTGTTTGATTTTTTTTTTTTTTTTTGCTTAGCTGATGTACCAGGATCGCGTTACATTTTTAGAAACTTTCCTCGTGGAATGTGGTCAGAGTAGGTACACGTTAAATAAGAATAGTGAAATGTGTCAATATGTGATCTACACCTTTCGAATGATTTTGGAAAAAAAATTGAGAAGTACATTTGAAAACGCATTGAATCCTTAGCTTTGGCAATAGTCTTTTTCAAACTTACCTTTAGCAGCTAGATTCATATCAAAGTATTGCGATGATCAAACATCAGAAAGTATTTAAAGCATTAAGCTATTATGTACGCCTAAAAGGACAGTTTTTAAATAATTTTGATCAAATAACTCGTGTATCCCAAAACTTGAGGGTTGTTGAAAAAGTCATCTTAGTTGATCAAATAATACGTTATGATTATTCATTCTTTCATTATGTGAATAATACATTTTTTCTTGTTTTAAGGAGCATTTTATTGTTGATACAAGAGAGTAATATTGTGACTCTTAACTCAAGTATTGCTAGTTTTTGTTTATTAAAAAAAATAACTGTATAAATTACCAGAGACACAATCGTCCATGAATTTTTTCTTATTTTTATATAAGTGCAAATTCGTAACGAGAAATATGACGTGTAGAAAATTGAAGCTAGTAAATTTTTAGTCATCTATTTAAAGAAAAATATTTGCTCTGGCTTGTTGCAATAGTATAATAATTGAAAATCTTTATAGTAAGTAAAGAGTAATCCTCACTTGTACGAATAATATCTTCATGACTTAATTGGGAAAGCTAGGAAAAAAATTCGCAACTTGCCTTATTAATGGGACAATAACGAATCTAAACTCACAAATTCAATCGTATTTGATCGAAGATATATGATTTTTTAATAACTTTCAAATTTGGGTGTACAACAACCTTAAACGAACAAGTATTTCGATAGTTTTTTTTTCAATGAATTTATTATGTGTTATTGTGGAACAATAAAATCTATTTCTTGAAATGTATTTCCATTTTAAATTCCATTGATTACATAAACATATGATTCTCAGCAATTTTTCGATCTTCTGTCAACAACTCGCGAATTACCCAATGACATTTTTGTGACTTGTTGGGTTGCGTTAAAAATAGTCAAACTACAAGTTCAGTTTAAAAAAATTTGTTTTCATCCTCACTCCTACTCTGTATGGCATACTACGCTCCGATGAATAAAAGTTACACCAACACTTACACATAAACACTATTTAAGCATATGCTTAAGCAAATAATAATAAATCGTCTTGGTTTATTGTGCTAAAGTAAGGTGAAATTGTTTCTTGATTGTTAAAGCAACGATTAATAAAATAAAAGCGCCATACGATGCCTTCCGTGAACGACCGAGCTTGGCTAGTTGCCAAAATGTGTCATTGAACAAAAAAAAGTCGATAATGGAGTTGTTACAGAAAAGTATGAAAATTCCTCATAGAGAATTAGACTCAACGCTCTAATGGCATGGATTATTCAATGAAGTAATGCGGGAAATGACGATTTATTTTACGTAAAAATCATACAGATTTTTATGAATCCATGAAACAAGGAGGCAAATTAACTGTCCAAGACAATAAATATTGAAAAAAAGTGAGATCGAACGTATAAGTGGCCCACTTGGAAATAAAGCTTATAAATTATTCATTTTATGTTCATTGCAATTGAGTGCGAGGCTGATTTTGTTATCTAAATCATTAATAGCGTTGTAAGGGAACCTTCATTTATTAAAGAAATAAAAAAAAATTTAATGAATAAGCACATTGAATGACCGTATGAAAAAAATGATACCATGATGTTTTATTGATGGTTGGCAACGGGTGTTTGATATGGCGATTACTAACTAATAGTTCATATTTATGTGAGAGCATTATTTCTGTAACAAAAAACATCAAATAATCATTTTCAGTACGTTTGTATGGTAAAGTTTGGCTCAATGAATGTTTTCAGAATTCATTTTAATTTTGTACGTTTATTTACAAAAACTTATTTTCAGCCATTTACTAATACCAACTAACCATTTACTAAGAATGTTTATTTTCTTTAATAGAGCTTAATCATTTTAGACATTTTCACTTTGTTTCCTTCATTTCGAATCATAGATTTTTGTCGAATTCAAATAAAAATGACACGCTATTAAATTATTTTCAAGAATTGCAGTCTAAAGGTAAAGACAAGGAAACAAAGATTGGTGGAGACTATGCCATTGAGCTTTCCATGAATATGAATTCTCATTACCATAAGATTAGACGTATTATTGAAGGAATACTCTGTATATATTTATGACTTCGATACCGCAGACAATAATTTGCCATTTCTAGACTATAAACTGTAATTCCAAAAAAAAAAATATATATACATATATATACATATAACAATTATATTGAACAAACAAGCATAGTATACCTGTAGGAATATTTAAAAATAAATGAGAGTCTAAGAAACCATCGATTTCGGTTGATATTATAATTATATATATATATATATACATATAATTGCAATTCATTTAATTACTACAATTAAAAGAGCCATGGGTCGATTTGATGAATTATATGTAATTATATTAAAAAATTAAAGAGAAGAAAAAACTTACGTAGGAGTAAATTATAATGCAATACGTACTCTATGAAATGTGAGAATAAAAATATATGAGGCATAATATATATTTATATGAGAAAAAAGGACGAACTATGTGATTAATCAAGCTATGAGATTAAAATAAACACAAAAAAAATGTAGAAACAAATTATTACACCCACTTTGAGACACGCGTTACGTTTAAGGAACTTGTGGCGCTAAATGGACGAATAAAGAGGGATATCCGAAGGCAAAAATTAGTAAATTTATTTTTTTAACATTCCAAATCAAAGTACAGATAAACTTAGTTGTCCTTTAACGTCCGTCCTTTTTTCTCGGCAAACTCGCACGACTGATCCGTCGGGTTTGTTAAAATAGTGTGGAAACAAACAAGTAGCGGTAAATTATACGAGCCACAATGGGAAGAGGACAAGCTATTTGCGAAAAAAGAGTGGGAGAAAAGAAAAAAAAAAAAAATGATATTGTAATGTGAAAAAGTTCCATCCATAAATAAAAAATAAAAATGAAATATTATACCGTTAGGCCGACTTTTCCGCCAGTTCGTGCCTTTTTTTCTGCATCAAGAGCTTGCGCTGAGTGCGCCTGCTTTTCGAATTTTTGACATTTCACTCGATTGTACAGTTTCTATTATATATTATTGTTCAGTTATTCCCTCATTTATTGTAAATAATTTATACGTTCTAGCAAACGACAATTTTTTCACAATAATTATTTTTTATAACTGTACCACAAAATAAAAATATTTACGATTATAAGACAATACAATTTTAAAGATGTAAATTGATGATAGACATCAAACGACAATTATCGTTACTATTATTATGATTTCAGCGATACGTATGTATTTGGTTATAAGTTCGAATTACTTATCTTTATTTTAGTACATAAGTTTTATTGAAATGCAAAAAATTAAAATAAAGTAATCATAATAAAGAAAAATCGTGCAATCGACTGTATTATTGATCCTAATCAATACTATAGTGTTGTATTCCTCATTTGAAAACTATTACGCAAAACAAAAACAAAATTCATTAGAAAAGTTTTTAATCTGAAAACTATATAATCTTATTCGTAGAAATCAGACTGCAGTTAGGTACATGCAGCGTATAGAATCCACAACACGCTGTACGGACTTTTTAGATGTATCCAATGGGATTTCTGTGGAGTGAATCGTGTAAGTATGGTCAAAAAGCAATCGTTCACACTGAACAAAGCAGAATTTCTTGAATTTCTAATCCTGGATATTAGGACACATAAAATTGTATACGCACCACATGTAAGTTATACATAATAAGCATCAGATTATGCGTTTGCATTGTTGGGCTTTACCTTGGGCGACAATACACGGACAATCTGAGACGTTCTGTCTCTACTTTACCACCCTAGGTGCGTATTGCAACAATAAAGGGCTTTACATAAAATAAATTAATTATTTAAATAAGCAATAGAAAAATAGTTTACAAATGTCCACGTACTTATTAACTAATAAATAGTATTCTACCTTTCACTTGTACAAAATTTTTTAAGCAACAACTAAATCACTTTATAATTTTAGCTCATTTATGAATAAGTGTCTGAATAAATTTTTTTTTTATTTCCTTACTTTTAATAGTAAGCCAGTAGAATAGTAAATAAAGTTGTTTCATTAATTATCTGCATATCATTTGAATTAACTTGTACATAAGCTTATTCCATACATGGGATTCTAGCTTGGGATCGTAGTATAATAGAATTAGTTTTTCGGCCCGAAAAATTCTGATTAGCACGAAAAAAATAGGATATTACATAGTTTTAATGTATCATAAGAAATTGACGTAGATTTTGTACTGTAGAAATGTCAGAAAAAGCCCCAAAAAATGTCCAAAACATGTTTTTCGTGTCTAGAAATAATAGGTTACAGTCTTACATTAAAAAGGCTTTGTAAAAAAGATGTGCAATTTTAAGACGAACAAAATGAACAGTGTTGGGTTGAAATCGGTTCAGCCATTTTTTCGTAAATGGCAAAAAAACTACCATATTCAGTCATGTTTCCGAAACTCAATAAGCCGCGTTCTATACAATATTTAGAGCTGGAATTCCAACACAAGGCATATATTATAGCCCTTACGATATATACAAAATTGCAGCTCGATCGGTTTTAAACTTTTCGCGAACTGCAGCCGAAACCGAAAAAAGATCCTTTCGAAAAACGGCCTTAATTAAATTGCTAGCCAACATAGGTACATTTTTTAAACGTATTTTGCTTCGACTACATTTACTCTACAACTACCTAAAACGCCATTCATTTTTACTATTTTATTGCAAAAAAAGCACATTTTGTTTTGAACGCGTTTTTTGAGGAAAACATGCATGCGGAAAGTGGACGTGGCCTCTAGCTGTTTTTTGCAATTGATGTTTAAGATACTTCTAATTGCTTAAAATAAATGGTGTTTTAGGTATTAGCGTAAAGTAATTATAGACGAACCGAAATACGTGTGGAAAATGTACCTGTGTTGGCTAACAACTTTTTATGGCTATTTTTCGAGAGGACCTTTTTTCGGTTTTTGCTGCGGTTCGTGAAAATTTTAGAACAAATTAAGCTGAAATTTTGTATATGTTGTCTAGAATGCGAGTTACTAAATTTCGAAAAAATGGCTCAAAATGGCAGTTTTTTGCGATTTGCGAAAAAACGGCTGAACCGATTTGAACCTAACTTTACAAACTAGTTTTACTTAGATCATAATGATCCTATCCTAGATACAAATATGTATAACAAAAACGTAAGGCATTAAGATTTACAACTTTCCTTGACAACACATCAATCTTAAACAGGAGCTGTAATGAAAGAACGGACTTTTCATATTTTGAAACATTTTCTTGAACTTTTAGAGCATAAAAGAAGAAAAAAAAAAAATTTGGATTTTTTCCAAGATACATAACTTTTAAATAAGAACAAAGTTGTTAACAATTTTTAAGGGTTGATTGAAATAATTCATCAAATAATTAATCGTTCTGCATAATTTTTAACAACATTTGGTGGATATTCAAAGTTGTCCCTTACAGATTGCTGATAACTTTGTTTTTATTTTATTCAAATAAAAGGACATGTGACTAGATTTTTACTTTTTTTGTGTTTCTTCTTTGCACTTCTGTGAAGCACTCGTGTCTAAAAATGGAAGTATTGATTAAAAAAATATTCTCAAGACCGAGTCTTTTCAAAATCTTGTATGGAGAGTCTTGTCGAGACAAGAAGTCTCGAGGTGAACGGTATTGATCATGTTTTGATAGAGTGAACTTTAATCTTGTCTTGGTATCGTCTCATTCGAGACAAGACAAGACAGTCTCGAGAATAATGTAGGAGTATTGTTAAAGCCTAGACCAGCTAATTCTTGCTGTGTTTATAACTTCCAAAAGCCAAAGATTTTGGAACTTTTCAGGACTCAAAACATTGTTAACTCTTTATTAAGTCTTTCAGTGATTTGAAATTGCCTGACGTAAATATAACAATAACTACCGTAAAAGCATGCCTTACAGTTTTTGTGTTAGGAAGAAACTAAAGTTAATCTTAAATCATGAAAATAATAATGAGCGGTTGGTAGCTTAAAATTTGAAATACGTACCCATTCTAATCTTACATGATTTAGGATCTTAAAAAAATTCTTGGTCTTGGCGATTGATCCTCTAGTCCACGGCCCGAAGAATTTTTCAATCTTATGTTTTCCAGTAAAAAAAAAATTGGTCATTCCCCTCCAGAATTTGTGGGAAAAACAGTTTGGTCCAATTCAAAAGTCAGCTTCATTTATTTATTAAAAAATTTATAAAAAAGGCCAATTTTTTATCCGGTTTTTTGCTTATATTTCCACTATTTTTTGACCACCAATCTCTTCCTCGTCAAATTACCTATAAGATATAAATAGTTTTTTTAAGTGAAACTTTGAAGTAATATTACATTCTTTACGGTAGGTTTATCGACATAACGCTTCGATGAAAACATTGTATTTAATGTTAGTAATGATAACAAATAAAAAAAATTGATTTTTGTAAACTTTAACGTTTTGCCAGCAAATATTGTATTTTGTAACTTGAACGATTGTAAATATCTCAGTCAACTTTGTGTATTTTCTTTCCTTAAAAACTTCTTTAGATTCGTTATAAAAAAACACAAATTTAAGAAAAAAAAATTGCTCTAGCTCACTATGAAGCCGAGATGCAAAAAATTGGAGTTTTTTGCAATAAGGGACTGATACTTGAATTTTTTCCAGCGAAAAAATTTGTTTATTATCTTCATGTATTTATGCATTACACTTCTAGACAACTTTACTAATTTCATTAAAAGGGAAGCTAAAAAAATGAAGAAAGTCACATTATAACAGCCAGGGCAGCTCAGCGCTTTCATCAGTACCCCTGTTCTGTGACTATAGGTAGCCAACTGGTTGCAGTGCGCATGGGGCAAAACACGGCTTGTGAACTGATACTTTTATGCTATTGTACAAATTAACTTTAGATACTCAATTGTAACGTATTAAATAACTATGAAAAAAGAAAATAATAATAATAGTAATAGTAATAATGATAATAATAAAATAAATCTAAAAATATTAAATTCACGTTAATAATACATATTTAGTAAGAGGTTTAAAAGTTCAGTTGCCAATGCTCGTATTATTGCTGGCCTGTACGTATTATTGTGTACGTATTATTGCGGTCAACTTCAATGCTAAATCAACAGGGTATCCGCAATAATATCAACATAGTAAAAAAAGTTATGTTTGCCATAGTTATTGCAGACGTGTGATACTTTTCAATGCAAATGTTAAGTGTTCAATGCAATTGTTTAAGTTATACTTCGGTCGCCTCGTTCTCAATATCACGATAAACACAATGTAGTCCCCCTTTCCTACAGTACGTTAGCCACAAATTTTAGAGAGTATGCACATTTATAATACTTGAAAAAACTAGAGCGGGAGGGAGGTGCCGGCGCTCTCGCTGGTCCTCTTATTGCTCGCTCGCTCTACTCATCATTCCTTTTTCTTGTGCGTTAGCGACAAGGTGTAGATACCGTTTCTTTTGTGCTCCCTTCCTTTGTCTCCGCCAATATGGCGCCGAAAAGAAAGTTTAATGAAGAAGAGATCGAGGAACTAAGAAAAAGACTGAGAAAGGACCAGGAGCTGCTGAACCAGGCGCTGACTGAGCAGGTTGATCCGCAGGAGAATTCGGCGAGTTCCGGTGACGAAGGCTCGTCTAAGGGAGAAAATAACCAGACAGATAAAGGTAGGATTGTCTCTGTGTCCTGGTTTTCTAAGAACCTTCACTAGCTTGCAAGACATGTGCAAAGGTTATATAGATATACGGCCCTAACCAAAAGGGCAAATATACACACCCATGCCAATCTGGGTATCAACAGGTGCTTGCAGAACACCGTGTAGAATTATACGCTCGCATCGGCTCATGCGCGACCGCCCACCAAAGAGGTTAAGAAACATATCACCGGTATGTGCGCACCGCACATTTACGAATGGGAATAAGATTTATTCTTACATATTCCCTTGTGCTTTTACAGAAAAAACACCGGAGCAAAATGACCAACCGCTAGAGCCAGAGCTTGAAGAAGCACTGGGTTTCGACCCGTCTGTTCCATGCTCGCTAGAGATGGTCATTCACCAAGCTCTAATAAGGCGCCTGAAATATTTTGCTGAACACGGCCTCCCAAAGGAAGAGAAGGTATCTCTCCTAGAGTCTTACAAGTGCCCGAAAAGCCTCAGTTTCCTGGAAGCCCCGAATCTCAACCAGGAGATCGCCTTGATCTTGCCCAAACATTCAAAAGTGCGCGATGCTTACATGCAAAAAAGACAGGAAGTGAGTCTATAACTCCCCTATATGTATATATTTCTATATCTTGAATTTCCCGCGATATACCTTACTAAGATTGGTCTTCTTTCATTTACTGCCCCTACAGGGAGTAGCTGTAGCTATCGCTGCTGTAGCCTGGTCAGCTACGTCGATTATTAGTTGGGTCCAGGGTGAAGGAGTTAAGGAATTAGTACAAAGATTGAGCGATTCTGCCTTGCTCTTGACTGATGTACCAGTCAGACCAAGTCTCAAAGGGCCCTCATAACGGCAGCAGTGGACAAAGAGACGAGAGCGGTCCTCGAGCAGACCAAACCAGACGAGTCTCTGTTTGGTGGGGATCTGGCGGAAAAGCTTAAGAAAGCTAAGACTCTTGCAGCTACAATGAAAGGAAGAATCCTCTCGGAGGTTAAGACTTCTTTAAACAGCCCAAGCCTGCGTGGAAAGCGGCCATTCCAGCAGGCAGGTCGACAAGAACAGCAATACAGGCCAAACTTCCAACCCAGAGGAGCGAGAAGGTACAACCAAAGGAGGGGGGGGGGGCCCAAAGGCACCAACCGCCCAAGTTT
This sequence comes from Copidosoma floridanum, assembly GCF_036245765.1. Lineage (NCBI taxonomy): Eukaryota > Metazoa > Arthropoda > Insecta > Hymenoptera > Encyrtidae > Copidosoma > Copidosoma floridanum. The sequence goes on along the minus strand of NW_028321878.1, from coordinate 21,434,342 downwards.
GCTCCTCCAGAGACGGGAAACTAGGAGTAAGTAAGATTGCTGGACGACTAGCCCGATTCCACGACAACTGGTATAGGATAACGACGGATAAATTTATTCTGGGGGTAATAGGTGGATTCAGGATTCCCTTTACTTCTTATGTTATCCAAGATAGGGTACCTAGCGAACGTTATCAGTCCAAACAAGAACTGGCTAGATTACAAGTAGCAATTGATTCTTTATGTACAAAGGGCGTAGTGGAGGAAGGACAAACGACAGAAGGCCGTTTCTTTTCGTCATTTTTCCTAGAAACAAAAAAAAGACGGCACTGACCGTTTCATTCTGAACCTAAAAAGCCTCAACAAGTTTATCCTTCCTCCACATTTTAAACTAGAAGACCTTAGATCAGCTGCAAAACTGACTCAAAGAGACTGCTTTATGAGCACCATGGATCTGAAAGATGCGTACTATATGGTACCAGTACACAAAGCCTCTAGAAAGTTCCTAAGCTTTCGGTTCGGAAAGAAAATTTTTCAGTTTACCTGCCTACCTTTTGGGCTTAATATTAGCCCGTATGTTTTCACAAAAATACTAAACCCTGTGGTGCACTCATTAAGAGCTCAAGGCTACGATTCAGTGGTCTTTCTGGACGATTTTTTGTGTACTGGTAAAGACTTCACAGCGTGCAAAAACAATGTAGAAGCTACGGTAGATCTGTTGACTAGACTGGGGTTTCTGATCCATACAAATAAAAGCCAGCTAGTGCCACAACATATATGTAGGTTTCTAGGGATGATCATAAACTCTGTAGAGCTTTGTTTCAGCTTGCCGTGAGAAAAGATAGCAAAGCTTCTCGAAATGATTCATATCATACGTAGAAAGGATAAATGTAAAATTAGGGACCTTGCTTCACTCCTGGGTTCCTTGGTGGCAATACTACCAGCAGTTAGCTATGGCCTCCTGTATACAAGAATACTTGAGAGGGAGAAACTTGTAGCGCTACTTCAAAACTATTTAAATTACGAGGCTAACATGAGAATCTCAGAAGATGCTCGCGCGGGCCGACTTGTCGTGGTGGTTAAGTGCCATACCGAAAGCCAAAAAATACATTGGGACAAAGAAGTTCGATGTCACGATTTTTACGGACGCGTCAGATTCAGGCTGGGGAGCGACGGACGGGAAGACAGACGTGTGTCGTAGTTGGGACGAGACTCAAAAACGCTTACACATAAACATGAGGGAGCTACTGGCAGTCCAGCTAGCTCTCAATACCCTCGCAACGAAAGCACGGGGTAGCTCTATACTACTAAGAATCGATAATACAACTGCATTGTCTTACATCAACAAGATGGGTGGTGTGGCTTATCCACGCTTTAACAGTTTGGCCCGCGAAATATGGCAATGGGCAGAGATCCGGAATAACTGGTTATTCTCTTCTTACATACGATCTTCCGATAACGTTAGAGCAGACCAGCTCTCTCGGGTGGACAACGAGGATACCGAATGGTCCTTGAATAACACAGCTTTCGAGTATATTACGCTAAAATTGGGAATGCCAGCACTAGATCTTTTTGCGAGCAACAGAAATGCTAAGAGTGCAGTTTTCTTTGCGTGGAAGCCCTGTGAAGGAGCAGCCCTTGTAGATGCCTTCACAGCAGACTGGTCTGACTTGTAATTTTATGCGTTTCCTCCCTTTGTTTCCCTTCCTTTTTCTTATTTCAAAAGTTTTGAATAAAATAATTGAGGACGAAGCGAGGGGCATTTTAGTCGTGCCTGACTGGCAAACCAAGTCTGGTATCCGCGCTTCACGAGCTTAATATCTGGCGACCCGATATACTTAGGCCCAGTCTCTGACCTGCTGCTTTCCCCTTTCAGGTCCACCAGTCACCCGCAGGCCAAACACCTACGCCTAATAGCAGCGATTGTATCAGGGCGTCGTTTCTAAAGAAAGGTGCACCGCCGGAGGCCATAGATATCATAATTGCATCCTTAGCACCCGCAACTGTCAAACAGTATTACAGCTCAATAAGAGATTGGTGGTCATTTTATCAAACCAGAAGTTGCGACCCAGCAGAACCTTCCAAAGAGACTCTACTGAGCTTTCTTTCTGATGCCTTTGAAAAAGGGGCATCCTTTAGTGTGCTTAACACACACAGAAGCGCGATTACTCTCATTTCACCAAAAAGATTAGGAGATGACTTACTAGTTTCTCGCTTCATGAAGGGCGTTAGTCTATTAAAACCGCCAAAGCCCAAATACGATGTTGTATGGGACGTGGACATAGTTCTGAAGTCTATAGAGGATATGGGACCTGGGAAGAACTCAATCTAACTGACCTTACGCTTAAAACCGTCACTTTGCTAGCACTAGCTACCGGCCACAGGGCTCAAACCCTGGCTAGCATAAAGCTGGAAAATATCACATCTTCAAACGTAAGCCTAGAGATTAGAGTCCCGGATCTTGTAAAGACTTCCGGGCCTGGCAGATATCAACCGTTCTTTTCCTTCAAAAAATTTGTGAACAGACCAAAAGTCTGTATCGTAACGGCGATCGAAAAATATATTTCTGTAACGGCCTCTCTTAGGCCCGATGAATCTGACAAATTATTTATAGCTATAAGAAAGCCCTACTCGCCTGTTGGCTCACAAACGATTAGCAGATGGGTGAAAACAGTATTAGAAAAGAGTGGTATTAATATGGATATGTTCTTGGCACACTCTACGTGACATGCGAGTACCTCGGCAGCTCTAAGAAAAGGCGTCAGCCTAGATGTTATTAAGAGATCAGCTGGCTGGTCTGAGGGTTCATGAGTTTTTGCCAAGCATTATAATAGACCAGTGGGCCAAAGTGAAAGCATGTCCTAGATTCTAATGTATAGGCCTTGTTTCCTTGTAACCAATAATATATTTATTACAACTAATAAATTAAATAAAATAATGAGAAAAAATTTTTTTATTTCTACGCTGAACAGCTACATTGTGTTCATCGTGATATTGAGAACGAGGCGACTGAAGTATAATTAAACGGTCAAACGAACTTACCTGTACGTGAAGTTCGACCGTAATTGTACGAAGGAGCCTCGTTCGAAGATATCACGGTCCCGTCCCATAGGTAACTATAATTCACCCCACCCTAATACTAATGTAAAAAAAAAAAAAAAAAATGTTTTTCCCTGCGAACACTCTGAAGAGAATGAGGAGTAGAGCGAGCGAGCGGGAGGACCAGAGAGAGCGCCGGCACCCCCCTCCCGCTCTAGTTTTTTCAAGTATTATAAATGTGCATACTCTCTAAAATTTGTGGCTAACGTACTGTAGGAAAGGGGGACTACATTGTGTTCATCGTGATATTGAGAACGAGGCTCCTTCGTATAATTACGGTCGAACTTCACGTACAAGTAGGTTCGTTTGACCGTTTAATTATTAATGCTATTTTGGAACTCAAATACGATTCAATAGATACTTTACAACTTAATTAAATTTTTCAAGTGTTTATTTTCCATAGTTTATCACTTCAACTTAAATATAGGCATTATTCAAGAGTCCCGCAATAACTGGAGCAACCGCAACAATAATACGCTAAACAATTTCCACTTATAACTTTTTTCGCTCAAACCTTTCGCTTATTGGTGCTGTGACGAAATAACGAAAAATAATTAAAAAAAAATTTTTTTTGAAATACTGTAGCCATAGCTTAACTCGAATGTTCTAACTTTTTAAACGGCTTACTTCATGCGTTAAAACGTTTCATTTAATGCCCAGTTTTATCACTTTTCATCTACAGTTAGATCAGGCAGTTTTGGCTCCCAGGCTATAAGTAATGTTTACTAGTTTATAAAATTAAAAAGACAACAGAAATTAATTGTCATTAACGTGAGTTAAATACTTTCTAAACTTTGTTCACAGCAATTTAGTTACTGGTACTTTGGATGTATACAAGCTACGTCTGACATGTTTCTGAATAACACAAACTAAATTCAAAGTGTAGAATACGGGAAAAGTATACAATTTAATTATGCCTATGCATTTATAGCATTACAGCTTGTACACTATTACTTGTTGTTTAGGTTGCTTGATCAATATCAGATACGATAATTCCTTGACCTAATTTTATGAGTTGATTTATAGAAACTCATAATAATAATAGAAGTGCTTAAGAACATTTCATACTATCTACTTTACTAACAGTCCTTAAACATAAAACACATTTTGACCAAGTACCTAATTGGTCTACTGGTTTTTGAGAAGCTATCAGATTTCGGGCAACAATTGAAATGTCCCAACGGAAGTCGTATAATAACTTTTCAAAAAATGATACGTAACGAGTGTTTATTAATTGAAAATTAAAAACTAAAAAAAAAGTTATTTAAAACTTTCGACGATCTACTCAAAGGTAGTAGGAGCGTTTGATTATTATATCCCATTTGAAGCATATACCGATGAAAGTGATTGCACGCCCGTGTATGTGTATGTATGCTCAGTGCTCCGTTTACATAGTGCCCTTACAATTAGAATGAGTCAGACTTATTCGAGGTGATACCTATGCGTGGCTAAGATTTTAGTTTCAGTTACTGCCAATTGATGCTTTTTATATAACAAAATGGCACTTAATTGGCGCCCTTTTTCTTGAACAAGTGAAATGGCAAAGGTTATAGTCTCAACATTGACCACTTTATTTACTTTTATAAGGTGGCAAATTTCGAAAGATGCGGAAGTAGGCTCTCTCACATTAGCACCACTCCTTCAGTGTGAACCCAATAGCACTTAAATGAAAAATCATCGTTGATTCTATGTTGATTTCATGAATAATCAATGCTGATTTTTCGTTAAATCACAGCTGATTTTTTATGAATTCGGCAATATTAAAGATGTAAGCTTTAAAAGAAAAATATTTAAATCGCAACAGCAATGCTTACGTTAAAAAAGCATTGTTTTGAAGTCAGTTAGTAATATCGACTTTCCTCAACGCTAGTTTTAAGAAGGTGTTTTCTCAAATAAAAGTATCAAAAATGGTATTAAATTTTCAGCAAAGCTAATATAAGTATCGAAAAATATGTGTACGAAATTCCGATCGGTTTACCATGTATTTATTGAAACATTCTCGTCAAGAATTACCTATTTCATTACCTATTAACAAAAGACCAATGGTGAAAACTCTACATAGTCTTACTATTTTAAAAACTATAACTAACCGTGTACGTAAAAACAGTTTTAGAACTGCTAAAGACTTCCTTAAAGGGTAAGAAAACCCATACATTTTTTTCAGAATTTTTCACTACATAGTTTTGAAGTAACAGTTATTAAAAAAGGGCTCTTCGTTTGATTTTGAAAAATAATCATGTAATTATCACGTATGGGAAAATGTCGCATTATCAGCTGGTTACAAACTATAAGTTTAGTAGAGTTGAGTTAAGTGTTTATTATTGACAAGGGACTCAAGGTCCTACAGCGTCTGGGCAAGATTTAGTTGCCGTAACATGACTAAGCTCATGTGCGAACTGCAGTTTTACAAACAATGTTTAATAATGTTTAATAAGTAGGAGATGGATGCATGTGTTCAATTTTTATATAAATATATATATATATGCATAGACATTCACTGTTACTTATTAAGTATCGCATCGACACGATGGCTCAGCCGTAGATTTGCAGTCTCGTCAAGATCACCGAGGTCAAGCAGCATTTGGCGCGGTTAGTACTTGGATGGGTGACCATTCTAGTCTCGCGGTTTCCTCTCTGCTGTTTGTTTCGTGGATTGATTGACTGTTTCTCTGTCTCTTCGACATCGTGAGGGGGAGGTGTGCCAAATTTCTGCCCCGTTGTCTAAGTCTGCAGCTTAGACACTAGGTCACAAATGAGGCAGATACACTAGGCTGTTGCGGATTAGATTTTTCCTATGGAAGATTTCCCAGGGTTTTCCTGATCCACATGGCAATTGTCGTGGGCGAATGCAGACCAGTTGTTAGGGCCCTCCCCTCTTCCAATCCCATCCCAATTCCCTCCCAATCCCAAGTGCTAAGTGCTTTAAGTAGTGCCTCTATTCGCTACGCGCCTATGTCAGGTGGCGCCGTCGAGTGAGAGAACTTGCCCCTCGCTAAAATCGCCAGAATTCATGGAGTCATGTAGGAAAATTTTTTAATAAATTAAAAAGAAGGTCATTAAGAGTGAATTGACCAAATGAATCAGTGATTTAAGTGTGTATTATGTTAATGTACAGTAACAAGTTTTGGTTGGTGTTGTCATATGTACTACAAGATTGGAAAAAATAAAAACATGGATTGTGACTGTGCTAACACAACATATATATGTGTATACACATGCTTGCACTTGTATGGAGCATGAGAAACATAAGTACTGCTTACATTTATATATTTCTCACAACACAGTGTTCAATAAAAATTAATACTAATGACAGGTTAGGTTAACTTTTACACATTTATACTACGTTTCCATGGATTACTTGTGTTTTTTCAGCTTTACACAAGTGTAAGCATGTATATGTACTCAAATATGCTGTGTTATCACAGTCGCAATCCATGTTTTTATTTTTTCTAATCTTGTAGTACACGTTATAACACCAAAAAAAATTCATTACTGTACACTAACATAAAACACACTTAAATTACTGATTTATTTGGTCAATTCACTTGTAATAACCTTTTTTTAAATTTATTAAAAAATTTTCCTATAACGCTCCATGCATTCTGGCGATCTTAGCGAGGGACAATTTCTCTCACTCGACGGCGCCACCTGACATAGGCACATAGAGAATAAGAGAGCCGGACGTAAAGCACTATAATAATAAAAAAAAAAAAAAAATTATTGAGTATAGGATGATACATGAAACCTTTCTGCTTCACTCGTAACTTTAGTACTGGGCTTTAGCTTTAAGTATACGTTTATTGGCTTTTGTAAAAATACATATCGCCATATACAAGGGCACATTTTAATACAGTCGAAATACAGTCGAGATGGTGATACTGGCGATAGTAATATACTATCTTACTAATATATAAAGCAAAGTCACTAAAACCGTTGTAATCTCTAACCGCGAAAACTACCGAACCGATTTTGCTGAAATTTTGCACACTGATTCTTGACACTTCCTAGATGGTTTAAGTATAGTTTTTATCTTGAAGAATTTAATAACAATAGCAAAAAATAAGCTCGAAGTTTTGCAAAAATACGCCAGCTTTTCACTTTAGTTCAGTAGGATCCGATAGGTGGCGTCGACATAAAATCAAGGCTACCCGCAACAGAATTACATAAGTGTGGTTATAATATCCCGAAGCATCTCTAAGCTTTCTGTAGTCGTCTACCAGTAGTTCATCGAGCTGCATCGAGGATATAGATGATAGTCGTGCAGCTGGGTATTCCAGTTACCGACGACACTCTTCTCTAATGGGCAAGTGACCTAGGTCTACATCCACCCTGAATCTCCAGAATTGACGAGTGCCACTAATATAAATTGTTCTAACCGATAACATCTCCGGCGGCATACTAAGAGACGTATCTAGCCAGAGCACAACCTGCTCTAATACTTCACAGTTGTGTGGACATTCCTCCATCCCGCCTGGTGCCGTTAGAAAATTTTTGGCTACAAATATAATCCAGGGAAAACAGCCCTGAGGAGCATAGGCAGCCACAACGACCGCTTCCTTCTCAGTGGTCGTTTTCAACGGCATACCCACAGAGAAGGTACTCTCTAGGCCCATTTACCCGACTAACGATGAGCGGTTGGTTATCCGGGGAACGACTCGAAGATGAGATATTCTTTGGTCAGCGGAGTACCTCCCTCCATCACAGTCCCCGTACATAGAGACTTCAAAGGTAAGAGTCAAGCTACCATCAGGGTTATTGGGTTATTGGGTTCTATTATTTTATAAATTCAGAAATGTATATGTGTGCTTAAAATAAACGAAATTCCGATGATAAGTGTTTCTGGGCAATATCAGTATAAAGTTAGTTCACAAGTATTACACAATTACAAATTTCAAAAATTTAAATTGAAATCATATCAGACATTTTTATTGCACTTAGTTAAAAATTATCTGAAAATTTTTTTTGCAATTTTTGTATTATTTTCAGGACTGACTCGGATAATGTAGTAAATCCCGAGTTTGAAATGGATGACGCGGAAGTAGCTGACGATTCGCTACATACGGAAAGAAGTTGTATTAGACAAGAAAAATGTTTATTCTGCGGTCAATGTTTTAAAAGAGCTAAAAATAGGCTCCATAAGTTAATCGCGACAACTAATTACTCCTCCTTTGATATGGTAAAGGGTTTTGCAACAAGTGCAAATGACATCAGCACATTACGTACTCTGCACGAGCGAGTGTCCAGTGGCAAAGCTCTGCATTACCATAACATATGCAAAGCCAACTACAATTCAGTTGGAAAACGGAGAGGCCCAGAGAAGAGTGCTTGGCATGAGAAAAGGAATCATTTTTCAATAGCATTGAAATATACTCCTATGTACATTATTATGTTGTCGAACAACACAAATATTGTTATTTGGATTTTTTTCTAGACCTATTCCTCGATTCCTTAGTGGAATCGTACGACGATCCAACAATTGATAAATATGCTTTCAGCACACGTCGCATTCCCGAAAAATTAAATAAAATTTTTAAAAATGAAATAAGAATTACACATAAGCCTAAGCAAAAAAAAATTGTAGCTCCGAAAGGCGTTGAGGTTGCAATTCATATGCAGCAATTGACAAATGCAGATATTCTTATGCGCAGCGCAATTTTACTTCGTAATGACATAAAGAATCTGCCTATTCAACCGATTTCAGAGAACGTTACTGTCGCAGACTTGATCAAGGGCGAATGCGAAGTACCTAATTCCATTTTTTCTTTTTTTTGTACTCTTATAGCTGGCTGCAATTACAAACTAAGAAAAACTAAAAGAACCATGAGGTTAGCAATGTCGTTTAGTTCAGATTGCATTTACAGCATTACAAACGGTGCAATCAAGCCATCAAAACATATTACACTTGGCAGTGCTATTAAAAGCCTGACTACTAATAAAAAAGTTTTACAAATTTTGTACAAATATGGTCATATCTGTAGCTACGATACACTACGTTACTTGGAAACCGAGGTACTAAGTACACTTGCCGAAAGTAGATTCATCGAAACAACCAAAGCAAAAGTCACAATGAATGATACTGTCGGCATTGTGATACAAGATGAGGTTGTCCAAGGTGAACGGCAAGTTTTAGCTGCAGAAGTCGATTTAATGTCTGATAACGACCAATGTGCGAGTGCAGAGGCGAGCGGTCTACACGTTGATCTTGATGATTCTTCGGAAAGTGGCATTAAATCGAGAAAGAAGAGGCAACGGAGTTTCCAATCGACGATTGCAGAAATTCTTCCATACACTAAAAAACCAAGGGTGATGGAGACTTTGATGCCGTTTAATAGTCCATTGTACAAGATTCCATCAGATCTTCATGCGATTAAGAAAATAGATGCTTTGTGGGTATTGTTTCATTTTCAAGCTATTCGGACACCACAGTGGGTCGGTTTCAATGCGCGACTTTTCCCCGACAATCTGAAAAAACAGATCGTCTCGTATATGACACCTATTAATCAATCGCCCACGGATAGAGCGGTTGTGCTAGAGACCATGCGGCGAGTGCAACAAATTGCGCAGGAGTGCGACGAGCGGTACGCTCAAGTGACGTACGATCTAGGAATAGCAAAAATTGCGATACCTCTACAGAGTACTGAAAAGCCGAATTTAATAATGTTTTCGTACACTTGGGTGGTTTCCACATTGAAATGACTTATTTCAAGGCCGTTGGATCTTTCATTGATGGCTGTGGATTGACTAAAATAATGGTGGAGGCAGAATTACTCGGTTCAGGCGCCGTTGGCACTTTTATTTCAGGCAAGAATTTTAGCCGCTGCAAGCGCTTACACACTTTAGCATGTCTTTGTCTACAGCTACAAGAATTCGAATTATTTATCAAGAATACCAATATTGAGATCACTGAAACCGTATAGTAGCGTACCTAAAAGAATTGCAATCCAAGCAATTGAATTATTATGAAATTCATAATGAATCCGTCAACAACATAGTGTTTCAATATTTGTTATTTCACCAAGAAGTTTTAGCTGGTTTTCATGGGAAAACAGCTCAGTTTTATGCAATTTACATCGATTTCATAAATTATTATCTTTTGTTTGAACGTGGTATTAGAACTAATAACTTGATTTGTATGTGCATGCAATTGCAAAAATTACCAATTTATTTTTCACGTTCAACCACATAAATTACTCACGCTGGCTGTCGTGGTACAATGATGCTCTTCTGCGCATCGATGAGACTCACCCTGGTTTGAAGGACGTACTGATGTTTGGCGTCAAACAAACCGATAAAAATTTTTCTCGTATTCCAGGCGATCTTCCTTTGGAGCAAACCATAAACAACGATGCATCAAGAAGATATGCAATCATGCAACTAACTAATTCGATTAATGCACGTATGGGTTGGGCGTTGAGCCATGCTTTTCGGAGTACAATTATTTCTCACGTTCTTTTGGATTGCGACCTAACAAAACAGCAGGATGTTACGAATGACTTACTAAAGCATCGGCTAAACAAAAGTATTCAACACATGCAAGAATTTATTCAATGTTTAAATAGTAGACAAAATCCATTTCTTTCGCCCATTGACAAAACTATGTTGTTCAAAATATCAACTGGCGAAGCAGCGTCGAAAGATGTCGAGAATTTTCTTCTGACCGTTGAAATCGAGGGCAGCAAGATGAGAGAAAAATTTATTTATAGCTGTTCCGAGGATGAAGGCAATTTTCAGAAGGACGTAATAAAAAAAAAACAAAATTTTAAATTTTGCTAGTGCCGCAACGCGTAAAAAGGTAAAAATTGGCGGAAAAGAGCAAGAAATAAAAATTCAAAGAGATTTATTTGGAAGACTGTTGGGCATTTCATTACAAAATAACATGGATTTGGCAAAGGTACGAAAGAACGCTTTTTATTTATTATTTTTAATATTTTTCGTTCACAATTTCCCATTTTTTTATACTATCATCAATTAATAATTGCATTATGATTGAATTAATCTTTTCATAATATCTGTATCATTCAATTATTGCGTGATTATTTATATATTAACATACAAATTCACCGAACGGTTACACTTACTGTTGTAGGTGATGACGTATTCTATGACTCCTGTACCACTCTCGTTGTGCCATTTAGATGGCACAATGATGAAGACAAACAAAGCAACGCTGACAAAAATTTTGGAGTGAGTTGTTGAAAATCATGGACAGCCAAAAGATGTCGATGTTTTAATAGTTGATGGCTTTTTTCTATTTTACACAATACGACAGATTCCAAAATATTTTGGTGAAGTAGCGCTTCACTTTTTACGGAGAGTAACGACTCTCTCAATAGCAACATCAATATTTGTGATATTCGATGAGTGCCCCAGTCCATCGATAAAAGATGCCGAACATAACTTGCGGGGGGCTGTTTCTCGAGATTATAATATCACCGGTAAGACCCCCCCCTTCTGGAATTATAGTAACCCTAATTAAATAATATTTAATTGAGTAACAGTGAAAACCCTTTATTTTTTTTATTCGTTTTTTTTACAGGTGCAGATCAAATTCGACCTGCAGATTTTCATGCTAAAATGCAGAATATTAAGTTTAAGGAAGCGTTGATTAATTTTATAATTGATTATTGGGGTCAGCAAGAGGCTGCAACTATTTTAAACAACAAGACTGTTTATATTTCGTTTGATAAGTGCTATAAATATTCCGTTGTCAATGAAAGTGTTTGCATCCAACACATGCCACAGTATAAGTGCGAAGGTCACGAGGAAGCTGACACAAAAATCGCCTTTTTTTTGGCCAAAATCAGCCCAAGTACCGCCAACGTTGTTGTCCGTTGCAACGATACAGATATTCTGATAATATGCTTAGGGAACATGAAACATTTTGAGGACTCAATGAACGTGTGGCTGCAGTTTGGTACGGGGAACAACGAACGATATATTAACGTATCTAGCCTTTACGAGACACTAGGTCCACAACTGTGCTCGGCTCTTCCAGCATTCCATGCCCTCACTGGCTGCGATTACAATCCATCGATGTATAAAATGGCAAAAAGTAAGCCCTTCAGTATTTTACAAAGCAGTCTGGAATTTCAACAAGTATTCAGCGATATAGGAGACAAGCAGAACCGCGCGACAATCGAGAAATTCGTTTGTAAAATGTACGCTACTCAGACGAACGGATTAAAACGTATTGGTAAATATTTTGTTAATAATGGGCAGCATGTTTTATGTGAACTATCCTTAACGCATGTATGAACTTTCAGAGACAGTCAATGATGCGTGGTACCATTTATTTTTGAGGAGTTACTCGTCGTCAGAAGACAGAGATTTTTTTAAGAAAAACATCTTAAATTTCGATGCGTGCTTGATCCCTCCGTGCTCTAGAGAACTTGATCAGTTATATTCGACGATAAACGTATATTGCTGCTCTGTGGAATAATGCCCACCTGTCCAAATCATCTTCGCTTGATCCTCTAGAGTACGGTTGGAAATTATCTCCTGCTGGAACATACCTATTACATTGGTTTGACGGCCCAGAAATACCAGATTTTGTTGGCAACGTTCTTATCGACTCTGATAATGGTGACTTTTTTTTAAATTAAATTCACTGTAGACATGAGGCAAAATAAGTTGAAAATTACAGCAGCTTTTTCATGAGCAGAACGTTAAGTATATTGTTTTTTACTTTTTTAGAAACAGATGAGGATGAAGACGTCGAAGTTGTGTCAACTATACAAGCTTACAACAATTATGGCTTCGATACCGAAGAGGAGGAGGAGGAGGAGGAGGAGGATGAGGAGAAAGATTTTGGACCAGAGGTGAGATTTAATATTGATCTCAACGAGGACGACGATGATGATGGTTAAATTGTGTAAAAATAAGTCAAAATAAAAAAAAATCAAAAAAAGATTCCTTGCGTTGTAATTATTGTATACGAATAGTTCGACATTTCGCAATCGTATCGTGTTAATGCGTGACATATACGTCTGGGAATAATGATTGGGCTTTAAATTAACCTACAAAACGTAAAAAAAAATTCTCAAACGTGTACTGATTAGTCAATTATCGGTTTTTTTTTTTTAACAGTGAAAACGTCTAGACAGACGTCTCGGATCGATAAACAAGTCTGGGGACTAATTTTTTCTGACAATATAAGCTTATATTTCCTGAAGCTGCACTCCCCAGACGTTAGCTAATCGTACCAAATGATCGGTATCGGTTGCACGATCGAAGATGTCAAAAAAAAATGAAAATCCGACCTACACGTCTGGGAGACTGTGTATACAGCTAAAAAGATAAAATGTAACGTATACAGTCCTTCCCAGACGTGAACCGATTGTTTTTAATGACCGATTTCCAATACGATAACCAATGACCGTTATCACAGCTCGTGCGCCTTAAACACGTCTGGGGCTGCTATCGGATTTGTTTTTTGTTCCCAAAGTTAATTAATATTAAATCCCAGACGTGAACTGATTGAAAATAATAATTAATTTGCTATACAAATTAAAAAATTAATTAATTATTGTTTTGCTCCTGTGACAACCGTAACAACTATATTCTAACTTATGTTTTATACACATAAGCAAAGGTCTTTATGATTCCCAGACGTGAACTTATTGTTCACAGCGATCTGTCCCGTGCTACTGGTCTAAAATGTAAGCCAGGGAAGACAGCCCTGAAAGGCATGCGCAGCCACGACAGCTACCTTCTCAGTGGTCGTGTTCCCGACGGCATACCCACATTTTTCCGATTAACGATGAGCAGTTGGTTATCCGGGGAACGACCCGAAGACGAGATATTCTTTGGTCAGCGGAGTACCTCCCTCCATCACAGTCCCCGTACATAGAGACTTCGAAGGTAAGAGTCAAGCTACCATCAGGAGTCAAGCTACCAAGCTAGGAGTCAGCCAGCTCTTCATCAGGAATACTAATAACGAATAGCTGAAAGTTTCACCATTGGCCCTTTTTAGGGCCATTATAAGTATTTGCGTTCCCTACTTAACTATCAATCTCATCGGTTCTTTTAAGGGCCACCGAAGTTTAAACTACCTTGATAACAAATGCATTTTTTTTACCATTTCTGGAAGTGATTCATCGACGGAAAGACTATGTTAACTAAAGACGGCCACTATTAAACCAAATCAGTCATTCACTGGCAGTCGTCATGAGCGGAGTTGTTCTTTGCAAAGCTGTGAACCCTGGTGACCGACAACCTTATATCACCCTCTCGACTCTAAGCATTTAACCAGGAATCACCGATCCTCTCCAAGGACCGCGCTGGGCAAACCTAACAGCTATGGAGGAAAAAAAAACTTGAGCCAACGGGACAGTCTCCACTGGGCAAGCATCACGAACCAATCTGTCCACCTTAGATCATTAAAACAACTCAGTCTGCAAAAAAAAGGTGCTTCACGAGCTTTAGATACCAATGTCTTCGACGTTATACCAGGAGACGTTGGAAAAGAACTCTAGAACCAGCTCTAAAGCTTCAAACGTTGTAGTTTTCCTCTCAATCAGTGTGGTGATACAATAATAGGCCAGAGAAGATTACCCTGAGGTATAGAGGCAATTACGTTTGCTGGAAACTTCAGTCAAGAAAGAGTTTACTTAAAAAGCTCATCGGTCCTTTTCAGGGTCATCGAATATCAAACTACCTTGCCAAAAAATATATTACAACCTAATAAGGTTGAAAAAATAGGTTATAGGGAGCCCAAAACTCTTAACTCTCAGTCTGCCAAAAGTTGTAAGAAGTCAAATTGAGAGGAAAACTTCAAGTGCATCTAATGAATACAATTTTAGGCATCAAGAAAATGACACCGAACATTTATCGAGATTAAAGCAGCATCAAAGTCGATGGATAAAGAATTTATTAAGTGAGAGATCAGTTTTTCACTATTACCCTCATAGTAATCTCTTAAATTTTCCAAATATTTAAATAGGTAGAATATAAATTTGTATTTTTGTGGCGATATAAAATGTAGAGATTAAGCTCCAGGACCTAACAGCTTTACAGCTTTAAAAATAGCCCTAATCATAGATAATACGAGAAAAGATTGCACATCAACGGCCTTTTAGGGCCAACGATTATCTTATGGCAGAAAGAATGCACGGTACTTTTCAGCAAAATTATATATTTTTACTTTTTACAGCTTCTTCATCAAATAAACTGTATAAATTCCATACAAATATGTTTTTAATAAGAAGATTTTTGTTCTGAGAATTGTCCGAAATAGATGTATAATTTTTAACTGAAAACGTTTCACATTACATGTCAACAAACTACGGTGTTCCATTTAGTGATTCTCGGGCGTAGCCGAGACGGGGGGCCGCTAGTGTATGAATATAACTTAACAATTATGTCTTTAAAAAAACTAAGCACTCCGGGAGTTAAGGCAGAAGTGAAAACTTGAAATTTTGGCGCGTTGGGCACTTTTTTGGGTGAGCATTTTTAGGTGCGCTTGCGATATGAGAAATTGTACATAAAAAATCAAGTTTATCAAAGCAATGTGGGCACTTTTTGAATGGACATGAAGTATAATAATATAGAAACTATATTCGAAGGAAGTGGTTTTATTTAAATGAGTAAATATTAGTAAATAGTAAATACAAAATTTATCAATTTTTTTAACACAATACCATAGCAGCAACACAAGTCAAATTAAATATTTGAATAAATAAATTTTCCGTTTAATTTTCATTTATAAAATAAATATAAAAAGCTCTCAATCTCGTCTGTCACGAGGGCACGAACAAATGCCCATGCAAAGACTGCGTATCAGCGTTGGTCTGAGCATTATTCCACGCTCATAGTTCATGCTTGATCGCACATAGCGCCGCTGACTGGATCCCACCGAGAACTACTTCGCGCGAGAATTCGAATTCAAAATTGTATGATTTTTTCAACAGACAGTAGGCGCGGAAATTTAAATTCGAAAGAATTCTTGGCATACTATTTATGTATGTAATCATACAGCATTATCCAACATTTTTAGGCATTAAGTAGCCAATACATACAAAGATTTCTTTTGAATTTGAATTTCTGCGCCTACTGTCTGCTGAAAAAATCATACGATTTTGAATTTGAATTCTCGCGCCAAGTAGTTCGCAGTGAGATCCAGGCAGCGGTGCTATGTGCGATCAAGCATGAACTGTGAGCGTGGAGTAATGCTCAGACCAACGCTGCTGCGTATAGCATGCAGCGCTCTCGCATACCTATACACTCTGAGTATACATATAAGTATGTAATCTCGTCTGTCGCGAGAGCGCGAACGAATGCCCATGCAAAGAGCGCGTATAGTATACATATAATACAAGAATACACGCGGAGTATATCTGTATAAAATCTCGTCTGTCGCGAGAACGGCTGAAAATGCTCACCCACAAAAGTGCCTAACGCGCCATAAGAAGTTTTCACTTCAAAAAAAAAAAAAAAAGAAAAAAATACACAGAACGTGCTCTCTGTTTCATTAAACTTTAAAAATAACGAATTTCGTCAGTGCAAATTATAATCATATAGTTTGGCTTACAACACACGTCGTTGTGTAAATAAGTTTGATTTGTAAATATATAAATATAACTTAACAATTATGTCCTAAAAAAAAAAAATACACAAAAGGTGCTATCTTTTTCATTAAACTTCAAAAGTATCGAATTATGTTATTGCAAAATATTAACATATAGTTTGGCTTACATTTTGTTTAAATATTTCATGGTGCAGAAATTTATAATAAGCAATAATTGATCAACTCATAAATCTGTATAAAGTATATAGAAGTCTTAAAATAGATAATTTACAAAACCTTTAAGTACTCTGCAGCTGTAACATTTTTCAATAATCCATGAAAATGCGCAATTTTTTGCATTCGTGGTTTTTTGTTAGGAACTTTAATAGGAAGAGACTGGGTACGGTTGTGCCAATTTTTACTTGAAAGCCCGTGATTTTGAAAGTATGACACTCAGTGAGATAAGAATTGCTGGGCACGATGAATGGAAGACTCCTCTACATGCGTGTACAAAAATTATGACTGCAGGTACAGCCGTTTACACGTACGAGCTGTTTGAAAAAAAAAAAAAAAAAAATGGTCCAACTGACCACACCTCAGGGGCGGTTGTGACAATGTCTGGGGACGGTTGTGACAGGTAAAAAAAAATACATTAAAACCGTTTTAAATCGATTTTATTGCATTTTATGATTAACATAATGTAACAGTAGCTTTTTTTAAATAAAATTTAACATTAATTTAATGAAAGACATGAAATTTAGATTATTTTAAGGCTTTCACATACTTCAAATTAATATAAATTATTATTATTATAGAGGTCACAAATCTAGATATGTGTTACAATCAGTCTCTAAAATAAGGCGAAGATTTTGATTCATACATTGTAGTAGCTGCTAAGATAATTAGTTAATAACAGATTAAAAAAATATCAATAAATGTTAAATTTTAATCTGCAAATAAAGAACTCAAAATATAAAAAAAAAAGATTTGCTCAAAAATTAATTTAGAGCTCAGAGAAACATAAAGGATCTTTTTTTCTTAACTTAATTTAAGAATTTAAAAAGTATTACAACAAAGTCTACGTTTTATCACAGTGATGACAAGTGTAATGGTAATTACCACCTACGCATGCTAAATGGGACCAGAATCTACAATCTCCTTGGCATTGGATCCATTTGTCACCAGGCCTACATTCAGTATAGATAGCCGCTTGCACATATTAAACAAAAATATTCTACGTTATTCGATGGTGATGACATCTTCCTTTTTTTTGCTTTGATTTTTCTCCCTTGCTCAGTTTGATTCTTCTTTGTTTGCTTAGCCTGCAACAGGTTTTGTTTTTCTTCATGTTCTTGCCTAATTTTCTTCCTCTCAGGCGTGTCTGTATAAATTGTGGACTTTTTACTTCTGCGACCTGTTGTTTTTTTTTGGATAGCCTTTGGAAACGGCCGAACAGCTTCAGGTGAAAAAACAGCTTGCGCAGCTAAAGATGATGTTGTAGGCTCAATATTGCTTTGATTTGGATTTGTAGATTCGATCAATAAAGGTATTGATGATAAAGGTGTGGCATGGTTCTACGACTAGTCTCTTCAGTGAAAGGATTTTGAGCATTGTTCTCTGCTGTGGCATTACTTGGTCTGACTTATTCAAGAGATGATCCTGAAGGAGCGTTCTCTCCAGGGTTCAGCCTATAAGTTACAAAAGATGGTGCAAAGTTACTTTCTTGGAAGATATTGCGATTGTATGGATAAATATCAGCTTTGCAAAAACCAGCCTGAATGTTAGCTTGTGTAAAAGATGTAGACATAGAAGATTTAATTATACTTGGTATATCGTATATAGTCATTGGTTTTCCACGATGACTTCGCATCCAGTTCTTACAAGTAGAGTTCACAGCTTTTTTTAAAGGTTCAAAAACAGATACATCCAAAGGTTGGAGCTTATGTGAGCAGTGTGGAGGAAACGAAAACAATGTAATACCATTTTCTTTACAAAAATCTAATGAATTTATATGAACGTGTGAGGAATGGTTATATTACAATATCAAGACTTGATGCGTTGGAGAAGCGTTAGAACATTTTTTAAAATGTTCAAGAAATAGTAAGAATGATGACTGCTGCATCCAGCCTGAAGGATGAGCAGCTTTAGTCGACCCTACTGGCCCACACCCAACAAAATCATAGTAACGAACCCGTGGAAGTATAAAAAACGGAGGTATAACGTTACCCAAGGCATTCACAGCAAAAGTATTTGTAACCAACGTGCCTCGCTCAGCTTAACTTAAAGCTCCCACTTGGTGCACACCACGTTTGGCTACTACTTTATCGGGTCTGTGGACAGTTTTGACACCTGTTTCATCAATATTATATATATCTTGTGACTTGAATGTGTGCCTGCTTAAAACTTTATCCAAATTATCAAAGAAAGCCCCTATGTTTGTTCTATTAAAGCTTGTTGCCCTTGACAGGCTGGTCGTTTGAGCCGCTCGAGCAGACAGGGAAGGATTTCGTTTCATGAATGCACGGAACCATTCCTCTCCAGCCATCTCATTCTCTAACCAAGTATCAGGTCGTTGTAAATTATACTTTGTAGCTAGCTCAAAAGTTAATTTGCGTACCTCTTTCGGGGAGAATCCAAAGTATATATCCGCGCAACGTAGTAGATATCTTGACAATAACTGTCTTGCTCGTTAGAGAAGACTTTGTTGTGGGCAACGTAACCTATACCGACGTTGCCTCCATAATTGCCGTTCTCATTGGCTGCTTCACGTTTATGAACGTATCGCAATAATGTCATACGATTTACTTGGTGCATTTCTGCAGCTTTTCGTATAGAAATCCCCTGTTTTGTATCATTGTATGCCTTTCTATACTGTTCAACATCACACGACCCTCTTTCCGTCTTCCTGGAACGTTCACAGTGCATCTGAAAGGAAAAAAACTAATTTTACTCATATCACAACCATACCCAGGCAGTATGTCACAACCGTACTGTCACGCTGCACTCCTGTACCTGCAAAGAGGGAAAAAGAAAAAGGGGGGTAGTAACGAAGCCGCAGACGTTACGCGTCTCGTCCGTCTCCTTGTTGTCCCTCGTCCTCTGGATTTCTGCACCTGTAATAAAAAAGGGGGTCTGCGCGAGATTTCTCTCCTTCTAATGAGAGAATAAATGGGACACAATCACTTTTAGTTTAAGGAAATTGTTTAATCAACTCTTCGCTCTGTGATACAAGTTAACTCCTCGACGGCACTACAGCGGTTCCGAATGGCCGCGCGAACCGCGAGCGCACGTTTGGGGTCCTGAGACCAGGAGGGGCCGCTGCCCTAATGCGCTCCTGGCCACGTCACACTCGCATACACACACTCGTGCACACTCGCGCTCGCCCTCACACGCAACCTCTCACCTATGTCTCTTCCCTGCTTAACACACAACCTTACTCTCTTCTCTCACTGCCCTTTCCTTCTCGTCCGGTTGAATTTTCTTCGCACTCTCTCTCTCGCACTCTGTCTGTCTCCCGATAATCTTACCCTTGTCCCTTTGTCCTAGGTCTCTCTCTCTCTCTCTCTCTCTATCTCTCAAAACTCTGTCGCTCTGACGAGGAAAAGTCGCGCTTATGGTCGCTCTATCTTTGCGAGTATTTTTGCAACGTTAAAAATGTAATTAAAACTTCACTGCTTATCATCGCGAGTATCTTACCACCCGGTATCGCTGTCTAAGTTAGTGGACTGTTTGGGTACTGAACGAGTGTGTGGTTGATGTTTTGACTTGTCGCTGCTTATTTCAACCAACCGCCATATTGGGACTATTGGTGTCGATACAGGCTCTGTGCTATCGTGGGTGATTGTGTTTGTGTTGGTGCGTGTTTGCTTCGTCGCTATCAATCGAAAGTAAATAGACTCCTTGCCCGGCCAGGCTACGGCCTTGGCCGGGTTACGCAATGGCCGCGAAACGGCGGCGAGAGAACACACCCGAAGTGGAATCAAGACCGGCGCCGCTCCTTTCTTACGATGACGTTAAGAAGCTTGGGGAGAAGATCATCGGTTATTGTGATACCCTGCTTGATGTATTTTTTACTCAAAGGCAGTCGGAGCGATACTCCCGGCTTCAAGAAGCGATTGGGGGTATAGAAGACTCGTTCCGTTTGCTCTCGAATGCGTATGTTCGTGAGCCGGCTATTGATGAGATAGCCAGGTGCCACGAACATGCACTTAGAGATATCTGTCGCTCTTTGAGTGAAATCACGGCTAAACTAACATCGACTACGACTGAGTGTGTCGACGAGGCACGAGACACGTATGCGTCAAGAACTGCTATCGGCCTGCGGTCACAGGAGCGGCCCTCTCGTAAAGTCCTGTTGAATACAGGCAAAGGCTTTCTGATCGCGAGAGGTCAAGCACAGGTTGTTATTGGCCCCACGGAAGCAGCGAAGGAGAGGCTCGGATCATCGGCCGACACCAGGAGGGCTCTCTTAAACTCTGTTGATGCTACAAAATTGAAGTTAAGCTACAGAAAGATCAGGTATGGAGCCAAAAATTCTGTGGTCATCGAAGGTCTTGACTCGAGCGTACTTAGCGACTGCCCTGCTTTTGCAGAGGTAGGACTGGAGATAAAGCCTGTTGAAAAAATGAAACCACGCTTAATAGTGCACGATCTGCCGGTTGATCTGAGTGAGGATACCATCACTGACAGCATAGTCAATCAGAACCTACGGGATGCTACTGTCCTAGACATTAAGGTGGTTTACGCTTATCCAATTGCGAAAAAGAAGACGTGCTCGTGTGTGATAGAAGTTTCGCCGGAACACTGAATACAGCTGTTGCGCAAACAAAAGATAAATGTGGGCTGGAACGTGTGCCGTATTGACGATCATGTAAATATATTGCCATGCTTTAATTGTGCAAAGTTTGGCCACATTGCGGCCGAGTGCAAGAATGAAACCTGCTGCGGCTACTGTGCGGGGCATCATGCCAACATCAGGTGTACTGAAAAAAATATCCTTAAATGCTCGAACTGCGCATCGACTGCTGGTGTAATGCACGCCCACTCTGCTTTTGATAAAAGTAAGTGCCCTATTTTGCGAAAAAAAATAGATAGCAAAATTGTACTCATTGATTATGGTACATAATACGAAAGCACCAATAAAAATAGGGCATATAAATGCGCAGTCTCTCGACCCCCACCTTGTGGACATTTTTGACATTTTATACAAGCATGAGCTCCACGTTCTCGCCATCAGCGAGTCCTGGCTTAAACCAGAGATTACATCAGCCACAAGGATATAAACTATTGCGATTCGATCGCATCGGAAAGGGTGGTGGAGGCGTAGCTTTTTACATTAAGGACTCGCTGCCGGTCAGGAGTGTCTGTCAGTCGGTGCAGCCATCAGTTTATGTAAAAAGACCAGAATTTTTGATGGTGCTGCTCGGCGTTAGCCCCCACAGAATCTTGCTGTGTGTGGCGTACAGTCCTCCGAAGGCTGGATACTGGGTGGACGTTGAGGAAGCTCTACTAAACTGCAACGAGGCTTATGACTTTGTTGTTCTGCTCGGTGACTTTAATATTGATTGGGTGGAGGACTCGACACCCCGTAGAATTCTCAGGGATATGCTCACCACTTGTAGACTCTCTCCGCTCGTATACCAGCCTACACACCATGTCAGCAACCCGCACTCCACGATCGATTATATTTGTGTCAGTGAAATTGAGCGAGTTTTGTATCAAGCGCAATTTTACTATCCTGGTGTCTCAAAGCACGATCTGCTTCTGGTCTCAGTTGATCTTGAGATCCACCTGTCCACGCCACGGCCGATAACACGCCGCTCCTTTCATAACTTTATCATGGAAAACTTTAAACGTGATCTGCGACTCGTCAACTGGGGCTCACTGCATTACTTGAAAAGCGCGAACGAGAAAGTTGAGACATTTACCGAAGTAGTCCAGCAGCTGTACGACGTACATGCGCTTTACCGTACCGTCGTGCCTAAAAGAAAGAGCGCTCCCTGGTACACGGATCAGCTGAAGGAGCTAGTCAGAGCGCGCAATAAGGCATGGAGCGTTTATAGACGTCATAAGCGCCCAGTCGACCATCAGACTTACAAGCAGCTGAGGAATCATGCTAAGCTATCAATACGCAACGCCACTTCTAAACATTTTGCCAGTAGACTGGCTGATGCCAAAAACGTGACGGAAATGTGGCGATGCGTTGGCGAGCTTGGTGTTTCATCCGCATCGAGGGGGACATATCCACTCCCAGCAAGCTGTGATAAGATTAATGAGTACTTTGCTGGACCCGACTGTGCTGTGTTGCTGAGGAGCTGCGTGCCCTATGTGCAGGTAGTTCTGGACGACAGGTTTTACTTTCGACACGTCTCAGTTCAGGGCGTGCTTGGTGCCTTTCGCTCTGCCCGATCGAATGCTCATGGATCGGATGATATCCCTCTCCGCTATCTTAAGGATTTCATGCCGGAGATTCTGCCGATGTTTATGCATATATTTAATACATCGTTGCAGTCGGGGGTCTTTACTAAGGACTGAAAGAAGGCCATCATGCGACCGATTCCGAAGGTTCATCCCGCCACAGAGATCAAACACCTTAGGCCCATTAGTATCCTTTGCGCGGCTGCCAAGCTTCTGGAAACGATAGCGTGCGGTCAGGTTACTGAATATGTGGAGAAACGTGAACTCCTGGATCCATATCAATCAGGATTCCGTAAGCAGCATAGCACGCACACCGCGCTAGCGAGAGTCGTGGATGACATCCGAGAGGCCGCTGATAGGCATCAGATTACGCTGCTGGTTACCGTAGACTACTCGCAAGCTTTTGACATGGTCAACATCAACCTGGCCACTGAGAAGCTAAAGAGACTCAGGTTGTTGGACTCCGCATGTGCATGGATGCACTCATATCTCAGCGAACGACAGCAGATCGTTGTGAGCGACGATGGCGTGTGTTCTTCCTCCGCTACGCGGCGTGCTTGAGTCCTACAGGGCAATGTTTTGGGACCACTGCTATTTGCCCTGTATGCCAACGACTCATTGTCTGTGCTTCACCACTGCAAGCACCACTATTACGCTGACGATGCTACGTACTACGTCCATGGCAGCATTCATGAGGCAGAAAAAATGATCAGGAACATCGAAGAAGATCTAATGCACCTCTCTCACTGGGCGTTTGAGAATGGGCTGAGGATCAACGCGGATAAGACGAGGATCGCCTGGTTCGGCACACGCAGCTTCATTAATCGACTAAACTCTATGGATCTACCGAAAGTCAGGATTGAGGATCAACATCTCGAGTACTGCGACAGCATAAAAATTCTGGGCATCTTTCTGGACAGTGCGCTGACGTTTGCTCCGCAGACAGTGCAGACATCACGCAAGAGTTTTGTGGCCCTGGCCCGTCTACGCAAGTTCGGCGATTTCATCCCGCCAGGCATGCACCTGTTGCTGGTCAGGGCACTAGTTTTTCCGTACTATGAGTACTGTGCGAGTATCTTTCTGGGACTGTCCGCTGAGGTGGTGCTGAAGCTTCGACAAGGCAAAAACGCTGCCATACGATATGCTGCGGGCTTGAAGAAAAACGACCATATAATACCTACATGCGACAGGCTGAACATCTTGCCATATGAAGTTCACCGCGACCATCTCTGCATCTGCCTGTTAGGTGCAGTTCTGTGCCGATGGCAGCCTCGCTATCTGCTTGAGAAATTTGAATTTCGCTCGAGCAGTGCTACCAGCTCGACAAGAAGCGCCGAGAGTGATCCCTGCATTCCGTGGGCAAGGACGGACTTTCATAGATTCTCCTTCCGAGTGCATGTGGCGCGACTGTGAAATGGACTGCCCTCTAATCTGCGAGCGATGGTGTCTCGTCCGTGCTTCAAGCATCTCTTGAGGGAGCACTTTCTATGCCAATACTTTGGGTGGTAGGCATTGCATGGGACTGTCGACGATTTATGATGCCAGGGAGATTCAACGAGCCATGTGTTGTGTTGTGTGGTGTGTACCTGTGTGTTTTTGTTTTTGTTATGAATCATGTATATACAAATACAAACTGCTGAATTTTATTTATTGACATACTTTACCTGCTTATTTTATGCTTCATTGTACAGCTTGATTCGACTCGATATTTATATTTATTTTCTCGTGTTTGTCTGTTATTGTTATCTGTTTATTTTTTTCTATTGTATTTATTTTTTATATTTTTGTGTGGCCATATCCATCGTTAATACAACTTATAAGTTTCATACGAAATTTAATCACTAGAATGAGAAACCTGTAAACCTCGACAGCCGGACCATGTGGGACCATGAGTCCTTGAACCATTTTATTAATATTTAATTCAATTCAATTCTTTCAAATTCAATTCAATTCAATTCTTTATCTCGTTCCCTCTCGACTATACCCCTCTACCCTATACACCCAGAACGGAAACGCACGACACTATTGATTCGGCACTCTCCAGCATGCACCCACGACCTCTCATGACCTGGCCGTCTCTCTCTCTCTCGCACTCTTTCTCTCTCTCTTTCTCGCACTTGCACTCTCTCTCTCTCTCTTTTTCCCTATCCTCTGTCTACTCCTGGACCTCGTCCAAGCGGCCTACCGGCGCTCGCGAGCCCTGCCACGACGCACGAAAAATGGAGGGAAAAAAAACACGCTACCTCTCGGCTCTCTGACTTGTGACAAGGGCGTATGGTGCCCTGCTAGGCCTTGAGTTGTTGGTAAGTCCGTGGGGCTGATGGCTGCGGTGTTATTCCCTCTCTCTTTCTCGTTCTGCGGTCGCTTTCTCTCTCGTCCTGGATCTCCTCGCGGTGATGATCTCCAACGACGGGGATACAGCAGCTCTCTCTTCTCTCTCTCTCGTTCTGAAACAGCTTTCTCTCGCTCTCTCTAAAATCGCAAAACCTCTGGCTTCTCTATGAGCGCGCGATGGCTCTCGACTCAAGAATGCGTCAGCTCGTCCCGCTACAACCGCAGCGCGAACATCTCGGCGCCTTTTTTTCATACCCGAGGGCCACCGCCGTGGCTTGAACAGTGCTGCGCGCGCTCACTCTTATTCCTTCCCCGCTGTTGCTGCTGTGCTCGCGTTGCGTCGTCCTCTTCTCCTTTTTCCGGAAGCCAAAACAAAAAACATTACAACATACAACATTATCCAATATTTTTAGGCATTAAGTAGCCAATACATACAAAGATTTCTTTCGAATTTGAATTTCTGCGCCTACTGTCTGCTGAAAAAATCATACGATTTTGAATTTGAATTCTCGCGCCAAGTAGTTCGCAGTGAGATCCAGGCAGCGGTGCTATGTGCGATCAAGCATGAACTGTGAGCGTGGAGTAATGCTCAGACCAACGCTGCTGCGTATAGCATGCAGCGCTCTCGCATACCTATACACTCTGAGTATACATATAGGTATGTAATTTCGTCTGTCACGAGAGCACGAACGAATGCCCATGCAAAGAGCGCGTATAGTATACATATATTATAAGAATACACGTGGAGTATATCTGTGTAAAATCTCGTCTGTCGCGGGAACGGCTAAAAATGATCACCCATAAAAGTGCCCAACGTGCCATAAGAAGTTTTTACTTCAAAAAATTACCATGGAAACGCATCATAACCTACATGTCAAGTAACCACTACCTTTTATGCCTTAATGTGTATCTTATAACGAGGGAACATATTCATTGCTCGATCTGTACATGTACAGTGACAATGTCAAAAAAAAGTTTGGAGAAAATACTTACATTTTACTCACCAAAAGTAATGTAGACCTCTGCTGTCGTTGATATTACACGACAGCTGATGCTATACTATGAAGCACAAGTGGCCTAGCACTCCACTCCTCCCCCCTCTTGTATTTGGCGGTTCTCATCTACAGTTTCGGCAATATGACCAGTTACAACCGTCCTTTGGCACAACCGTACCCAGTCCCCCCTGCATAGAATTTCTTCAGAAAGTTTACTGAAAAAAAGTGTAGTTTAGCTAGAGTTTGATTGGGGTGTCTTACATTTTATTGTTAATAACTATATATTGTGAATTAAGTAAGCGACCAGTAAGCATCCTGGGTTGTGCAAGAATTGGCGCTTGCCTAATTTTTTTATTTATTTTTAATTAGGTAAGCGACCAGTAAGCGCCTCGGGTTATGTGGGGATTTATTTTTTATATTTTTATTGTTAATTAAGTAATCGACCAGTCAATGCCCTGGATTGTGTTGGGATTGGTGCTTGCCTTATTTCTTTATTTATTGTTAATTAAGTAAACGACCAGTAAGCGTCCTGGGTTGCGTGGGGATGTGCGCTTGCTTCAATTTTTTATTCATTACTAATAATTAAAGTAACCAGTAAGCGTCCCAGGTTGTGTGGGGATTGGCGCTTGCCTTATTTTTATATTTATTGTTAATTAAGTAATCGACCAGTTAGTGCCCTGGGTTGTGTGGGTATTGGCGCGTGCGTTATTTCCCGCAAGTTTGCCAGTCACATTTGAAAGCACCGATGAGAACCTCTGGAATGCTCGCTCCTTCTCTGCCTATTCGTTTCTCCAATCATAGAAATATAAGGATAGAGTGCGCTAGAGGCCGAATACAGCGATACGGTAAAAGAAAGAGATGGTTGCCGAGTGTCCTCTCTGTCTCTTTCTACCCGAGCGCTGTGATTGGCTGATGCTCAAGAGGAAATAACCTATGTCAGTAACTGCCGCTGACGGCCAGAATACCCCCTTGAGCAGCAGGCAATCACAGCGCTCAGCTAAAAAGAGATGGAGAGGACACTCGGCGACCATCTTTTTCTTTTACCGTATCGCTCCCTCTTACGTACATTAGTATAATTAGCGCACTCTATCCTTATATCTCTATGTCTCCAACACTCTATAGATTAGTATGTTAGAGACACTAACTTTCATGTTACTGACCGTAACTTTCACTGCGGGAATCTTCTCTACCCAATGCTGGTCACAGGCGGCAGGGCGCGTTGCGCGCCATCAGTTGGTATATATTTCGTTTGCACTCTAAAGCAGTCTAAAGTATTGTGGCATTCAACGGGGAAAATGCGGTACTACAACAGTCATTGCTGTGAACAGGGGCTCTTAATATAATTTTACTCCAGTTTTACTTATAGGTTAGTTCGTTTGATCAAATAATTATGTACTCGTATAACGACTACAACTACTGCGATTTATTCGCTAAGAAAACAGCTAAAACTAGGACCTTACTTAACTTCGAAATTTTATGTAGTGGTATTTTTTAGAAAATTCAAATATAAAGTTAGTGTTGAAAATAATAATAAAATCGTTGAAAATTCAATTATCAAACGGACCGGTATAACATTTTTTGAAATTTTTCATAAAGATTTAAATAGTCCATGACAGTAACTGCGAGTGTGAAGAGAATATCAGAAGATCTAAAACATAATTTTTGGATGTGTCTTAAATATAATGTACAAAGATATCACATTACGGTAGTAGTGCGCGAGGAAGGCGATTGACGCACGTGCGAACAGACACGCGTGTTTCAATCACCTAACCTCTCGCAAGTGTAGTGTATACAACTATTCGACACGTCGTGCGCGGGGAACGAGATTATGAGCTATCTAATGTGGCTCTGCAAATATCTGGACATACTTATATCAAGGTCTTTAGAGCTACAACAGATGGCTCATAATCGAGGTTACTGTGCACAGCGTTTCGAGAAGTATTTTTTGTGATAAATTAAAGAAATCCACATCAATTCTCTAATAAATGGTAATAGTTTCTTTAAGAGCGATATTTTTCACATATGTAAAATTATAATAGAGTTTATTACAAATAATGATAAAAGAGTGAAACATCTTTGTATTATCCATAGGATCATAGTCTTTGTAACGGTGCCCACCGTTAGGCCACATTAGTAGGCTAGGGCAGGTAGGGAAGCAGGGAAAGGGGAAAAGAGTGAAAAAGGGCCTAAGTGGGAAAGCGGAAAGGGAAAGTAGGGGAACGGGAGAAAGGGCCGAGAAAGCGGCAGATTAGCTTGGGCCAGCGAACGCGCGTGAAGCGAGTTTTCTTTCTTTGCCGTCTCTCCTTGTTTCCGTTGTTTTGGTGCGTGAAGTTTTTGTTGGAGTGATTGGGTGATTCGGCGATAACGTTTGAAGACGATTCGACGTCGTGGTGCAGTGTTGGTGCCGTGACCCGGCTCCTGAACACGTTGACAAGGTCGGACCAAGGCCAGGCTTGATAACCTTGACCTCCGCACGCAGCCAGTAGGGACGCCTCCTGGCCTCTGCGTAATCGATCCAATAACAGCTAGTTTCCGCCTATTCAAGGCATCTACGAGGAGCGACCTCCCCGCATCCCGTAAGTACCTGCCAACAGGCAGTCTATTGTAAAGGGCAGCGGCCCTAGATTAGCCCGCGTAGATCTGCCCGGTTTGCGTTTTCGCGCCGCAAGCACGTCGAGCAACCACGCTCGCCGTGTGAGGAGACACACCTGCACCCGCAAGTACTGTTTGTATTTTTATATTTTTGTTCTCAAATATATTTTATTTTCTCACATTCCTCGCGAGTGATTATTCTGTGCGTACCCGATTCCCCTCGTATCGTGCTAAAACCGTCGCGAGAGGCGACGACGCCCAAGGTCGCCGCGATACTCGTCACCTGCGGTGTCTCGGAGAGCGAGACCCACGCATAAAGTTTTATTGGAGGTGTCGCCGGAGGTACCCGGGCAACACAGGCCCGGTCGAGGTTGTCAGTTCCGCCTCGCTACTCTGCATCGGCAGCACCCCGTAACATCTTATATGTAAAAGTATATATGTACATGCCATGTCAATGTATAAATATTTTATTTGTTATTTTACGTACCACAAATCGCAGCAAAAACATAATAAAAGTGTTAACATTAATGACAACAATGGAACTACTATGAGGCCATAAGGCGATAAATAAGCAATCTACATTACTGTCAGTGTGAATAAATACTTGAATATTTAAATATAGTTTTATGAAAATTTTATCTTATTAAGTATTCATTTAGCAACCTTTATAACGCCACTGTGTATCGGTTTGGCTCGTGCCGTCAACCTCTCGGTTTATAAATCGAAGCCTTTGCAAACTCGTACGTATTTTACTATTATGTACCTACATTCTATGTAATTTTTTATTTTTTATAGCTGCAACTGACGTTAATACATTGAGCTTACAAAAAGAAAAACTTCCATCTCCATAAATTTCAAATTTCAGAGATCCTGCATTATTGGATGGTTTTGTTACAAAAATTTTGTCCAATCCGCCTATTGTGCTATTGTCTGACGACGACTGTCCCAAAAACGAAGAGGAACCATGCATTAACGAAGAAAAGGGCAATACTCCCGTATAACGTCAAATTAAACAAAATTTTTTCAATGATTCTTCCTTGTTAAAAAATGAAATGAATACCTTTTTTCTCCATTTTACATTTTTTAAACTATTTCAACTAAAACAACGTTGGTTTGGTGATCGTGTGTACCTCTCTTCTAAATAATATTTTTTGTGGCTGCAAGCTTAACTTGCGGCTGGCATGCTATAAAGGCAAGTACTAACAATAGTGTGTACAACAACTCGTTTTAATTGTCAATTTTTTACATTTCTTCTTAGAATTTCTTGTTTCATACATTATCTCTATTTTAATTTAATTATTTTATTGTTTGTATATGGAATATGTTAAGTCATTTTAGTATAATACAAGTAATACATACTTGTTTATCGTATTCCTTTAGATGACAACAAAGAAAAGGAAATTTTCATGATAATGAAAATGATATTGGTATCCCAGACAGAATGTACTTCAGAACAAAAAGACCGTACATTTAATATAATGTATTATATAAATTGCACATATGATTCTATTATACAGATGATTGGCACTTTTTTCAGGAAAATCAATGCCATTTTGTTGTCGAACTGGCTAGTCTTCAATCTACACCAACAAACGCTAAAAAAATTAAAATACGGTGAAGCTAATGACAACATGAAGTTTCTCATAACGAGCCTTTTAAAACCATTTGAAGAGGCCATGAACCTAGAAAAATTTAATATTTTATTAAAGACTTGGAAAGTTGAGGAAGAGACAATTTTTGGCAGCTTTCACGGTCGTCTTGTGATTATATTGTCATAAAACACTAAAAACTGGAGTGATGTGTGACTAATGTTTTTTGTGGTATTATTAAAAATGCGCAAAATTTAGTTTGAAGGTAGAAAAATTGGAAAAAGACGCTTAGTTTTGTGACTCATGTTAAAACATTTGAAAATTACTGCTAGTGATTCAAAGTACACTTTTTTGTAGTTTGAATAAGTATTCAAAAACCAAAGTTTCTTGTTCAAAAGATGTACAGTATTGTATGATTAATACAACGTATTTTAGACTGAAAGATTAATTTATTACAATACTTACTCTATTAACATATACTATTCGCTGCAATTTCGGCCATTATAACACATTATGGTAATAACTCGGTTTAACGCAGTGGAATATGTTCATAGAAAATGAAATGTCCTCGCATGTGTGCATGTACTTATTGACGAGCATTATACGATTATATAAAACTTTGGTATACACAACCCTTCCACATAAGGGTAAATGGCCCAGTAACTGAAAATAAGAAAAACAGACTGAAAAATTTGGGTACTTATATATTGTAACACGCACGGACATTAAAAACGTTCAATCCAGAATCACACTTTACATCATGACATTTATAATTATTTAACTGAGTGACTCTAAACGAATCTAACCTTCAAAACTTTGTAGTCGTGCGTAGTGATTGGTGCGCAGCAATTTGGTCGAGGGCTTCGTCATGAAAACCTTATGGGAGATACCCGCGCAGTAATTGGGGGCGTAGCGACTGGTGCTAATTTTATAACCGTGCGTAGTAATACCAGCAAATGATATCAGCACTAACAATTATTAAAAAAAATAAATAAATAAGTAACATAACAGAAAAATGTTTGTCATTTTAATCGCACAAGATGCTGCAGATAAAGATTAAGTAAAACTGCTTCAATTTACATCGAAAAACATTGAGAAATGAGAATCAAAAATTTCAGTGCGTAGTAATAGGGTCATTTACCCCTACGTGGAGAAACTAAAGATTTGCTTGTGCTACCCACTGCATACGCAGAGATACATGCGTTCGTGGGAGATTCCGCGCACACAACTTACTACATACACAATGAATCTAAAACTTCATGAGCATGACTCATCACGTACGCAGAGATCAATGAGCTCGTGGGAGATTTCACGTACGCAACGAAGCTAAAACTTCGTGAACGTAGAGATGAACCTGTTTACTAGGAGACTCCGCGTATGAAGTGGACTGCGTACGCAGAAATAAACACGCATTCAATAACGTAGTGATTTAAAGAGAACAGGGGTGAGGTTCAAATTAACAAGAGAAGCGTGTTTAACGATAGAAACTCTTCCTTTATTACGTACTTCTTTATATCCTGTATATCTATGTATAATATGCACAGACAGATGTAAGCTACTGCTTACGTTGCCTGTGAAACTCGCTGCCGTTGCTGTACTCTCATGTGCTGTGTTGCCATTGCTTTTTTCTGTTGCCGTTGCAGGTTTTTTGCTCCAATGACGCCGCTGCCACGTCCGTTCCCTCTTTTAAAACGTTTATCGGTGGGGCTAACGTAACTATGCGCTAATTTGACTGTTTTTAAAGTAATACTTCTACAAGCGCGTTCTGCCCTACAGAGTAAATGAACGGTTTCAGATTGATGATCTTGAGAAAAAATGTAATGGAAGTGGATTTTGCTTAAAGCCACGCCCCTCTTGACGTACTTCTGATCCCCCTACACCACCCAATATCATCACACCACACATTTTAAATTTTACTATTTTTTTTTCTTTTAACTAATTTAAAAAAAAAAAACAAAGAGTTTTCAAAGAGATTTGAACCCCCGTCCTCTTGCACACTGCCACTCCACATCATCCATACAAACATAAACCGTGTAAATCATACCATACACAACTTGAACTTCTAGTTGCTGACAGATCGCCCGACGTCATTGCTGTCATAGAAACCTTTCTCATGCCCGACACCCCGGATGCAGTCGTTAGCCTTGAGGGCTACTCTTTGTTTCGTGTCGACAGGGTGGGGAAGGAGGAGGAAGCCAGTCTGTTAACACACGCATACTCTGTCTTCGCATCTTACTTACAGTTTATCCTACCTTAACTTTTCTGTTCGCGTAGCTACCGTACTTAAGATACTAAAGTGTTAAGACAGTTTAACCTAAAGATAGTGTAAATAAACGTGTCCAAGTTTAATTTTATATTTCGAGTGTTGTATTTTTATTCGCCAAGTTATCTGCCCAAACCCATACTGCTAACAGGTTATGGGCCCTAAATGGTAGTGTGGACGTGGAATTTGCTCGATCGCGTCTTGTTTTTCTCTCTTTCTTCTTCTCTCCGCTTCGCGATTGAGCTCATCGCGCGTTCCCTGTGTGCTTTCCTCTTGTTTTTTTTACGTGTAAACGTAATGGCGGAAGCAACCGGGAGTTCTGTGTCGGGTAGCGAGCACTGTGAGACGGAAGAGCCTGGCAGTCCTCTCACCCCGACTACCACCGAAGCGGCAGAGGTACAGCCCCAGGAGGCAGCAGAGCAGAGTCAGGATGGAGGTACAGCAGCCGAATTACCTCGAGATGCGGACGTCGGCCCTACGCTCGAGGCTTCGGGCGGAGCAATTAGAAAGGTCGACATTAAGAAGAGAGTGAGCAGCAGTAAGTACTGGAAATATATATTGTTTTGAAGACTCGGTAATTACGTGAAGTGTTGTTGTCGTTAACTCACGTTCGTTTACAGTTTCCCTTAAAAGATTTGTGTCTTGCCTCAAGATGGAGCAAGACAGCTCACTTAAGATTGCATGATTGAGGTTCCCTTTATTAGAAGGCTTTCTTTTGTTTTTACGGAGATTCGCGGAACTCAAGAGAGCCGGCACGCGTTTGTTTATGTGAGGGAGGGGCCCGCATCGTGACAAAGGAAGCGCGTTTCTCAATAAACCTGCCAGTCATCGCCAAGGGGGACGCCTCGAGGCGAGGAGGGGATGCGCGCCTTGGTTATGGCTTGCGTTCGGCCGAACTGAGTGTGCGCGTCCTCTCACGCTACGGCTGGTGGCGTGCATCGTAGTAAATGCTGTTAATCGGCCATTTTAGTTCTCTCTCTCTATGCATGTCACACATGATGCTAGCGCCATTTTTTCTCGTATTTACTCACGCTCGATCTCCGTGTCACTTCCACAAGAAAACTAATAGCCTAGCGCGCCCGCAAACATAATATAAAATACTTTTGCCTATTTATTCCCCGTTAATTTAAGGTCAAAATGCCATCAATATGATAAATGATGCATATAAAAAGATTGAAGACGATCTAGGAGAACTAGACGAGGTGGTAGAAAAATAAATTTGATTGATACCTCATCTAAAGATAAGAATAAAGATTCGAGAGATAGAAAAATACACTTGATTGATACCTCATCTAAAGATAAGAACAAAGATTCGAGAGATAGAAAAATAAATTTGATTGATACCTCATCTAAAGATAAGAATGAAGATTCGAGAGATAGTGAAATAAATTTGATTGATACCTCATCTAAGGATAAGAATAAAAATTCGAGAGATAGAAAAATAAATTCGAGTAATACCTCATATAAAAATATAAACAAAGATTTGAGAGATAGAAAGAAAAACTTTACTGATACCTCAATTCACGACAAGGTTAAAGATTTGAAAAGCAAAAATCTCGATTCGATTGATAGCCAATTTAAAGATTTGCAAAACAGGAAAGATAACCTAAAGAAAAAGCTAGATAGCTTAAATAAAGAAATGGCGCATGCAAATCATAAACTTTAGAAAGAACTAATGAAAAAAACCGGTCAAAATATCAAACCTAAAGAAATGATAAACTCACGAAATGAAATTTCAGAAGCCTCAAAGAAAGACATCGAGAAGTCAGGAAGCTGATAGAACAGGAGAGGCATCAGCAGAGCTCCTGGATGTCGATGAGGTTTGAGGTTGTTGCCTCACAACATAAGAAAGACCTTGAAAAGGAAAGAGAAGAAAATAAGAAGGCTCAAGACACGATTCAAGCTGAGTTTGAGCAGCGTCTAGCCACTCAACAAAGAAAGATGAAGGCTCTTGAGCAAGAACTAGCCAGGAGTCGAATACAAGAGGTAAATAAATTTATTACATCTACTCCGGGACCTAAATTATGTAAACGACTGATTAATCTAAACTCCGACTCCATTGATAATTCGCTGATGTTTGAACGCGCTGTGCCTAATGATAGTCTAAAGATAGAAGTCATTAATAAAGATAGCCTAGGGTGTTTTAATTATTTCCTCACTAATGCAACAAAACTAAAATTAATCTTAAAACAATTGCAGTCAGAACTAAAAAGTAAAAAATTGCTTCACACAATTGATTCAAAACTGGAAGCCACTATGAATATTACTCAAGAAAAAATGGAAAAAGATAAAGAACAGGCCCTAAACGTAATACTAGGTAGGTTGTCCCTAGATTACCAAAACAAATTATATCACATTACTGATCCATCAACAATGATACAAAAAATTAAAAATATGAAAATGGGTGACATAAAAATGAGCGCATATCAAATAGGTAACAAAATACATTCCGTTAGATTTGACCCCAAAAAGCAAAGTGCTACTAAATTTTGTGAATTTTTTGATAAACTGGTAAGAGATGTTGAATTATTTCGTAAAACTAACAGTTTCCCCGAAGATGAGAAAAGAGATAGTTTCAATCATGCGATTCTCGATGGAGTACCGGACATAAAAAAAAAACCGATTTTAACAAGCTGTTTGAAAGCGAGGATGGCTTATCTTTTAAGTACTTAAGACAATATATCCTGAAACAGGAGGCAGAAGGGTCACTTCCACGACCAACAACGGGTGCTGGAGTAAGCCAAGGTGGGGCAAACGCTGGACCGAGTTGAGGTGGGACCGGTGCTGGGCCAAGCCAAGGTGGGGCAGGCTCTTAACCAGCTACCAACGTAACTGCTGCTAACGCGGCCACCGCCAGCACTCTATGCTACGAGTGCAATGATAACGGGCACTATTCGAGAGACTGCCCGAAAAAAGGGCAGAACCTCAGGCGGTACTACACCTGCCAACGGTTCGTGCCAACCAAATTCAGTCCACAAGGGATACAAGTCGTGCTGGTTGGCTACTGGCTATTCTTTCTTAAGACCTGAAGATGGAAAACTTTATGAGAGTCGAGACGTAAAATTCCAAGAAAGACTCGTGTTTAAAGATATCTGGGAAAAGGACAAAATAGCAAACTGGGGGAATCACAAGATAGATATTAAACAAGATAAATGGTTCGTTAAGTTCCATAAGACTAGCCCTAAAGAGTCATTGGAAATGGAGGGAGAACCAGTAGTCAAGAGAAAGCGCGGTCGGCCCAAGAAAGTTGGAGATCTTGGCCAAGAAAGCCCTAAGCAACCCACTAGAATAAATGATACGAGCTTTGCACGAGCCATCGACACAAACAAGTTGAATAAACTGCTTCAATCGAAAGGCGATGTTGACTGTTTGATCGGGCTATTTGATCATTAAATGGCTCAGAGCAATTGATGAAGAACTGGAATCAATGCGGAAAAACCAAGTGTGGAAACTTGTAGAAAGACCAACCGTGAGCGCTGATGGTGGCAAGCCCAACATCATCGACTCTAGGTGGGTTTTGAAGAGAAAAATAGATAAAGATGGAAACACGAAGTTCAAAGCGAGGTTGGTGATTCGTGGCTTCAAAGATAGGAACAAGTACGATCTGCAAGAAACCTATGCCCCGGTATCTGGGCTATCCCTGGTAAGATCAGTAATATCAATAATAAATAAATACTATCTGGAGACTTGCCAACTTGATGTCAAGATAGCTTTCTTAAATGGATCTATCAAAGAAGAGACATACATGGAGATTCTTGAAGGCCTGCTTGATGGTGACAGTTTCAAGAAAGCTCAGGTTTGTAAATTGGAAAAAGGCCTTTATGGACTTAAGATCAGCCCAAAAAGATGAAATGAGCGGTTTTGCGAGACTGCATCTAAATTGGGACTACGGTCACATACAAGCGAGCCCTGTCTCTATACACGGAGAGAAGCAGATAACTTTCTAGTCCTGATCCTATACGTGGATGATATGATGATATCCAGTAATTGTGTAGGCAAAATGAATGAAATTAAGACTGGTCTGCAATCTGAGTTTGAGATGTCAGATCTTGGCAAGGTTGGCACATTTCTAGGCATCAAAGTGGAAAGAGATAGAAAACTTCATACAATTTTACTAACACAAACACCATACATAGATAAAATGATTTTGATAAAATAAAATGACATAGAGAACTTTGGATTCAACGAGTCAAAACCCCAAAGAACACCAATGGTAACAAATCAAGTTTTGAATCGGCAAAGAAAAGATAGAGAAGAGTCTGAAGATGCTGGAGAGTTAAGCACAACGATAACGAGAGAAAATGTGCCGTACAGAGAAGCAGTCGGTAGCCTGCTGTATTTGGCAAGCATAATTAAACCATACATTTTATATTCGGTGAATGTACTGAGTAGACATCAAATCGGCCCAACCGGAGATGATTTGAAAATGGTCAAACGGGTATTTTGATATTTACAACACACGAGAACCCTAGGATTAACTTACAGAGGCTGTAAAGATGGATTAAAGGCCTATTCAGATGCGAGTTTGGCAGACTGTAAAGGCTTAATAATAACAGGTGGATATCTCCTAAGGCTGTATGGGGATACAGTTGCCTGGAAAACAAGAAAGCAGAATTATGTTGCTATTTTAACCTGCGAAGCAGAATATGTGGCAATGTGTGACACAAGTCAAGAATTGATTGGACTAGAGCACTCTATAAGTATTATATTGTCTCGCACTTTATTGCCCGCGGATCTATGGTGTGAAAACAAAGCCGCTGGAGCCAGTGCTAAGATAGATGGTGGCAAAAGACTGAGACATATGACCGAGATAAAGGCTTATTACGTTAAGGAATGTGTATCCGGAGGAAAAAGAATTGTTAAATGGATTCCATCCAAGGAACAACTAGCAGATATCTTTAGATAACGCCTGCCGTTTGAACTGCATGAAAGACTAAAGAAAGAAATTTTGAATGTTAATTAGCGTAAAAAGCATGATAATTAAATTTGAACTTGAGATAGTAAAATTGATAAATTGATAATAAATAGATAACGATGGTAGACATGCTGATTCATGTATTTTCTGTGTATGTTTTAGCCCGTCAGAATCAACCACAATGAGTGACATGGAAGCCCACGTGCTCCACATCATTGGCTGATTAAAATTCATTCACATTCAGTGTTAATGTTCAAATATATTTTTTCTTTTCATTTTAATAAATTCAGATACGAACGGGAGGGAGTGTTAGATGTACTGTTGGCGCTCATAACTGAATTATTACGCATGCGATACAGCAAGAAGACGAGACGCAGTGACGCTGCACTTCAGCGTCAAGTAACTACGTTTTTGTTCACTCTCGCGCAGTCAGCCAGTCTGTTAACACACGCATACTCTGTCTTCGCATCTTACTTACAGTTTATCCTACCTTTTCTGTTCGCGTAGCTACCGTTCTTAAGATACTAAAGTGTTAAGACATTTTATTCTCAAGATAGTGTAAATAAACGTGTCCAAGTTTAATTCTATATTTCGAGTGTTGTTTTTTTATTCGCCAAGTTACCTGCCCAAACCCATACTGCTAACATTTTCCTTTGTCTCAAAATTTTTAGAAATGTTGGATACACTATTAACAATTGCGTCTAATAAACCTTGATAACATTCTATTCTTAAATTTTTTAAATTATATCTTAAATAATTTAAACGGTTGTATTCAATCATAATGTACGAATGAATAAAAAATTATCGTGTCAGCCGTCCCCCGTATAATAATGGATTACAATTTATGTTATTTGGTCTGTAAGACAGACTGTAGGAATTATGTTGTAACGTAGTGAGTTTTTTGCTCTTATTTAAGTAATTTCTAAAATAATGGGTACTCTATCCTAAATCTCTTAAGGAAAAAAATAATGAAAATACCATGGAATCGATAAAATGAGACAGTTTATTTAAAAATGTTTCTTTAGGATAATTATCAGGTAATTCTTTCGGGTATACACAACGATCGCAACTTTCTGGTAGTCCAAGGTCTGAAACTATAATAGCACTGCATTCTTCTGTCAATGGCTTATTGTGTTTATGTTTTTGTTGGCCGGTTTTTCTTAAAAAAATCATTTTATAATTTGGTAGTTTGTCTACATTCGTGATTTGATGTAAATGTTTGTACTTTTATGCTATTGGATT
The DNA here is from genome assembly GCF_036245765.1 of Copidosoma floridanum. NCBI lineage: Eukaryota > Metazoa > Arthropoda > Insecta > Hymenoptera > Encyrtidae > Copidosoma > Copidosoma floridanum. Next base: position 21,395,414 of record NW_028321878.1, on the reverse strand, counting down.
TTCTTTCATAATTTTTGTCAAAGTTATTAAATGTTTTTTAAGAATTTTACTATTATTTATAGATTTCAACCTTATATCAATAACAATTTCATCATCATTATATATATATATATGTATATAGCTGACTATTTTTTGGTTTTTCATTAAGATTAGAATTCAATGTGTTTTGCGCAACATGAAAAATTTGTTCTTGAATTTTAATATTATACATACCTTTTGCTTTTCATTCTATTTCTCTAGTTACCAAAGATGCAAAACAAAACACATTATTGCAGTACCTAATAAGTATTCTAAAATTATCTAGAAAGAATTCATTAAAAAAGCATGTTAAGACATATCATGAGAAAGTAAGTAAAATTTTAACGTTAAAATTTGATTAAATACTACCATATTAATAAACATGGTGATGGATAGTTATTTTATTTACTTCAGAATTTTGACGAAAGCGTTTTTTGAAGAAAAATGAAACCACGAGCAGATTTTATAATATTTTTTTAAATTTAGAAACAATAATGTAAATTGTGCATAAAAATTTCAAATATATATTTCTGTTCATGGTAAGAAATACTGAACAAAATTAATTTTTACATTTGCGGTTTTTCAATATTCATAAAAAATTTAAATAAAAGTAATACAGATAAATTTTAAGTAATTAAAGATTTACGGAAAAAACTTTCAAACTTTTACGCCAGGGGTTGGCGCGCAAAGCGTACAGGGGGCAGAGCCCCACTAGTATATATATATATATATATATATATATATATATATATATATATATATATGTAAAGAAAGTATACTCTCTTTAAATACAAATAAAGCGTGTCCTTTGATAGGTGATTGATAGAGGGGGTAAGGATATTGAAGGTAAGAAGTGAAACAATAGAGAAGAGAGAGGAAAAGGAGTAGTAACAGATATAAACTCAGAGAGAAAGGTAGTGCGAACAAATAAGGATCAAGAAGCAAGTGAAATATAAAATTACAGTCTTCAGTGTAAAATATAAAATACAATAGAGATAATAGACTTATATTTTCGTTCCTCTACTTTTTTCAGGTAAAATTACGCTGTTAATATTGTAAATATTGTATAATAATTATTAAATAAACTCTACTTTTTTCAGAGTAACAAATATTAGTTTATTTTTCTCGTATCTATTGTTATAAATATAAAACATTATAGAACGAAAATATTGTCTCAAGATAACAAAAATGCCAAAATTAAGATTTAATTTTGAAGTTGTTTCCTCACTGAGTGATAGCAAAACAAACATAACAAATATAACCTTCATCGAAACGGAAAAAGGAATACAGTATGCTATACCACGGCAATATCAAAATATAGACAATCACACAGAAGTCAAGAAAACAGAGGTATTTATTAAATTTAAAAGTAACGCTAAAAGGGGTACACAACAGAAGTTATGGATAGGATTAGATGATGAGTTAGCAAAAGTATATATAGATGAAATAGGAAATTTTCAATTTAAGAATGTATATTTAAACGAAATTGAAAAAGAAAAAAAAATAATAGAAAATCCTGTAGATATAAACAACTTGATAGAACAATTATTAACAAACAAACAAAAAGATAATAGCAAGCTTAACTTAAAAAATATATCAGAAAAATTTATTTTAGAAAAATTTAATGAAAAACAGACGAATATAACTCAATGGATGAATACATTTGAAAAAGAATGTGAAAGATTTGAAATTATTGAAGATAATACAAAAATTGAAATTTTAAGATTATTTTTAGATAAAGCCTGCATGGACTGGCATTATACAGCACAAACAGAATTAAAAATAAATAATAACTGGCAAGAATGGAAAGAAAAATTTCTAAAAACTTTTGCAGATAGAAGTTGGAATTCATCTATATATGCATTGTCCTATAAATATTATGAAGGTTCATTAACAGAATATGCGATAAAAAAAGAAAGATTATTAATAAATGTGGACCCAAACATGGGAAAAAAGACAATAATAGCGTTGATAGTAATGGGTCTGCCAGAATGGATAAGAAATAAATTAGATAAAGAAGAATGTGTAGATTCAACAATATTAATAAATGAAATAAGAAAACATGAAAGTTTGAACAAAAAAATTATAAGCAAGAAAAATGATAATAGATACAATTATAAACATAAAAATGAAGAAAAAAAACCGTGTCAAATATGTGAGAAAATAGGAAAATCCAACAGATTCCATCCTGAAGAAAAATGTTGGTTTAAGAATAAAGATAAAACAAGAGTAGTTGGGGCAAATGAAAGAATAAATGCAGATTTATATACAGAAGAAAAAAACGAATAGAGACACCATTGATTAAAATACCAATATTGTTAAATAATAAATTGAGGGTTATAGGAACATATGATTCCGGGGCTCAGATATCATTAATAAATAAAAGAATAGTTAAAATACAAGAAGAAGAAAAAAATGTAAACAAAATATATTTGAAGTCAGTCAATGGTGTCAGCGAAACAAAAGGCTTAATAAAAGTGAAAGTAAAAATATTCGAAATAGAAGAAGAAATAGACTTAGATATAGTGGAAAGAGAAGACTTTGAGGATATTATAATAGGTTTAGATATGATAAAAAAATTTAGACTCATACAAGATGAGAATTTAAATATTTCCCAAAAGAAAAAAATAATCAAAGAAAAAGATCAACATATAAAACAGAATTCAACAGAAAAGGTTACGGAAGTAAAAATAAACTTTAATGAGCATGTGACAGAAGAGGAAAGCGATTTACGATTAGAACATTTAGAAAATAGTAAAAAGAAAGAGATAAAAAATATAATTAAGAAATACAATTCAGTCTTTGCAAAAAACAAATATGACATAGGGACAGTTAAAGATTATGAAGCAAGAATAGATTTAATAGAAGAAAAATACTGTAGCAAAAGACCATATAGATGTACAATAGAAGATAAAAAAGAGATAGAACAACAAGTAGCAAAATTACTTGAAAAAAAATTAATAGAAGAATCGTACAGCCCTTTTGCAGCACCTGTTACTCTAGCATTTAAAAAAGAAGAAAATAAGAAATCAAGACTATGCATAGACTTTAGAGACCTAAATAAATTAATTGTACCGCAAGCACAACCTTTCCCACTAATCGAAGATTTAATAACAAAAACAAGAAACTGTAAATTTTTCACCACCCTAGATATAAATTCGGCTTTTTGGTCAATACCTCTTAGAATTGAAGATAGAAATAAAACTGGTTTTATTACACAAGATGGACACTACCAATGGACTTGCCTTCCGTTTGGCTTAAAAACAGCACCAGCAATATTCCAAAGAATACTAAGCAACATTTTAAAAAAAAATAATTTAAAAAATTTTGCAGAAAATTACATAGATGATATACTTATATTTTCACCAACTTTTGAAAAACATATAGAACACATCAAACAAGTTTTAAACGCAATATTAAAAGAAGGATTTCGATTAAAATTTAAAAAATGTACATTTGGTTCAAATTCTGCAAAGTATCTCGGACACATAATAGAAAATAATGCCGTTCGTCCAATAAAAGATAATTTAATAGCAATAGAAAACTTTCCACAACCAAGAACCCAAAAAAATATTAGACAATTTTTAGGCAAAATAAACTTTTATCATGAATATATTCCGAAAAGTGCGATATTATTAGACCCACTCCACAAATTACTTAGGAAAAATGAAAAATTTATATGGACAGAGGAATGTGAAAAATCATTTCAACAAACAAAAAAGTTACTGTGCTCAAAACCAATTTTAGAGATATTTGACCCAAACTTAGAAATAAAACTGTACACAGATGCATCAATAGAAGGAATAGCAGCAGTGTTTAAACAAACACAATTTGATGGAAAAGATAAACCGATAGCATATTTTTCAAAAAAACTAACAGAAACACAAAAGAAAAAAAAAGCAATATATTTGGAATGTTTGGCTATAAAAGAAGCAATAAAATATTGGCAGCAGTGGCTTATTGGAAAAAAATTTATAGTATATTCAGACCATAAACCATTAGAAAATCTAAATATTAAAGTAAGAACAGACGAAGAACTAGGTGATTTAACTTACTATTTATCGCAATATGATTTTACAATAAAATATATCCCAGGAAAAGAAAATATAGAAGCAGACTGTCTTAGCCGAAATCCGGTATTAGAACCAGAAATAAATAACGAAGAATTTTTAAGAATAATAAATTTAATAGAAATAGATGAAATCAAAATAGATCAAGAAAAAAACAAAGAAATACAAAAATCAAATAAAATGTTAATAAAAAGAAATAAAATTTTTTATAAAAAGAGTAGAAAAAAAGAAAAAATAATACTATCAGAAGAGTTTAGTAAAAAATTGATTAAAAAAATACACAAAGAATGGTTTCATATTGGAATAAAACAAATGATGGCTAGAATAAGCACAAACTACACAGCGAAGAATTTAACAAAAAATATAATCAAAACATGTAGAGAATGTAAAATATGTATAGAAAATAAATCAAGAGGTCAACTTAAATACGGCCAAATGTCACATTTAGGCCCAGCAAAAAAACCTTTTGAAATTGTCTCAATAGATACCATTGGTGGATTTGGAGGAAATAGATCAACAAAAAAATATTTACACCTCCTAGTAGATCACTTTACCAGGTATGCTTATATAATAACATCTAAGACACAAACGGCAAGTGACTTTATTAAACTAGTAAGAAAAATAATAGATACTGAACAAATAGAAATGATTTTGTCAGATCAGTACCCAGGAATAAACTCAAAAGATTTCAAAGATTTTTTGGAACACAATAATATCAAAATAGTTTTGACAGCTGTTAATGCGCCATTTTCTAACGGATTAAATGAAAGACTCAATCAAACAATAGTTAATAAAATTAGGTGCAAATTAAACGAAAACCAAAATAAAAAAGCTTGGACATCAATAGCTCATGAATGTATAAAAAAGTATAATGAGACAGAACATTCTGTTACAGGATTCACACCGCAATATTTACTAGATGGGACTGATGTAAGCATAACACCTCAAGAATTAATAACAATAGATAACAAAGACATCTGGCTAAAGAATAGACAAACAGCAATAGAAAATACCATTAAATCGCACAATTATAACAAGAAAATATTTGATAAAAACAGAAAAAATCATATATTTGAAATTGGAGATCTAGTATATATAGAAAATGGAAACAGACTAAATAGGAGAAAAATGGATAGATTACGAATTGGACCTTATGAAATAATAAATAAAATTTCAGAGTCTATATATCAAATAAAAACAGAAAAAAATAGAAAACCAGATTTATTTCACATAACAAAATTGGTTCCAATGAATATGGAACTAAATGACGACGATTTTAGTGAGAAAGAAATGTAAATAAAACAAAATGCAATGAGATGTTCCAATTTTCGGCTAATACGGAGGGGGGGAGATGTAAAGAAAGTATACTCTCTTTAAATACAAATAAAGCGTGTCCTTTGATAGGTGATTGATAGAGGGGGTAAGGATATTGAAGGTAAGAAGTGAAACAATAGAGAAGAGAGAGGAAAAGGAGTAGTAACAGATATAAACTCAGAGAGAAAGGGAGTGCGAACAAATAAGGATCAAGAAGCAAGTGAAATATAAAATTACAGTCTTCAGTGTAAAATATAAAATACAATAGAGATAATAGACTTATATTTTCGTTCCTCTACTTTTTTCAGGTAAAATTACGCTGTAAATATTGTAAATATTGTATAATAATTATTAAATAAACTCTATTTTTTTCAGAGTAACAAATATTAGTTTATTTTTCTCGTATCTATTGTTATAAATATAAAACATTATATACATATACCAGTAGGACTTCGCCTTCCCTGCGCACTTCATGCACCAACCCCCTACTGTTTTTACTTAAAATAACAGTCGTGTGATTTAATATATAAAATATTAATGTATATAATTTTAAAGTTTTCATAATATAATATACTTTATGAATTTATATAAATTAGTATCAATGGATCGAATTTCATCCAGTTTTTAACAATAAATATGATGCTTAGATATGTTCAACTTTTTTTATTAGTAACTAAAATTTTCAAATACGTAGCAACATTATTTTGTTTATTATATCTATAGATAGATAATAAACACAAAACTTTTAAATCAAATCTTCCACGTAAAAATAACGATTTTTTAAAAATATTTTAGGTCTACATCCAGTCAAGATTAAATGTAGATCTCAGAAAACACAACTTTTGATCACTTTTGTCGACCTAAAGAAATATTTTTAAATGTACTAGCCAAAAAGCAAATTTGAAAAATCGGCAAAAGCCAATTTTTCGGGTATAACTTTACAAGTTAAAGTCATTCATATTTGGCATAAAAAAAAATTATACATCTCTGTAAATTACATATTTTTATTAACCTTCTTCGTTCTTATAATATTTCTTAAACCTTGAGAAAAAATAAAAATAATAACTATTATGATTACAGTTTGACAGCTTGCATTTTATACATATAAGTGGTCAAAAAAATTTATAGATCATTAAAACAAATTTTTTTTGTATGATAAATTTTTATCGGAAGTGTAGTCCTAATAGCCTACAAGGTATAGAAAAAAAATAAAAAACTAGTGGTTTTGTGTCTAATTTGATAATAAAACATTCAAAACTGGATTGTAAAATTTATAAAGTTTAGATCATCTAAAGTACATTGTAAGTACGCTGTTGTAGCCTGATTAAAATTTGAATTTGTGTATAAGCTAAACTTTTTGTTCTGGCGATAAATTTATCAGTTAACCCTAGCATGTTAAACCTGAACCTTTTACATTTTGGCCACTTATTTAATATGCTTACAGATACATCTGTGTTTATCTAATTATCAGTGATATAAGAATTTTTATTGTTACTATTTTTAGCATACCATAACTTATAAAAAATTATTTTTACTAGTATAATATTAAAACGTAATTTAAAAATCGTAAACGTCGCCAATAAATATGACAGTTCAATTATTTAAGAAATTCTATTAATATGTGTTACGTCGAAGAGAGATTGGAAAGAAGGTGCGTCACGGGAATAATAAACATTAACTATGGTAAGTAAATTGATAAAGGGTTCTATAATTATACAACTAAATTATGCAAAAGTATTTATTAAGTTACAAGTACACGTTTTTGGCGTATAATATTTTGATTGAAATTAACCCTTAAAACTAAGACTAGCTAGTTTCATGATTACTGACACATTTTAAAATACTTTATTACTTAAAGTACAATACTCCGTCAGTCTATTATGTTTTAATTACAACGTTTTTTCTTAATTGCACCAGCTTCTTCATTTCTGGGCTAATTTCTTTTCTTTATTATGTAAAAGTATTTAATAAGTTTTAAAAAATTATACACATCCTCTTGTGTATAATTTCTTTGATACAGCTTCTTTTTTTCTTTTTTTTTTCTTCTCTTTGCCCATCTTAGTCAACTGTCATTAAGTACAAATTAACAAAATATCAATGGTTGTATTTGCTTTAAGGTTAAATTATAAGTACAGTTTATTTATATATTTTTCATTGATTTTAATTATTTAATAACATTTAACGATACTGAATAAATAGTAAGCAATAAGTATACAGGCAACTTCCATGTTGTAAGTACTTACATTATGTATAAAACTTAAAAAATCTAAGTAAGTATACAAAAGACGTCTTTGAACAGCCGTGTTTGCACTTACTATTTACGATGTGTCAAGCATTGGGACTGCAATATTCATCGTCTGATGTCTGATTGCCTAATAGATGGCCACCTGGCCAAACACTGGGGCGCAAAATTTCAAACTGATTTATTGGTACCAATACATGTGCACTTACAATTTCGATACAAAATGTCATCAAGTATAACAGTTTTTACTTTTTATTTATATTTGACATAATATAAGTCATTGTAAAATTTTAAAACATGCGAAAAAATGTTATGTTCAACTTTTGTCACCTTATAAAAAAATTGACTTTTCTAAATAACTAGCTAAGAAGAGCATGCGTGCTTGAACTGACTTATGATGGCTTTATTTGTACATTATTATACACCTTATAAACAATTACTTGACGTCAGGTTCTTATTATACTTATAAATGAAGGTACACACAGTGATATTCAACACATATTATTATGAAACTGTGGGCCAAAAGCCTAATAATCTATATTTTTCATGTAAGTGTCCCACAGCTGGGCAGTGGCCGACCACTGGTACAGTTACCTTACGAGAAATTCTAATGGATAAGAAATTTTACTTCAAAATTTTTCTAATTTTGCTAAGAGAAAAAAGTCTACAAAAATAATTACTTTTTAATTAATGAAAACCTTAGACATTTTTAAGTGTCTGTCGTGCCCTCAGAAGACAAAATATTGTTTATCAGTCATGCCCACCAAACCAGAGCGGGTACACAGACCCACTCTGAAAAGATAAACAAATATTTCTTATAGAGTAAACTTAGCACCCTTGAAAATAAAGACGGTGCTTGCATCTTGGGCACAATTATACTAAAAACCTGGCTCCTTAGACAAGATTTTTTACTTTGTGCCCAAGGAACAAAATCCCATTAAATTAGTAGAAATATACAATAAGAAAAAACTTGCTCTTGTTTTTCCACAGTAACTTTTAGAATTCTCATTTATATATAAATCCTCTTTGTTTGCTAGTAGAGGTAATTCCTAAAAATTTTTTTCAATACAAAAGCGTATTGTAGTATTAGTAGTAATAAAATAAGTGTTGAGTTTAGCTTAAACGCTGATTCGAAGACCGCACTATAGATACCATTTTCGGGAGTGGGAGGTGATGCTCACCTGCATCATGTATAAAAGTGGCTCGCTCACATTGTAGATTTCTTAATACGTCGAGCGGTTACACTATAGTGTTCCAAAATACATTGTCCAGCGTTGATAGACAGTATTGTTTTAAGTCTCCTGCGATATAGTCTACGGCTAGGCCTAGAGCTCGCGACAGCCCGGGAAAAGGCAAGAAAGTAAGTCTAACTATTTTTACCTTAAAGTTTTATTAAATTTTTTTTTTCTTTTTTAACTTAACAACTTATTATTATCGCGAGCTCTAGGCCGCTTCAGTGGCGGGTGTCCTTGACGCCCAACGCTACTGTAGAAATCCCCTTCTTTCCTAAAGTCCTGTAGCTCTTCGTGCTAGATTTAAGTATGCAATGGAGGCCCCTGAAAATAACATTTATGTGAGCTGCGTTAACTCCATACGCATCCCTTTCATTTCATCCTAACATTCACGCCCAAATACTAACACTCTTAATTAATTGTTTTCGGAATCTAACAGCTGACCTTCGGAATGTAACTCCTTTCCTGACAAAAGTATCTGCCACCTTCCCGTGGTTTTTGTTGAGTAGTGGACGTAAAATTCTTTTAGTATTCAGTAGTTTTTGATGCCATGAATTTTCTAAGTTTTTAATCATTTAAAAGATTCAAAAAAAAATTTTTTAAGTTTTTACGACCACTAGCCAAGAGCAGATAAAATTCTTATTTATTGACAAAATAGTATTAAGCTTCTATGATTTCAATTATTTTTATTAATTTAAACAAATGGTATTGTTATATTAGAAGATATGAGATGTACAAAGAGGAGAGCAGAAACAAGAAGAAAAATTCCTCGACCAGGAGCTGCATTATGGTATTGCTGGTTTGTATTTTACAGTCATTGCTGTAGCAGGTCTATTTTCTCTGTTCTCCATTTTTCTTTTATTTTACTGTCTGACGATTTTTTTTCTGTTGACTTTCCACTTTGTTTTTTTTTTCCTCTCTTTGTCTCTTCGATACACACGCATGCGTGCTTGCACTCAAAAAAACATACATACACTCACGTACGTCTCTACTGATTAAAGTGTAAGTTAAGTTATCTTGTATCTGTTCACACAACAAACAAATTTTTTAAATGCAACTCCTTCATCATTCATTCTCTTTACCTGTTTAAGTATTATTTTCACTATAGATTTTACGATGAGTAAGTTTATCGAGGTTAGTAGTAATGAAAAAAATTTTATTAGCTTTTAAAACTCTAATGCACACTAATTATTCTGTCTGGAATTTTCAACTTTGCTATTTCTATATTTCTTGCTATTTGTTTGATCGACTTATTGATAAATAAGACATGTCTTTGAATGTTAGCCGGTTCTTTTTTAAATATTTTCATTCTGTGATCAAGTATGAACTCGTATCACTATCAAGTGCATAATAATACGTCAACTTTTAGTGTTTGACTTGCCTCACAGTACTTAAAAGTTTGTGTACAGTGAGCATCGCACGGGTTAAAAGTAAATAAACGGCAATGTTTTAAACAATATAACGTCATTAGTTAAATTTCGTAAGACAGAATTTGTAACCTAATTTTACGCAGATGTAAGAGATTTTTTTTTTAACGTAATGCAGAAATAGTAATTTTTAATCAAATTTTGTTATGAAAGTTAATTTATAAGTCATTTGGGCTAAATCTCCGTCAAATTTTGCATTATTCACTAATAATTATATACAATTTCTTAGCTTTATCGTTAGCTTTCTACAGAACTGCTATGAACAATATTCACGCGCTATGCTATCGGTTAAAAAATTTCAAGGTTTCAAGAAATGCAGTTTAACGAAAATTAAGAAAATTCTTTTTTTTTCAACTTTAATTTGCACAAATATGGTGAAAAATAGGACCTTACAAAAATTTGGATTGCACCATTGGAAAGATCAACCTTGAAAATGGTGTAAATGATGCTTTATCAATTTGTTATAAATATATTTTAATGTTTATTAGTTCGGTTGGAAAGAATGCTTCAAATCTTAGAGAAAATCAATTTCAGCGGCTCAAGGACAAAAAATTGCAAAAAACTCAAACCTTAAAATTTTTGTGTAGATAATAATGTTTATTACTTACGCCTCGTGTATTCTTCTTATCGTATTTGTTTCAACTACAAAAACTATTTCTTTATTTTCGTTATCTTTATTTCAAACCAAATAGCTTACATTTCGACAAAAAGCGACTAATATTTAAGTGCTTACCGTTTCAGTAATTCTCTTGATACTGATATGCTCCACTACATCATACTCTATTATTGTGTGTATTGGTTTTAGATAATGACTCCTCCTCTACAAGGAGGAACATTTTTTTTAAATTTTTTGTCTATTTGAATGACTCTTTTCAATTTCTTTTACTTTTAGCGCAAAGTGCAACTGTCGGTTTTCGTCCTCAGGCCACACTTAAAGCCCTAATGACGTAGTTTACTCTGTCATTTGTTTTTTGCCTCTACCTTTTGGGAATTATTTAGGAGCTTCATACCTTTTGACCACTTACTAAGCAAGTATGACAGCGAGCGTGAAATTTATAAATTTTGCCTAGCTCTAAAAAAGTGTATTTAATTGAATTATGTAACACCATACCGCAAATATCTTTTAAGTTTTTATTACTGGAGACAATACGTATAAGGCTGAATTTATTAATAAAATCGATAAAAAACATTTTATAAGAAACTTTAAAGATTCAAATCGTGTATCACGAAACGATACATTTAATAAATCTTTATGTGTCTTCGGGTAATATCCATATTAATTTTTCACAACATTTTTTGTGAAGGTTAATTTAATTATTAGAAGTGAAAGAACGTTAAATTGTCAAAAATTAAAAACTTTATCATACCTATAGTTATGAGACAATAAACGAAAAAAAAAATGCTACAAAAATATTATACGCACACTACTCGATAAAAAACAACGAAAACGTGACAGATTCTTTCGCCGGAAATGAACGAGGACAAAAAAAATTTCTACTTATAGTATTATGCTTATAAAATACTACGGTACTTCAACAGAGTCACTTTAACTCTTGACAACAAGAATCACTAAATTAAGTCCATCCTCACAACGAAAGAAATTTAGTGGGTTCATTACAAAAATTTCTTACAATGTAGGTTAACATAATCAGCTGAGATAAATTATTTAAAGCAACACCTGTTACATTTTGAATTTAATGAACGGTTTATTTAAGTAAGTAGCAAAATATCGAAATTTTTGAATTATAAAAAAAATGTTTCCTGGTGCCTCGCAATATTGTTTTTCAGACGTCTATTTTTACTCCTGTTTTTGTTGATCCAAATATGGTAAAATGGGGTATAGTAGGACAACGCAGAAATTGCAGAGTATAGTGGGACAGGAGGAGAAAATCATGACTGGTAAATTTGTTCGTCAAAATTTGTCCTTAAAAAATTTCCTAATATTCCTTTATCTTTTAGCTAGAAAAGACTCCCAAAATTGATTGTGGTAAACGTTCAAGGGAGAATGAAAAAAAACATTTTATCAAGCTGTCCAAGTACTCGTTTAATGCATACGTCTTAAACGAGGAATTTCGCCCATTTTAGATGTGATACTAAAGTTGACTATCAAGATGATATACCGAAAATAAAACTTTTTTTGTACGTTCAAACTATTTATACGTAATAATATGACACTAAAGAACAAGTTTTATTAATTAAATTTAAAAAAATAATAACTTCGTCATAAAAGATAGCCTGTCCTAGTATACCCTTATTTTCTGCAAACACCATGTAGAAGTGGAACGAGGCTTATCATTGCTGTCCCACTACTGCATCCTTTTTTTTAAAAACTAAGTGGTAGTGGGACAAGTACTTGACAAGACCAATTTCTATTTTTAAAGACTGTGATTTCATGCTTTTTACTATAGTAATCGTGCGAGTGTCATCAGTTTAATCTTTAAAAGTAAAATTAAACTTAAATATATTTGTAGAATTAGTAGTTAAGTGAATGAGAGTATTGTTACCTAGTAAAAAGACATAATCTGAAAACTAACCTTAATGCAATCTGTATTAATCCATCATACCCAATGTAAAAAAATCAACTTTGCAGAAAATGATATATATTTTTAATAATTAATTTTCAGCATACTAATATTGGAAAAAAAACTGAACAAAATCAATACCTCTGAAAATTGTCAACAGAAAAATACAGGTATTAGTTTACTCACATTATATTTTCATTTGGTAATTCAGCCTTTAAAACTTGCTTCTTATCTCAACAGAAGAATCAAATAATTCTCCTTTAAAAATGATATTTTCTGTATCTAATCTTAATTTTAAGACCAAGAAGGAAGCAGCTAAGGAAAACCAACAAGCAGTTTCAAGAGAGTAAAAAAACTGTTAGTAACAAAAAAAAAATTATTTTGAGAATTAATAACTAAAAAAAAAATTTTAAATAAGAAAAGTAGAATGCAAATAATGACTCAATAGTACAGGAAAAAAAAAAAGTTTATCTAAACTAGTAGACAGTGAGAAAGCATTAAGTGCGTGTGAAGTTCATATATTGCAGAGCAAAATAAAAAGAAATAAAAAAAATTTTAAGACCTTAGAAACTAATATTTATTTAAAACTTGTGTTCACTATTATTTTCGTAGTTTGTATTATTAATAATTATATTATTTAGTTTATGTTGTATTAGACAATATTTTTTCCTTTATTATTAACGGACATAGTGACTAGGGATTTTGAGATATCGTTAAAAAAAATATAAATAAAACAGAAATCCCTATTAATCTATTATTTTTAATATTTATATACGAGCTCTCAAAAGTGATAAATTAAAAATTGTGTTCTTACATATGCAAATAAGATTTTAATGTACTGCCCCACTACTACCACATACAGTGTCCTACTTCTGCCAAAATCCTCAAAGACTATGTCCCACTACTGCAGATTTCACGACTTATTTGAAAAGTTATTTAATTAAACGGGTAATGAAACGCACAGTCAATAAAGATTGTTTCCTTGAGTAAAGACCTATATTTTTAATAAAAAAAAAAATTTAGGTGAATTAGCATTTGTGGAACTTCAAAAATGGAAAAAAAATATTTTTTGCTTAAAAAAGTGTCCCACTGTACCCCATTTTACCTTAGTTTGGAAAAATAATAATAATAATAATAAATAAATTAATAAATAAACTTAATTAAATAAATTATAGAGACAACTTTTTTTATCGTCAACCAATCCATCCAGTATCCAAAACTAATAATTGTTTACTGTTGCTTGACAAAAGTAAAGAAAATGAGTTGAAAGTGAATAAAATAAATTAAAGAATGATAGTCTTCGCAGCTAGTATTAATGTGATAATGTAACATCACACAAAGCACGAAATTGCTTAATAACATTTTGTACGCAGAGATAACTTTTATCTACTCTTGAAAACTATCAGTAACAAACGTCTACAAAAGTTTTTTTTTTCTGAAGTAATTAAAGTATCGAAAATTTAAAAAAAGTTAACGCATCAAAAAGTGAAAAATACTACAAGAATGATACGTTTACTACTCAACTAAACAACGGCACGGTGGAAGATGCTTTCGTCAGAAAAGGATAAGGAGAACGAATAGGCAACTGCTAGATTCAGTGGAAAATTAGACCATGAGGCACTCAAGTCAATGCACTTATGTTCACAGCTTACGTTAAATCATGATGTTATGGGCATGAAAAGTAAATTGATTTCCAAACAAATATAATGAGTGAAAGAAAAAAAATTAATGAACAAGTAAATGTGCATTTGATCACCCACTAAGCAAGTATGACAGCGAGCTTGAAATTTATAAATTTTGCCTAGCTCAAAAAAAGTGTATTAAATTGAATTACAAGACTGAAATAAAATAATCTACAAAACTTTAAATGCATGTAAATAATTGCAGAATATTTGGCTGTGTTTTTTTATTTCTTGAGGTGTAAATCCAACAAACTGTGTGACTGAAAAGGCTATGCCATTCCCAATGCAACTGTTCAGCTAAATATTCCATGATTGTGGATGTTCACTATAAAGAAGTGTAATCCTCTTTATTTTGACTTTGTCTGCAATATTGACATGGACATCAACAACAATTAAACAAGGGTGGATAAAAATTAAACGTAAATAATCTTGACCAGCCTATACGGAAGTAAAAGCTAAAAATAGAAACTTTTGTCCTATATTAAAATATAACATATTAAAATAATCCTCCCACATAATAGGAAATCAATAATTTGATATTAAGCTTAGTTAATAACTAGAATCAAATGAATTTTTATTTCTAAAGCTATAAAAATTTAACTGGGTACTTAAATATTTCACAATAAACATCATATTGCACAAAAATATTTCACATTACAGTAACTACCAATCCAATTGTATGTATTACTTAATCTTGAAGTTTAATTATCAAAACAAGATACTAGTGTGCGGGGAAGCTTGTTAAGACAAACATTTTTTTACCAGTTTGGAAACACTCATAAAATTTGTCCTTGTGTTGCAAGTCTATATAAAACATTTTTTGTATACTAAAGTGTACTGATTTTAAAAAGATATAACCAATTATTTTCATTCAATACAAAATACCTATCTGTACTTTGGTAAACGTAAATTGCGGCATACGTTTTACTACACTAATATGCTGTGTTACATCGATAACATGTTGGTCATATTACATTTAATTTTCACGTACAAAGCTATTTTTGATCGTATGTATTAACAAAAGGGTCTCTAGTTTAGAAATAGTTATTTGTATTTTCTGATTGAAGTGTAAGCTCTGCTACAAAGGAAAAAAGGTTTCTTCTTTTTTCATCGCTTTGACACCTTTTTCATTTTTTAAAAGAAAGTAAATGTAATCTTAGGAAGCTTAACGTAAAAACAATTACTTCAGTTAACTTACATGATAATAAAAAATTATTAAAAATTGATTTATTTTAAATCAATAGAATACGCATTTATATACAGTACGTCATACAGTAAGAAAGGAGTTGCATGCGACAGGAAAAAAAATGAATTTATTGGTGTGACAAAAATACACCACAACATTTCAGGTGTAGTAAGAGATTAGATAATCTCGACCATTTCCTAACATATTTAATTGCTCAAACATTCCTGTTTATTTTTTTCCTTGAATTTTTACGTTAACAAGCGTTTAAAAAGTAAAAATTATGCATTACGCTGAAAATTTGGCAATAACTCATTTTGTTATGAGGAGAATGCTTAGGGAAAGTTGTTACCACAATTCAAATAAACAAGGTAAAATAGGTATAAAAATTATAAATGATTCCTAAAACGTTAAAGTCAAGAAACAAACGACTTAGTAAGTTACGTCTTTAGGGTGCAAAGTGCAGCTCAAGGAGATAAAGTTGCAAGAAACTTAAACCTTAAAATTTTTGTGTAGATAATAATATTTATTACTTACGCCTCGTGTATTCTTCTTATCATATTTTTATCAACTACAAAAACTATTTCTTCGTTTTCGTTATCGATATTTCAAACCAAATAGCTTACATTTCGACAGAAAGCGACTAGAATTTAAGTGCTTACCGTTTTAGTGATTCTCTTAATACTGATATGCTCCACTACGTCATACTCTATTATTGTGTGTATTGGTTTTAGATAATGACTCCTCATCTACAAGGAAGAACATTTTTTTCAAATTCTTTGTCTATTTGAAAGACTCTTTTCAATTTCTTTAACTTTTGGCGCAAAGTGCAACTGTCGGTTTTCGTCCTCAGGCCACACTTTAAGCCCTAATGACGTAGTTTACTCTGTCATTTGTTTTTTGTCTTTACCTTTTGGGAATTATTTATGAGTTCTATACCTTTTGTCTGTTTTTTTTTTTCTCAATCATGGCAATGTCTTTTTTTAACATTGTTTTCATAAGCTAAGATACAGTTACAGAATTTTTAACTTGAACAAAAACTTTTACGGATCAAACGCTTGTTGATGCGAAAAACTAAGAGGAAAATATAAAACAAAAATAAAAAAATAATAATACAATGTTTTATCTAAACTATCTTATAATAAAAATACTAGAAATCATAGACTATGAGTCCACTTTTACATCACAGCCGAAGTCAAGCTTATATTTACTATTGTGGGGAATAAACTATTTATTTGAAATTAAAAACGAGCCTAGGACAATGAGCCGAATCGGACGATGAGCCGAATCGGACGTTCAGCCGAAAACTCGGACATTGAGCCGAACAAACAAAAGCATACGCAATGCAGCCAACTGAAGCGGGCCAAACTCAAATCGTATTAAAAATAGGTAATGTCAGCCTGCGCGCACAAACTGCAGATGGCGCGGCTGCATCTAAAAAGCATGCCCGACAAAGTTAGCGTTTTTTTTTACATCGGGGCTATCGAGTGCGACGTCTAGGTATGTGGACTCGCCGCAGACGGTGTCTAGGAGGTGCTTCCCAGGAAGTGAAGCTTTTTTCACGTCTGGGCTATCGAGTGGGACGTCTAGGTATGTGGACCCGCCGCAGACGTTGTCTAGGAGATGCTCCCCAGGAAGTGAAGCTTTTTTCACGTCTGGGCTATCGAGTGGGACGTCTAGGTATGTGGACTCTCCGCAGACGGTGTCTAGGCGGTGCTCCCCAGGAAGTGAAGCTTTTTTCACGTCTGAGCTATCGAGTGGGACGTCTAGGTATGTGGACCCACTGCAGACGTTGTCTAGGAGGTGCTCCCCAGGAAGTGAAGCTTTTTTCACGTCTGGGCTATCGAGTGGGACGTCTAGGTATGTGGACTCTCCGCAGACCGTGTCTAGTCGGTGCTCCCCAGGAAGTGAAGCTTTTTTCACGTCTGGGCTATCGAATGGGACGTCTGGGTATGTGGACCCGCCGCAGACGTTGTCTAGGAGGTGCTCCCCAGGAAGTGAAGCTTTTTTCACGTCTGGGCTATCTAGTGCGACGTCTAGGTATGTGGACTCGCCGTAGACGGTGTCTAGGTGGTGCTTCCCAGGAAGTGAAGCTTTTTTCACGTCTGGGCTATCGACTGGGACGTCTAGGTATGTGGACCCACCGCAGACGTTGTCTAGGAGGTGCTGCCCAGGAAGTGAAGCTTTTTTTACGTCTGGGCTATCGAGTGGGACGTCTAGGTATGTGGACTCTCCGCAGACGGTGTCTAGGAGGTGCTCCCCAGGAAGTGAAGCTTTTTTCACGTCTGGGCTATCGAGTGGGACGTCTAGGTATGTGGACCTTCCGCGGATGGTGTCTAGGCAGTGCTCCCCAGGAAGTGAAGCTTTTTTCACGTCTGGGCTATCGAATGGGAAGTCTAGGTATGTGGACCCACTGCAGATGTTGTCTAGGAGTTACTCCCCAGGAAGTAGGAAAACTTCTATTGATGCACTGTTTTTAGTGCAGTAAGTTCACTTTTCCGCACTGTATGTGAGAAGTATTTGCTAGCAACAGTGTAGGAAAGATTTTCCGTACAGGAAACAGTGCAGGAAATATTTTCCACGCACTATTACGCAGAGTCCTTGTCGCAACTTATGTGGGACGATTCCCACACTCGTGTCGGCAACTCTGGCCACTATTACGAGTTTGTCACTACTTAGATGGGAAAAAGTTTTGTCCCCACTTTTCAGGTAATAAACTATTGTTTAGTATATATATATATTCACGAGGCAAAATATTGAAAAATAAATGTTTGAAAACATATTTTATACCTCTTGAATCACTATAATGCTCTAACTGTCATTAATGATAAATTCTTAATGAATATTTTCCTAGAAATTATTGCATCCTGTTATTATTAAAATAAGTATTCCTTTGGGGCTCCTTAAATAATACGATTCTGTGCGCTCTACTTCTTTAAAGTCATTAATTAAGGTAGTAAATATCATTATATATACTACTATTTTTTAATATAATAATTAATTTTAGAAGTTTAAATATAATGGTACTACTTAACATTTAATTGCTATTTAATATTGGTATTTATATTCTGTAATGCTATTGTTATTAATAATTATTTTTATTTGTTTTTGGTATAGCCACTGCTCCATTAACTCTGAAAAAAAGAGTAGAAATCTATCATACAAAGTAATTACAGTTGATACTGTGCAACATTTGATTTTGTATGATAGCGATTTTGTTAAGGCTGTACGTGACACAAAAAAATGGTTTATGGATGCCACGTTCAGTATTGTTCCTAGAATTGATAATATATATCAGTTTCTAACAATTATGGTGGAAAAGTATGGTAATGTAATGGAAAAATTAAGTACTTATGGTTGTATTAGAAGATTATAAATGCGTCTATCTTTTAATTTTCATGAAAAAAATTCTTTGAGAATGATAAATTATCGATGAAGTTTTGATTAATTCTATTAACAATGAAGTTTAGAGGTGCCAATCGGCAGAAATATATTAAAATATATTGAATGATAATTATTTTTATTATTTTAACCAATAAAAAGTCCTTACTTCTAAAAGATTATTTGAAAATTCATGTACACGACAGATAAAAAATTTCCGTTGTTGGCATGAACAAAGAAAAAAAACTATAAAATAATCTTACATTTTTCAAAACATTTTATTATGTTCAAAATTAAAACCATAAAATAAAGCTTACACGAGCATTTTCATGAATTGAGATAAATGATTATCCTTAATTATCTGTTCCCCTGTTAGAAATCATAACCGGAAAGATTCTCAGGAAAGCATTTTATGAACAGAATTTCTGGCCTGTATGTTTTGGCCAGATTTTAGTCTATGTATGTTCATAATTTCTGGCCAAAATTTATTCCCCTAATTTATGGCCAAAATATGCCCAAATTATGAAAATTAAATCGACTGAATGATTACATTTATGTTCTACATTTGGCCAAAAATTGGCCAAAATTTGATTTGTGCTTACATATGTGTTTTAGTTCTCTCGACTCTTTGGAGGCTCGTCGGTTCGGTATTATACTTTTCAGTATTTAAAAAGATTTAAGTTTAGTAATTTTTACTTCGTTGATATTTGTTAAAAACATAATAAATAGATATATGTTGTAAAGAAAGGAAAAAAAAATTTTTATTTAAAAAATGAATAAAAAATAACCTGTAGAGGTTATGTATGCATGCATGTGCTTGTTTATATCTATAACTTTTTTATTTGTACTTATTAATATTGATTCAAGAAAACGAGTAAAAAAATTTCGTAAAAAAAAAAATTTTTATGAAAAACGTTTAAAATTATTGAATAGTTTCCATATAAGGTTCCTTAATTTATTCATAAATAATGGCCAACGTATGATGATATTATGTACATTTTTTTCTGGGCAGAAATAATGTTAGATTAATGCCGGAAAAAATGTTACATTTATATCCAGTTTCTAGCCAAGATTTATGCACACATTTTGGCCATAAATGATGGTTTCTGGCCAATTTTTAGCCAAATTATCGTCATGATTTCCACCAAGGTTATAGCACAATATTAAGAACCAACTAAAAATTTATTTAATATAGAAATTAGAAAATTTACAGATGATCCATGAAAAGTCTTACATAAACTTGTATTGATTCATTTTTAATATAGGGATTACCGGTGTTTTA
Organism: Copidosoma floridanum; assembly: GCF_036245765.1. Taxonomy (NCBI): domain Eukaryota; kingdom Metazoa; phylum Arthropoda; class Insecta; order Hymenoptera; family Encyrtidae; genus Copidosoma; species Copidosoma floridanum. Next base: position 21,375,061 of record NW_028321878.1, on the reverse strand, counting down.
CTCTCTCATGGGACGAAGAAGAACCGTTGACTATGAGGCTGTATTTTTATTTATTAAAAACGAGGTTGGCTATTTAATACCACAGTACGTCATGTCTGATTACAAAAAGGGCATGCGAAAAGCAATGAAAATAGTTTTTCCTCAAATCCGGATGAGTGGATGTCTATTCCACTTATGCCAAGTACGTACACTAACTTAAATAAGAATTAGGATAATTATATGAAAAGTGATTCGTTTAAGTCCATTGCCCAGATACAAAAAAAAGGACGATTTAATCTTATGTTTTCCAGTACAGAAAAAGTTGGTCAATTCCCTACAGAATTTCCCCAGGTACATGGGATAAACAGTTTTGTCCAAATCAGAAGTTGGCTTCATTAATTTATTTATTTAACAATTGATAAATAAATGCAAATTTTGTATTTAGTTTTTTTCTTATATCTCCGCTTCTATTGCTCTTAGAGAAACTTCACGACTGAAAATCTCTTCATCTTAAAAGTTCCTACGAAATAGACACTTTTGTGAATCCATTAATTATTGTTAATAACACGTTAATGGCAAGAAAGTACGAAAAAAAATTTTTATACCGAAAAACTTTCGACCGACGTAGAAAAAAAATTTTATGTCAATTTAATAAACGCAACAGTGAGAAAATATAGATATGAAGTTGTACAACAAAAAGCTATTTGTAAAATTGCAAAATAATTATTAGTTTTTTGTTAATTAATTTTTCAATGTAAAACTTTGAAATGTTATTACAAACTTCATGGTTGGTTTATCGACATTTCACTTCAGTAAAAATATTGTATTTGATATAAATAATGATAACAAATAAAGAAAATTGATTTTTGTACATTTTGACGTTTTGCCACAAAAAATTTTATTTTGCAACTTGATCAATTGCAAATATCTCAGACAATTTTACATACTTTTTTTCAAGAAATGGTATTATATTGATCATAAGAAAACATGAATATAAAAAAAAATGCTCTAGCGGCTCTAGTTTACTCTGAAGCCGAGGTACAAGAAATAGACGTTTTCTGCAATAACGGGCTAACTAAATTTTTTATTGCAAAAAAAATTGTATATCATCTTCATGTGTTTCTGCATCACACTGCCAGAGCACTTTTTTAATTTCATTGAAAACAAAGCTGTGCGCATGGAGCAACACACGGGCTGTGGCGCCTGTGGCTGGCGTTTGAGTTTAAATAAGTTTTTATACGCAATTGTACAGTTACATACATATTATTTTACATTGGACATGCTTAATTACCAAATTAAATACAAAAACTAATAACAAAAAAAATATCGTTATTTAAATTTTCCTGTACATTAAATTTTAGCTTTTTTTTGATACATTAATATTAAGCTTTTTTTGATGATCTACTTTTACAATAACTATCGTCTATCTCACTATATGTTGCACCATCTATCATAGCACACATACAGTCGTTATCATCTACAAACTCTTGCGTGAAATCGGTATCAGTTTCGTCGTCTATTCTGGGTGGTATTTTGTCCCAGACTTGAAAAAAGCTTTAATTCCTGGGGAGTAACTCCTAGACACCGTCTGCGGAAGGTCCACATACCTAGACTTCCCACTCGATAGCCCAGACGTGAAAAAAGCTTCACTTCCTGGGGAGCACCTCCTAGACAACGTCTGCGGCGGGTCCACATACCTAGACGTCCCACTCGATAGCCCAGACTTGAAAAAAGCTTCACTTCCTGGGGAGCATCTCCTAGACAACGTCTGCGGCGGGTCCACATACCTATACGTCTCACTCGATAGCCCAGACGTGAAAAAAGCTTCACTTCCTGGGGAGCACCTCCTAGACAACGTCTGCGGCGGGTCCACATACCTAGACGTCCCACTCGATAGCCCAGACTTGAAAAAAGCTTCACTTCCTGGGGAGCATCTCCTAGACAACGTCTGCGGCGGGTCCACATACCTAGACGTCTCACTTGATAGCCCAGACGTGAAAAAAGCTTCACTTCCTGGGGAGCACCGCATAGATACCGTCTGCGGAGAGTCCACATACCTAGACGTCGCACTAGATAGCCCAGACGTGAAAAAAGCTTCACTTCCTGGGGAGCACCACCTAGACACCGTCTGTGGCGAGTCCACATACCTAGACGTCGCACTTGATAGCCCTGATGTGAAAAAAGCTTCACTTCCTGGGAAGCACCTCCTAGACACCGTCTGCGGCGAGTCCACATACCTAGACGTCGCACTCGATAGCCCCGATGTGAAAAAAACGCTAACTTTGTCGGGCAAGCTTTTTAGATGCAGCCGCGCCATCTGCAGTTTGTGCGCGCAGGCTGACATTACCTATTTTTAATACGATTTGAGTTTGGCCTGCTTCAGTTGGTTGCATTGCGTATGCTTTTGTTTGTTCGGCTCAATGTCCGAGTTTCCGGCTGAACGTCCGATTCGGCTCATCGTCCGATTCAACTCATTGTCCTAGGCTCTTAAAAACTACTAGTTGTAGTAAATAATATGACGTACTCTACGTGTATTAAAGTACAAAGGTATGTAATATGGGATGAGCTTAGTAGCCATATATTTTTTCAATTATTACATTTTAGTAAAAAAAAAGAAAAAATGTACTGTACGTAAATTCGCAAGAGACGAACAAATTATATGTATGAGTTCATGCCAATCTAAAACTATTTGTCTTGGCAAACTCACCCAGATACTATTATTTAGCTTAAACGAATATAGCACAGATACTCTTTAAAAATAGTAAATAGATACTATTTAATGTCATTTGTTGTTTATGTCGAATAACAGAAGTTAAGGCATTCGTATAAATATTGAAGATGTAAGGTTACGCAAACACAAAATTGTTTTGTACCATTTACATTTGCTCGATGGAAAGGAATGACTTTTAAAGTTTTTATAATTACAGATGAGGAGCTCCTAGTAGCTTATCACTACATCTTCAGTACTTTCCATTGCAGTAAAAAATCTTAACCTTACACTCTTTCTGGGTGCCAGGCAACCGATTAATATCATTATTTTTAACCGTACAATGAATTAGTTTTTGAAACGAAGAGACTAAATCAGAAATTTAAAGACAAAAACTGTATACTTAGTATTCATATTTTGAATATTATCTTTTTGCCCAGTGCTTTGTTGAATGTCGTGACCTCTAAACGTTTGACTCTTTTGTTAAATAATTTTTTTTCGACAAAATAAAAAGTTTTGTGTTGCTGTTCCACAGCAATTTTTAAAATGCTAATTGAGATTAAATGCCTCTTTGTTCGATAGTGGAGATGACTCTGAGGAATTTTTATAAAGCAAGAGGTTAGTGATGTTAAGTACCAGGTAAAAAAGGCTCTTGCGATCTGTTTATACCTACTCTAAAAACATTGGTCAAATTGGTTAAAATTATCAAGTAATGAATGGCACCCTATCAGACTATGTGAACTCTTGCGGGTAATCACTTGTAACACAAATATCTTGATTTTTCTAGGATAACCTTTAATCTAGTAACTGTACTAGTAGTCGGGCGCTTAAGCGTGAGAAATCTATAACAATATATTTTAGTAAAAATACGTGACAAAAATAATGCGAAATTCTCCATATTTTAAATAGCCAAAACGTTATTTTCAATATTAATCAAAAAAAATTATGATTAACCGCAAGAAAATCACTCAATTGACATAAATAGTCAGCTGTACGGTGTTCCAGTAGTTGGACCAGCAAAAATATGATGGCCTAGTGTCCCGAAATATGAGTACTAGTAATTGGCCACTGTACTTAATAGTCACATCAGATCTATATTTAGTAGGGTGTGAAGTACTTAAGTAAGTACATGTAATTATACGGTAAGTAAATTGATAAAGGGTTCTATAATTATACAACTAAATTATGCAAAAGTATTTATTAAGGTACAAGTACACGTTTTTGCCGTATAATATTTTGATTGAAATTAACGCTTAAAACTAAGACTAGCTAGTTTCATGATTACTGACACATTTTAAAATACTTTATTACTTGAAGTACAATACTCCGTCAGTCTTTTATGTTTTTATTACAACGTTTTTTCTTAATTGCACGAGCTTCTTCATTTCTTCGCTAATTTTTTTTCTTTCTTATATAAAAGTATTTATTAAGTTTTAAAAAATTATACACATCCTCTTGTGTGTAATTTCTTTGATACGGCTTCTTTTTTTCTTTTTTTATTTCTTCTCTTTGCCCATCTTAGTCAACTGTAATTAAGTACAAATTAACAAAAGTTCAATGGTTGTATTTGCTTTGAGGTTAAATTATAAGTACAGTTTATTTATATTTTTTTCATTGATTTTAACTACTTGATAACATTCAACGATACTGCATAAATAGTAAGCAATAAGTATACAGGCAACTTCCATGTTGTAAGTACTTACATTATGTATAAAACTTTAAAAATCTAAGTAAGTATACAAAAGACGTCTTTGAACAGCCGTGTTTGCACTTACTATTTATGATGTGTCAAGCATTGGGACTGCAATTTTCATCGTCCGATGTCTGATTGCCTAATAGATGGCCACCTGGCCAAACACTGGGGTGCAAAATTTCAAACTGATTTATTGGTACCAATACATGCGCACTTACAATTTTGATACAAAATGTCATCGAGTATAACAGTTTTTATTTTTTATTTATATTTGACATAATATAAGTCATTGTAAAATTTTAAAACATGCGAAAATATGTTATGTTCAACTTTTGTCACCTTATAAAAAAATTGACTTTTCTAAATAACTAGCTAAGAAGAGCATGCGTGCTTGAACTGACTTATGATGGCTTTATTTGTACATTATTATACACCTTATAAACAATTACTTGACGTCAGGTTTTTATTATACTTATAAATAAAGGTACACACAGTGATATTCAACACATATTATTATGAAACTGTGGGCCAAAAGCCTAATAATCTATATTTTTCATGTAAGTGTCCCACGGCTGGGCAGTGGCCGACCACTGGTACAGTTACCTTACGAGAAATTCTAATGGATAAGAAATTTTACTTCAAAATTTTTATAATTTTGCTAAGAGAAAAAAGTCTACAAAAATAATTACTTTTTAGTTAATGAAAACCTTAGACATTTTTAAGTGGCTATTGTGCCCTCAGAAGACAAAATATTGTTTATCAGTCATGCCCACCAAACCAAAGCGGGTACACAGACCCACTCTGAAAAGATAAACAAATATTTCTTATAAAGTAAACTCAGCAGCCTTGAAAAAAAAAACGGTGCTTGCATCTAAGGCACAATTATACTTAAAACCCGGCTCCTTAAACAAGATTTCTTTACGTTGCGCCCAAGGAACAAAATCCCATTAAAATAGTAGAAATATATAATAAGAAAAAACTTGCTCTTGTTTTTCCACAGTAACTTTTAAAATTTTTGTTTAAATATAAATCCTCTTTGTTTGCTACTAGAGGTAATTTCTAGAAATTTTTTTTGAAATAAAAGCGTATTGTAGTATTAGTAGTAACGAAATAAGTGTTCAGTTTAGCTTGAGCGTTGATTCGAAGACCCCACTATAGATACCATTTTCGGGAGTGGGAGGAGATACTCACCTGCAGCGTGTATAAAAGCGGTTCGCTCACATTGTGGATTTCTTGATACGTCCAGCCGTTACACTATAGTGTTCTTAAATACATCGTTCAGCGTTGTTAGACAGTATTGTTTTAAGTCTCCTGCGATATAGTCTACAGCTAGGCCTAGAGCTCGCGACGGCCTGGAAAAAGGCAAGGAAGTAAGTCCCACTATTCTCACCTTAAAGTTTTATTAATTTTTCTTTTTCTTTATTAACTTAACAACTTATTTTAATCGCGAGCTCTAGGCCGGTTCAGTGGTGGGTGTCTTTAACGCCCAACGCTACTGTAGAAATCCCCTTCTTTCCTAAAATCCTGTAGCTCTTCGTGCTAGATTTAAGTATGCAATGGAGGCCCCTGAAAATAACATTTATGTGAGCTGCGTTAACTCCATACGCATCCCTTTCATTTCATCCTAACATTCACGACCAAATACTAACACACTCAACTAATTTCTTATAGAATCTAACAGCTGCCAATTTATTATCCTGATCCTTTCCTGACAAAAGTATCTGCCACCTTCCCGTGGTTTTTGTTGAGTAGTGGACGTAAAATTCTTTAAGTATTTAGTAATTTTTTAAGCCATGATTTTTCTTAGTTTTCAATAATTTTCAAGATTCAAATAAAAATTTTTCTAAGTTTTTTACGACCACTAGCCAAGAGCAGATGAAATCCTCATTTATTGACGAAATAGTATCAAGCTATTATAATTTAGTTTATTCTTATTATTTAAAACTAATGGTATTGTTCTATAAGAAGAAAAGATATGTACAAAGAGGAGAGCAGAAACAAGAAGAAAAATTCCTCGACCAGGAGCTGCATTATGAAATTGCTGGTTTGTATTTTACAGTTATTGCTGTAGCAGGTCTTTTTTCTTTGTTCTCCATTTTTCGTCTATTTTACTGTCTGACGATTTTTTTTCTGTTGCCTTTTTACTTTGCTTTTTTTTCTCCTCTCTTTGTCTCTTCGATACACACGCATGTGTGCGTGCACCCGAAAGAACATACATAAAGTCACGTACGTCTCTACTAATTAAAGTGTAAGTTAAGTTATCTCGTATTTGTTCACACAACAAAAAAAATTTTTTAAATGCAACTCCTTTATTATACACTCTCTCTACCAGTTTAAGTATTATTTTTACTATAGATTTTACAATTAGTAAGTTCATCGAGGTTAGTAGTAATAAAAAAAATATTATTAGCTTTTTGAACTTTAATGTACACTAAATATTCTACCTGGAATTTTCAACTTTGCTATTTTTATATTTCTTGCTATTTGTTTAATCAATTTATTGCTTTATGAAGAGTAAGGCCGTTAATAATACCATTTTATTACCGATACATAGTAAAGATGTGTTGCCATGATTTTTCTAACTTCTTAATAATTTAATTATTAAAAAAAAAATTTGTAAAAGTTTTTAACGGCCACTAGCGACTAGATAAAGAACTTCACCTATGCTTTTATCCTTTTAAATCTAATTTTAATAATCGACACATCATTTACGACATGTCTTTGAATGTTGGCCAGTTCTTTGTTAAATATTTTAATTCTATGATCAAGTATGAACTCGTATCACAATCAAGTGCGTAATAGTAAGTCAACTTTTAGTGTTTGACTTGCCTCTCAGTACTTAAAAGTTTGTGTACAGTGAGCATCGCACGGGTTAAAAGTAAATGAACGGCATTTCAAGGTTTTAAGAAATGCAGTGTTAACGAAAATTAAAAAAATTTTTTTTTTTTTATCTTTAATTTGCACAAATATGGTGAAAAATAGGACGTTACAAAAATTTGGATTGCACCATTGGAAAGACCAACCTCGAAAGCAGTGTCAATGATGCTTTATCAATTTGTTGTAAAAATATTTTAATTTTTATTAGTCCGGTTGGAAAGAAATCGTCAAATCTTAAAGAAAATCAATTTTAGCGGCTCAAGGACAAAAAGTTGAAAGAAACTAAAACCTGAAAGTTTTTATGTAGATAATAATATTTATTACTTACGCCTCGTGTATTTTTCTTATCGTATTTGTTTTAACTACAAAAACTATTTCTTTGTTTTCGTTATCGTTAATTCGAACCAAATAGCTTACATGTTGACAGAAAGCGACTTATATTTAAGTGCTTACCGTTGCAGTAATTCTCTTGAAACTGATATGCTCCACTACGTCATACTCTATTTTTGTGTGTATTGGTTTCAGATAATGACTCCTTCTCTACAAGGAGGAACATTTTTTATAAATTTTTTGTCTATTTAAAAGACTCTTTTCAATTTCTTTTACTTTTGGCGCAAAGTGCAACTGTCGGTTTTCGTCCTCAGGCCTCACTTAAAGCCCTAATGACGTAGTTTACTCTGTCATTCGTTTTTTGCCTCTAACTTTTGGGAATTATGTAGGAGCTCCATACCTTTTGACCACTCACTAAGCAAGTATGACAGCGAGCGTGGAATTTATAAATTTTGCCTAGCTCGAAAAAAGTGTATTTAATTGAATTACGTAACACTTTACCGCAAATATCTTTCAAGTTTTTATAACTGGAGACAATACAATCTAAATAAGGTAAAATGGGGCATAGGAGGACAACGCAGAAATCGCAGGGTATAGTGGGACAGGAGAAGAAAATCATGACTGGAAAATACATTTGTCAAAAAATGTCCTTAAAAAAATTTCCTAATATTACTTTATCTTTAAGCTTAAATAGACTCTCAAAATTAATTGTCGTAAACGTTCAAGGGAGAATAAAAAAAAACATTTTATCAAGCTGTCTAAGTACTCGTTTAATGCATACGTCTTAAACGAGAAATTTCGCCCATTTTAGATGTGACACTAAAGTTGACTATCAAGATGATATACCGAAAATAAAACTTTTTTCGTACGTTCAAACTATTTATACGTAATAATATGACACTAAAGAACAAGTTTTATTAATTAGATCTTAAAAATAATTACTTTTTCATAAAAGATAGCCTGTCCTAGTATACCCTTATTTCCTGCAAACACCATGTAAAAGTGGGACGAGGCTTATCATTGCTGTCCCACTACTGCATCCTTTTTTTTTAAAACTAAGCAGTAGTGGGACAAGTACTTGACAAGACCAAATTCTATTTTTAACGACTGAGATTACATGCTTTGTACTATAATAATCGTGCGAGTGACATCAGTTTAATCTTCAATAGTAAAATCAAACTTAAATATATTTGTAGAATTAGTAGTTAAGTGAATGAGAGTATTTTTACCTAGTTAATAGACATAATCTAAGAACTAACCTCAATGCAATCTGTATTATTCCATCATACCCAATGTAAAAAAAAAAAACTTTGCAGAAAATTATATATTATTTTAATAATTAATTTTCAGCATACTGATATTGAAAAAAAAGCTTAACAAAATCAATACCTCTGAAAATTGTCAACAGAAAAATACAGGTATTAGTTAACTCACATTATATTTTCATTTGGTAATTCAGCCTTTAAATCTTGCTTCTTATCTCCACAGAAGAATCGAATGACTCTCCTTTAAAAGTAATATTTTCTGTATCCAATCTTCATTTTAAGACCTAGAAGGAAGCAGCTAAGGGAAACCAACAAGCAGTTCCAAGAGAGTAAAAAAACTGTTAGTAACAAAAAAAAAAAATTGACTTGAGAAATAAAAATTACAAAAAAATTTTTAAATAAGAAAAGTGGAATGCAAATGATGACTCAATGGTACAAGAAAAAAAAATGTGTATCTCAACTAGTAGACAGTGAAAAAGCATTAAGTGCGTGTGAAGTTCATATATTGCAGAGCAAATCAAAAAGAAAAAAAAAAAAATTTTAAGACCTTGGAAACTAATATTTATTTGAAACTTGTGTTCACTATTATTTTCGTAGTTTGTATTAATAATAAATATATTATTTAGTTTATGTTGTATTAGGCAATATTTTTTCCTTTATTATTAACGGACATAGTGACTAGGGATTTTAAGATATCGTTGAAAAAAATAGAAATAAAACAGTAATCCCTATTAATTTATTATTTTTAATATTCATATACGAGCTCTTAAAAGTGATAAATGAAAAATTGTGTACTTACATATGCAAATAAGATTTTCATATACTGCCCCACTACTACCACATACAGTGTCCTACTACTGCCGTAATCCTCAAAGACTATAACCCACTACTGCAGATTTTACGACTTGTTTGAAAAGATATTTTATTAAATGGGTAATAATAAGCATAGTCAATAAATATTCTTTTCTTCAGTAAAAACTTATATTTTCAATTAAAAAAAAATTTAGGTGAAATAGCAATTGTGGAACTTTCAAAATAAAAAATAAATATTTTTTGCTTAAAAAAGTGTCCCACTGTACCTTATTTTACCTTAGTTTGAGAAAAAAGTAATAATAATAATAAAAAATTAATAAATAAACTCAATTAAATAAATTATAGAGACAAGTTTTTTCATCGTCAATCAATCCATCCAGTATCTAAAACTAATAATTGTTTACTGTTGCTTGACAAAAGTAAAAAAAATGAGTTGAAAATGAATAAAATAAATGAAACAATGATAGTCTTTGCAGCTAGTATTAATGTGATAATGTTATATTACACAGAGCACGAAATTGCTTCATGACATTTTGTACGCAAAGATAACTTTTATCTACTCTTAAAAACTGGCAGTAACAAACGTCTACAAAAATTTTTTTTTTCTGAAATAATTTAAAGATAGGAAATTAAAACAAGTAAACGCATTAAAAAGTGAAAAATACTACAAGAATGATACGTTTACTACTTAACTAAACAACGGCACGGTGAGAGATGCTTTCGTCAGGAAAGGATAAGGAAAACCAATAGGAAACTGCTAGATTCAGTGCAAAATTAGACCATGAGGCACTCGAGTCAATGCACTTATGTTCACAGCTTACGTTAAATTTTAATGTTATGGGCATGAAAAGTGAATTGATTTCCACACAAATATAATAAGTGAAAAAAAAAAAAATTAATGAACAAGTGAATGTGCATTTGATCACCCACTAAGCAAGTATGACAGCGAGCGTGAAATTTATAAATTTTGCCTAGCTCAAAAAAAGTGTATTAAATTGAATAACAAGACTGAAATGAAATAATCTACATAACTTTAAATGCATGTAAATAATTGCAGAATATTTGGCTTTGTTTCCTTATTTCTTATGGTGTAAATCTAACGAACTGTGTGACAGAAAAAGCTATGCTATTTCCAATGCAACTGTTCAGCTCAATATTCCATGATTGTGGATGTTCACTATAAAGAAGTGTAATCCTCTTTATTTTGACTTTGTCTGCAATATTGAAATGGACATCAACAACAATCAAACTAGGGTGGATAAAAATCAAATGTAAATAATATTGACCAGCCTATACGGTAGTAAAAGCTAAAAATAGAAACCTTTGTCCTATATTAAAATAAAACATATTTAAATAATCCTCCCACATAATAAGAAATCAATAAATTGATATAAAGCTTAGTTAATAACTAGAATCAAATGAATTTTTATTTCTAAAGCTATAAAAATTTAACTGGGTACTTAAATATTTTACAATAAACATCATATTGCACAAAAATATTTCACATTACAGTAATTACCAATCGAATTGTATGTATTACTTAATTTTGAAGTTTGTTTATCAAAACAAGATACTAGTGTGCGGGGAAGCTTGTTAAGACAAATATTTTTCTACCAGTTTTGAAACACTCATAAAATTTGTCCTTGTGTTGCAAGTCTATATAAAACATTTTTTGTGTACTAAAGTGTACCTATTTTAAAAAGATGTGACCAACTATTTTTATTTAATACAAAATACCTATCTGTACTTTGGTAAACGTTAATTACGGCATACGTTTGACTACACTAATATGCTGTGTTACATCGATGTGATAAGGGTCATATTACATTTAATTTTCACGTACAAAACTATTTTTGATCGTATGTATTAACTTAAGGGTTTCTAGTTTAGAAATAGTTATTTGCATTTTCTGATTAAAGTGTAAGTTCTGCTACAAAGAAAAAAAGGTCTCTTTTTACTTCATCGCTTCGACACCTTTTTCATTTTTTAAAAGAAAGTTAATGTAATTTTAGGAAGCTTAACGCAAAAACAATTACTTTGGTTAACTTACATGACAATAAAAAATTATTAAAAATTGATTTATTTTGAATCTAGATACTACGCATCTATATACAGTACGTCATACAGTCAGAAAGCAGTTGCATGCGACAGGAATAAAAATGAATTTATTGGTGTGCAAAAATACACCACAACATTTCAGGTGTAGTAAGAGATAAGATAATTTCGACAATTTTTTATTATATTCAATTGCTCAAACATTCCTGTTTATTTTTTTTCTTTGAATTTTTACGTCAACAAGCGTTTGAACAGTAAAAATTATGCATTACCCTTAAAATTCGGCAATACCTCATTCTGTTATGAGGGAAATGCTTAGGGAAAGTTGTTATCACAATTCAAATGAACAAGGTAAAATAGGTATAAATAATTATAAATGATTCCTAAAACGTTAAAGTCAAGAAACAAACGACTTAGTAAAATACGTCTTTAGGGTGCAACGTGCAGCTCAAGGATTGAAAGTTGCGAGAAACTCAAACCTTAAAATTTTTGTGTAGATAATAATATTTATAACTTACGCCTCGTGTATTCTTCTTATCATATTTTTATCAACTACAAAAACTGTTTTTTCGTTTTCGTTATCGTTTTCTTAAACCAAATAGCTTACATTTCGACAGAAAGCGACTAATATTTAAGTGCTTACCGTTTCAGTAATTTTCTTTATACTAATATGCTCCACTACGTCATACTTTATCATTGTGTGTATTTAGATAATGACTCCATTTCTACAAGGAGGAACATTTTTTTCAAAATTTTTGTCTATTTAAAAGACTCTTTTCAATTTCTTTTACATTTAGCGCAAAGTGCAACTGTCGGTTTTCGTCCTCAGGCCACACTTTAGGCCCTAATGACGTAGTTTACTCTGTCATTTGTTTTTTGCCTTTACCTTTTGAGAATTATTTAAGAGCTCTATACCTTTTGTCTGTTTTTTTTTTTTATTTCAATCATGGCAATGTCTTTTATTACCATTGTTTTCATAAGCTAAGAAACAGTTACAGAATTCTTAACTTAAACAAAATCTTTTACAGATCAAACGCTTGTTGATGTGAAAAACTAAGAGGAAAATATAAAACAAAAATAAAAAAAATAATAATACAATGTTTTATTTAAACTATTTAAAAAAAAAATACTTGAAACTATAGACCATGAGTCCACTTTTACATCACAGCCGAAGTCAAGCTTATATTTACTATGGTGGGAAATAAACTATCTATTTAAAATTAAAAACTACTAGTTGTAGTAAATGATATGACGTCCTCTACGTGTATTAAAGTACAAAGGTATGTTATATGAGATGAGGATAGTAGGCATATATTTTTTCAATTATTACATTTTAGTAAAAAAAAAAAAGAAATGTACTGTACGTAAATTCGCAAGAGACAAACAAATTTTATGTATAAGTTCATGCCAATCTAAAACTGTTTGTCTTGGCAAGCTCACCCAGATACTATTATTTGGCTTAAATGAATAAAGCACAGATACTCTTTAAAAATAGTAAATAGATAATATTTAATGTCATCTGTTGTTTATGTCGAATAACAGAAGTTAAGGCATTCGTATAAATATTTAAGATGTAAGGTTACGCAAGCACAAAATTGTTTTGTACCATTTACATTGGCTCGATGAAAAGGAATGACTTTTAAAGTTTTTATAATTACAGATGAGGAGCTTCTAGTAGCTAATCACTACATCTTCAGTACTTTTTATTGCAGTAAAAAATCTTAACCTTATACTCTTTCTGGGTGCAAGGCAAACGATTATTATCATTATTTTTAACCGTTCAATAAATTAGTTTTTGAAACGAAGAGACTAAATCAGTAATTCAAAGACGAAAACTGTATACTTCTTATTCATATTTTAAATATTATCTTCTTGCCAAGTGCTTTTTTGTATGTCGTGACCTCTAAACGCTTGACTCTTTTGTTAAATAATTTTTTTTCGACAAAACAAAAAGTTTTGTGTTGCTGTTCCACAGCAATTTTTAAAATACTAATTGAGATTAAATGCCTCTTTGTTCGTTAGTGGAGATGACTCTGAGGAATTTTTATGAAGCAAGAGGTTAGTAATGTTAAGTACCAGGTGAAAAAGGCTCTTGCGATCTGTTTATACCTACTCTAAAAACAGCAGTCAAAATGGTTAAAATCATCAAGTAATCAATGGCACCCTATCAGACTATGTATACTCTTGCGGGTAATCACTTGTAACACAAATATCTCAATTTTTCTACGATAACCTTTAATCTAGTAACTGTACCAGTAGTCGGACGCTTAGGCGTGAGAAATCTATAACAATATATTTCAGTAAAAATACGTGACAAAAATAATGTGAAATTCTTAATATATTGAATAGCCATAACGTCATTTGCAATATTAACCAAAAAAAATTATGATTAACCGCAAGAAAATCACTCAATTGACATAAATAGTCAGCTGTACGGTGTCCCAGTAGTTGGACCAGCAAAAATATGATGGCCTAGTGTCCTAAAATATTAGTACTAGTAATTGGCCAGCGTACTCAATAGTCACATCGGATCTATATTTAGAAGGAAGTGAAGTACTTAAGTAAGTACATGAAATCTCATGTAATCATACGATTTATAAATTGATACAGGGTTCTATAATTATACAACTAAATTATGCAAGAGTATTTATTAAGTTACAAGTACACGTTTTTGGCGTATAATATTTTGATCGAAATTAACACTTAAAACTACGACTAGCTAGTTTCATTATTACTGACTCATTTTAAAATACTTCATTACTTGAAGTACAATACTCAGTTAGTCTTTTATGTTTTTATTTCAACGTTTTTTCTTAATTGCACGAGCTTCTTCATTCCTGCGCTAATTTTTTTTCTTTTTTATGTTAAAGTATTCATTAAGTTTTAAAAAATTATACACATCCTCTTGTGTATAATTTCTTTGATTCGGCTTCTTTTTTTTTTTTTTTTTTCTTCTCTTTGCCCATCTTAGTCAACTGTAATTAAGTACAAATTAACAAAAAATTAATGGTTGTATTTGCTTTGAGGTTAAATTATAAGTACAGTTTATTTAAATTTTTTTTAATAATCTTAACAACTTGATAACATTTAACGATACTGCATAAATAGTAAGCAATAAGTATACAGGCAACTTCCATGTTGTAAGTACTAACATTATGTATAAAACTTTAAAAATCTAAGTAAGTATACAAAAGACATCTTTGAACAGCCGTGTTTGCACTTACTATTTACGATGTGTCAAGCATTGGGACTGCAATTTTCATCGTCCGATGTCTATTTGCCTAATAGATTTCCACCTCGCCAAACACTGAGGCGCAAAATTTCAAACTGATTTATTGGTACCAATACATGCGCACTTCTAATTTCGATACAAAATGTCATCGAGTACAACAGGTTTTATTTTTTATTCATATTTGACATAATATAAGTCATTGTAAAATTTTAAAACATGCGAAAAAATGTTATGTTCAACTTTTGTCACCTTACAAAAAAATTGACGTTTCTAAATAACTAGCTAAGAAGAGCATGCTTGCTTGAACTGACTTATGATGGCTGTATTTGTACATCATTATACACCTTATAAATAATTACTTGACGTCAGGTTCTTATTATACTTATGAATAAAGGTACACACAGTGATATTTAGCACATATTATTATAAAACTGTGGGCCAAAAGCTTAATAGTCTATATTTTTCATGTAAGTGTCCCACAACTAGGCAGTGGCCGACCACTGGTACAGTTACCTTAAGAGAAATTCTAATGGATAAGAAATTTTACTTCAAAATTTTTATAATTTTGCTAAGAGAAAAAAGTCTACAAAATCAATTACTTTTCAGTTCATGAAAACCTTAGACATTTTTAAGTGGCTGTTGTGCCCTCAGAAGACAAAATTTTGTTTATTAGTCATGCCTACCAAACCAGAGAGGGTACACAGACCCACTCTAAAAAGATGAACAAATATTACTTATAAAGTAAACTTAGCACCCTTGAAAAAAAAGACGGTGCTTGCATCTTGGGCACAATTATACTAAAAACCCGGCTCCTTAGACAAGATTTTTTTACTTTGTGCTCAAGGAACGAAATCCCATTAAATTAGTAGAAATATACATTAAGAAAAAACTTGCTCTTGTTTTTTCACAGTTACTTTAAAAATTCTCATTTATATATAAATCCTCTTTGTTTGCTAGTAGAGGTAATTCCTAAAAACTTTTTTTGAAACAAAAGCGTATTGTACTATAGATACCATTTTCGGGAGTGGGAGGTGATGCTCACCTGCATCATGTATAAAAGTGGCTCGCTAACATTGTAGATTACTTAATACGTCGAGCGGTTACACTATGGTGTTTCAAAATACATCGTCCAGTGTTGATAGACAGTATTGTTTTAAGTCTCCTGCGATATAGTCCACGGCTAGGCCTAGAACTCGCGACGGCCTGAAAAAAGGCAAGGAAGTTAGTCTAACTTTTTTTACCTTAAAGTTTTATCAAATTTTCTTTTTCTTTTTTCATTTAACAACTTACTCGCAAGTATGTTAATCGCGAGCTCTAGGCCGATTTAGTATTGGGTGTCCTTGATGCCCAACGCTACTGTAGAAATCCCCTTATTTTTTAAAGTCCTGTAGTTCCTCGTGCTAGATTTAAGTATGAGCAGGAGCTCCCTAAGAATAACATTAACCTGAGCTTCGTTAACGCCACTTGCATCCCTTTCATTTCATCCTAACATTTACGCCCAAATACTAACACTCTTAACTAATTGTTTTGGGAATCTAACAGCTGACCTTCGGAATGTAACTCCTTTACTGTTGAAAGTATCTGCTACCTTCCCGTGGTTTTTGTTAAGTAGTGGACGTAAAATTCTTTCAGTATTCAGTAGTTTTTTATGCTATGATTTTTCTAAGTTTTCTAATAATTTGAAAGATTCAAAAAAAAATTTTTTAAAGTTTTTTACGACCACTAGCCAAGAGCAGATCAAATTCTCATTTATTGACAAAGTAGTATTAAGCTATTATTATTTCATTTTTAAAAATAATTTAAACTAACGGTATTGTTTTATTAGAAGAAAAGAGATGTACAAAGAGGAGAGCAGTAACAAGAAGAAGAATTCCTCGACCAGGAGCTGCATTATGGTATTGCTGGTTTGTATTTTACAGTCATTGCTGTAGCAGGTCTTTTTTCTTTGTTCTCCATTTTTCTTCTATTTTACTGTCTGACGATTTTTTTTCTGTTTCCTTTCCACTTTGTTTTTTTTTTCTTCTTTTTTTGTCTTTAATACACACACGTGCGTGCGTGCACTTGAAAAAACATACATAAAGTCACGTACATCTTTACTGATTAAAGTGTAAGTTAAGTTATCTTGTATCTGTTCACACAACAAAAAAATTTTTCAAATACAACTCCTTTATTATACACTATCTCTACCAGTTTAAGTATAATTTTTACTATAGATTTTACATTTAGTAAGTTTATCGAGGTAAGTAGTAATGAAAAAAATTTATTAGCTTTTTAAACTTTAATGTACACTAATTATTCTACCTGGAATTTTCAACTTTGCTATTTCTATATTTCTTGCTATTAGTTTAATCGACTTTTTGCTTAATAAAGAGTAAAGCCGTCAATACTACCATTTTATTACTGAAACATGGTTAAGATGTGTTGCTATTATTTTTTTAACTTCTTAATAATTTAATTATTAAAATAAAATTTGTAAAAGTTTTTTACGGCCACTAGCCACTAGATAAAAAACCCTACCCTATCTTTTTATCCTTCTAAATCAAATTTTAAAAATCGACACATCTTCCACGACTAGTTTTTGAATGTAAGCCAGTTCTTTGTTAAATATTTAAATTCTATGATCAAGTATGACGTCGTATCACTATCAAGTGCATAATAATAAGTCATTTTTTAGTGTTTGACTTGCCCCTCAGTACTTAAAAGTTTGTGTACAGTGAGCATTTCACAAGTTGAAAGTAAATGAACGGCAATATTATAAACAATATAACCTTATTAGTTTAATTTCGTAGGACATAATTTTTAACCTGATTTTACGCAGATGTGAGAGATTTTGTTTTTAACGAAATGCAGAAATAGTAATTTTCGATAAATTTTGTTATGAAAAATAATTTATAAGTCATTTGGGTTAAATCTCCGTCAAATTTTGCATTATTCACTTATAGTTATATACAATTGAGGTCCTGGATCGAGGAACCGGCTCCGCGCTCGGAACCTTCGAAAAATGCTGTCAACAAACCGAAATCTCAAAAGTTACCAAATCATTCTGTAAAAAATGTGAGCTTATGCAAAATATAAAAATGCATGTTTCTTCTATTAAAAGTTTTTTTGTTTAATCAGTAGTTTTTGAGATAAAAATTAAATACTGCGAAATTCGCTCTGCTTGAAATTCTTGATTTTATGAACTTGAATCGCCGTATCTCCGCAGAAAATGCATTAATCGACTTGAAATTTTAATCGTAACTTAACTAGGTATAGGCGATGCTAATAGTATCACTAGAAAAATGAATAATATTAATAATTCAATATTATTTAATTAAAAAGTGCGCAGCATAAAAGGTTATGGCATTCATGATTCACTGATAAAAAGTGTGCTACGAAGTTTCGAGTTGGGAAAACTTTCAACGAGAAAGTTGTTCCTCTACGTATGAAGAAGTTTTCTTCCAAATTTCAATGAAATCCAATGAGTATTTCCAGAGATACAGCGATTTTAAGTTGCGACAGGTATCGCGCACAGTGCAGCAGCTCAATCTATACGAAAGCCCATGGTATAAATTTTTTAGAACAAGGTTTTTTAGACGTCTATTTTTACTCCTGTTTTTGTTGATCCAAATAAGGTAAAACGGGGTACAGTAGGACAACGCAGAAATTGTAGGGTATAGTGAGACAGGAGGAGAAAATCATGACTGGTAAGAACATTTGTCAAAAAATGTCCTTAAAAAAATTTCCTAATATTCCTTTATCTTTTAGCTAGGAAAGACTCTTAAAATTAATTGGGGTAAACGTTCAAGGGAGAATAAAAAAAAAACATTTTATCAAGCTGTCCAAGTACTCGTTTAATGCATACGTCTTAAACGAGAAATTTCGCCCATTTTAGATGTGACACTAAAGTTGACTTTCAAGATGATATACCGAAAATAAAACTTTTTTTGTACGTTCAAACTATTTATACGTAATAATATGACACTAAAAAACAAGTTTTAATAATTAGATCTTAAAAATAATTACTTCGTCATAAAAGATAGCCTGTCCTAGTATAAAGTAGTAAAATAGCATTTGTGAAACTTCAAAAATAAAAAATAAATATTTTTTGTTAAAAAAAGTGTCCCACTGTACCTTATTTTACCTTAGTTTGAGAAAAAAGTAATAATAATAATAAATAAATTAATAAATAAACTTAATCAAATAAATTATAAAGACATTTTTTTTTATCGTCAACCAATTTATCCACTATCTAAAACTAATAATTTTTCACTGTTGCTTGACAAAAGTAAAGAAAATGAGTTGAAAGTGAATAAAATAAATAAAACGATGATAGTTTCCACAGCTAGTATTAATGTGATAATGTAATATTACACAAAGCACAAAATTGCTTAATGACATTTTGTACGCAAAGATAACTTTTATCTACTCTTGAAAACTGTCAGTAACAAACGTCTACAAAAATTTTTTTTTTCTTGAGTAATTTAAGTATAGAAAGTTAAAAAAAGTTAACGCATAAAAAAGTGAAACATACTACAAGAACGATACGTTAACTACTTAACTAAACAACGGCTCGGTGGAAGATGCTTTTGTCAGGAAAGAATAAGGAGAACGAATAGGCAACTGCTAGATTCAGTGGAAAATTAGACCATGAGGCACTCGAGTCAATGCACTTATGTTCACAGCTTACGTTAAATTATACTGTTATGGGCATAAAAAGTAAATTGATTTCCACACAAATATAATGAGTGAAAGAAAAAAATTTAATGAACAAGTGAATGGGCATTTGATCACCCACTAAGCAAGTATGACAGCGAGCGTGAAATTTATAAATTTTGCCTAGCTCAAAAAAAGTGTATTAAATTGAATTACAAGACTGAAATAAAATAATCTATATAACTTTAAATGCATGTGAATAATTGCAGAATATTTGGCTTTGTTTCCTTATTTCTTGAGGGGTAAATCTAACAAACTGTGTGACCAAAAAGGCTATGCTATTCCCAATGCAACTGTTTAGCTAAATATTCCATGA
Source organism: Copidosoma floridanum (assembly GCF_036245765.1). Classification (NCBI taxonomy): domain Eukaryota; kingdom Metazoa; phylum Arthropoda; class Insecta; order Hymenoptera; family Encyrtidae; genus Copidosoma; species Copidosoma floridanum. Next base: position 21,355,099 of record NW_028321878.1, on the reverse strand, counting down.
TTGTGGATGTTCACTATAGTGAAGTGTAATCCTCTCTATTTTGACTTTGTCTGCAATATTGACATGGACATCAACAACAATCAAACAAGGGTGGATAAAAATCAAATGTTAATAATATTGACCAGCCTATACGGAAGTAAAAGCTAAAAATAGAAACTTGTGTCCTATATTAAATTAAAACATATTAAAATAATCCTTTCACATAATAGGAAATCAATAAATTGATATTAAGCTTAGTTAATAACTAGAATCAAATGAATTTTTATTTCTAAAGCTATAAAAATTTAACTGGGTACTTAAATATTTTACAATAAACATCATATTGCACAAAAATAATTCACATTACAGTAACTACCAATCCAATTGTATGTTTTACTTAATTTTGAAGTTTGTTTATCAAAACAAGATACTAGTGTGCGGGGAAGCTTGTTAAGACAAATATTTTTCTACCAGTTTTGAAACACTCATAAAATTTGTCCTTGTGTTGCAAGTCTATATAAAACATTTTTTGTATACTAAAGTGTACCTATTTTAAAAAGATGTGACCAACTATTTTTATTCAATACAAAATACCTATCTGTACTTTGGTAAACGTTAATTACGGCATACGTTTTACTACACTGATATGCTGTGTTACATCGATGACATGTTGGTCATATTACATTTAATTTTCACGTACAAAACTATTTTTTATCGTATGTATTAACTAAAGTTACACACGGATATAAGATTATTGAAGTTTCTCGACAAATAATTTATTCACCGATCATTGGACGTATCATTGGTCGTATACAACCATGCATTGTAGATGAGGATGGTGATTTACTAAATTTTCGTGGAGAAGTCATAACTATAAGATTGTACATAAAACCCTCTCCATAATGGGTATTATTTATAATCAGACAAATCATATAGGCAGCTTTATATGCGCTTCAGCACTCAGTCAACAACGAGCTCTTAAAGCGTTGAGACGTCAGAGAAAAAAGTCCTTCAAAGCATCGAGACATCCAAGAAAACGATTGACACATCAAAACATTTAGTTTATAAATCTAAACAGGATACGCGATCCGCATTTCCCAATAAAATTTTCTCTGCAACAACTTGATACGCCCGCTCTTAAAAAGAACAAAAAAAAAAACAATGATTTCGCTGAGACTCCTTAAACAATGAGCGGAAGAAGAAAATAAAATCCGCTGATAAGAAATACACGTTCATGCTTGATCATCTTCCCCTTGCGCTGTACGTTGGGCTTGTCACGTACACCCTTTGGACCCATCCTGATGACGTCGTAGCTCGATTCGCGGTTGGAAAGGAAGGGAGCCGTCAGTACCATCCGACATTACAGCATCTGGAAGAGGCCCCCTTTCCCTGACGTTACCACCCGAGTAGTTTGCACTACCCACTACCTCTACTACCTATACTGCTCGTGCCCCTTCTTCCACCGCCCGATCAGCCTCTCTCTTACCACCGCCTCTCCTCTACCGTCCGATCAGCCTCTCCTCCACCACCGGCTCTCCTCCACCGCCTTTTTTCCACCCACAGCTATAGCTAGAGCCTCTCCCCCCACCACTACCTCAGGGAGGGGAGCTACGGGGGTGCCAAAACCGTCATGGTTTACCTACTCGCGACATATTTAATCTTTAATAAACCCTTACTGAAAGTGTACGACCTGCATGTATTTCTAAATTAAAATCTGATTGATAGGTGTTGTACACATTTGCTGCTCCGATTCCTGATATCTCTAACTTTACATGTTTAAAAAATTTAGAAGCACTTTGCAGAAGTTCAGCTTTATTTAATAGTTGTTTCTGTGTCACGAATTTATTAATTTTTGTAGATACGAATTGATGTTGTATTTTTAATGTATGCAACCATTTAGATGATGCTTTAAATAAATCAGCAGACAACCCAGCATCTTCTCTGGCTTTCAAAGCCCATCGCCTTAAATCGATATCATGTATAGCGACAGATTTGTTAAATGCTGCATTGAATTTTTCCAAAACGTACTCTGATACATGACACAATTTATCAATTCTTCTACCACCCTCGTTAAATTGTTTTTTCCATCTATACAGTGTTCTCTCATTTGAAACTTTCTTGAATTTTTGTTGTACTGACTCCAAACTTCTTATTTTTTTTTTTCCTGAACACCAAAACTGTATTGCTTTTTTTATACTCGAGACCAATTTGTTTATCAGATTTATCGTTGTAAGTCGTACAATCATCATCAAAGTAATTGTCTCCATCATCTTTAACTGCAACAGGTTCAGGTACTGCACTACAATCGTTGAAGCATAAACTATCGTAAGTATCAACAAATACTTGACAATTAACCGCATCTTTTATAAAATTTTCTAGGTGAAGAGCAATCAATATTTCTTCTGTTGTTGTAACGGATTCTACATCAAAAATTGGATCCTTAAAGTTTTGATTTAGTACTTTTAAAATATTTCTCGGATTCATGAACATTATGTATGTAGCTATGAATTAAAAATTTACTATTAAATTTATTATTTTTTAATTAATTGAACCCTAAAAAGGTAAATGCATACCAACATTTTTCTTGATTCTTTCAAACATATAAAACTGTATGACAGGTGAGTTGAATCAAAACAGAAAAATACTTAACATGAAATATGAAACAGAGATTCTAAATAACTCGTATTGATTCACAATTACTTTAGTGTATGTAAAGGTACGTCTTCCTGACTTTAAAATAAACAAGTACGGAATTGTAATATAATAATTTATGAACGATACTACCTAATTGACAGCTAGTAAAACCTTGGCATATTGATACATATTTATGCTATTAGCGTGGTGTCAGTTTAGGTATATGGTTGTAGGAAAAGTAATTTTTTTTAAACACTAAAAATTTTTCTCATCTAGTAAGTTTTGACAGTGCTGAATTTGATGTCATTATTTAATCTGTTAATGGCATCTAATTAAAATGTAAAAGTGAAAATTCATAAAAAAAAAATGATTTTTGTACGAAAACTGTACCAAATTTTGAACCATGTACTAAAACTGACATTACGCTAATAGCTTGAATTCTCATCTATGAGCCAAGGTTGGTCTGGTGGACAAACGAGCTTCCCAAAATTAAAAGTGTTGCTATGTTAATTTCCCCCCCCCTTAAAAAATATAAACAATTTTGTTTTCAACAAAATGTAAACGTTTTCTGATTTATCTTAAGTTAAAAAGATCTTATTCATTTTTTTTAATCCATTGATTTCCCACAAACATTGGCCGAGTTTAAAAAAAAATTGTTTTTTGAAAATTTCAGCTGCATATTGAACAATGGTTACTTAACGTTTTGACAGCAAACTGGCACTTATCTTAAAATAATTAGCAGTTTACATGAAAAATTTTATTTTGTATGTCTTGTTGAGTTTAAAAAAATAATTGACACGTATTTTTTCTTTTTTCTAAAAAATGAAAATATCAAAAGGTAAAGTCCTTAAAGTTTCTCTATTGTTCATAGCTATAGATATACTCCCTGTATGTGTGTCGTTACAATTACACGATAACTTGAGTAAAAATAAATATTTTTTTTTAACTTTCAAGAGTACTTGGATTTGATATTATGTTGATATAGTTTAATTTTGAACAAATTTTACTTAACCGTTTCCGTGTTATTTAAGGTTGGGTAAACGTTAGTTACTTTTTTTAAATCGCTGTATCTTGGAAAGTTTTAAATCCATTTAAATGATACGCATCTTATTTTTTTCGTAATTGATCGTAAAATATACATGTGTAATGTATGCTTTACAACGTCACATATATATGGCGTTTTTTTTCACTATTAAAAAATCATAACTGTTGTGTATGTGTGTGTGGTTGTGCGTCCGCTTGTGTCACAGCGCCACCGTGATCTGACGGTCAGTGCTGTAACTGGTATTGCGAGCCTCAAGCGAGAGCATGAGGCAGACCTTCGTCAAGCATCGTTGAGCTTGGACGTGCCGCCGCGCGAGCGCCTTTCCTGTGTAAGCCTTCTAAATGTATATCGTCTCTTTAGCTAATAAATGCTTATAACTTGTTGAGTGTTAACTATATACATAACCCAGTCCTGTGCTATCCATTGGCATCTCTCAATATTATTATTAGCAAACATTATAATAACTTTAAGTTACTGTTTTTTTTACAATTATTATTGTGTAGAAAAAAGAAAAATGACGTGTTGGCTATTTTTCAAAACTCTACAAGACGGACCAAATAAGAAAAATTCTTTTTTTCATGCATAATCTCAATTGTCGAACCTTGTAACTTAACAATACGTCAACGATGACCCGCTAAATATATTTATTTTGAGACCAGTAAACTTCGAACCTACGGAGTTTTTACGTGCATACAATACGTATAATCTATACCTTTATATATAATGGACCTAAGCACCTGGGAATACACGTGTTAAATACAAATAAAACCCCGTACGTTTGGGGCTGACTGGATACAAATCACATACAAAAACTGGATACAAAAAAGAACAAGGTTCAATAAATATTTTTAGCACTGGTTGGCTATCATAACGTTGAATAATAATTGTTCAATATACAGCAAAAATTTGCAAAACCGCATTTTTCAAAATTTTGTGAATTTTTGCAGAGAACCTAGACGATTTATGTTCCAATGCTTTTCTCAGCGTACATTAGTATTGTCAATAAAATAATACATTAGAATTTTGTATGTAGTTTTTTGTCAGTTAGGAGTAATTTTATAGGATATCAGAACACACTTAAGTGACAGTATGTAAATTTGAGTCGTTTCTAACAATGAATATCTTTTTCAAAACGAATTTCGGAAATTCTAGTTTGATTGACTCATTAAATATTTGTGTAAAGTTATCCATTACAGTAGCAAAAAAAGGTTCTAAGTACGTTCTAAAATAAAAGTAAAGTAAAAAAAAGGTTAAAAAAGAATACGGAAGATATTTTGAAGAAAGATATAGTTCAGTAAACCACGAAGAAACAAATTAGGTTTTTAATAAGAAACATTTATTATGTATTTTGTATTTACCAAGAGAATTCATGAATAAATTATTGAAAAGTATAAAAATCAGTAAATAATTATGATTTCTAATCCCTCGCTGTCTTTGATGTATTGCATTTTTATCTGTGTTCCACCATATTAGATTTATCATTTTTAATTTACAAAATCTGACAACGAATACGTAATCGGCGACCCGAAAAACCCCCAGTATATCAATTTTTACGCTTAACTTGTTGTCTTCAACGGCTCTAGTAATTTATTTTGAATAGGGGTTGTTTTAAGAAAAATACAAATATTGGTTAACTGCACATGTTATGTAACATGCAAAAACATTTTTTTGAATTATTTTCAACGAATTTCAGAATTTTCAGAAAAAAAACTTACTATAAAAAACATAGTTTCAACCCTTAAAATATAGGGGATGCCACCCTGACTGTAAAATATTTCTTAAATTATAAGTACTTTTTGATGGGAACAATTTTGATATAATTTTTTTGAAAAATATTGAGTTTAAAAAAAAATATTACAGAATATGTGTTTTAAGGGTAAAAACTGAAGGGTAGTTTTCACCCCTTAGGAACCGTTCTCCACCGATAAAAAAAGCACGTGTTATTTATTTTTTGATTCTCTATTACTATGCAAAGTTTCATCAAAATCGGTGACTGACACTTGGGTAAGTTTACTTGTAAGTCTGACAGCAACGGCCTATTCCACTTGTTAATGAATGGATGTCAGCTGAATCACCACGGGAAGAGAGTGACTCGGAAAACTCTAATCAAAGTACAAATTTGGTGAATAATACTGCACACGTTAGGGCCTTAGAGTTGGAGTTGACATGCTACACAGTAGCTAAAGCCCGCCCACCCCGAGAAAAATCACCATGGCCACGAGGCGAAGAGACATTTTACAAGATTCGGAAAGTCACCAAACATCCGTTCAGGTTCATAGGAACTAACATAAACAAAATTTCTTTCGCGTAGGTATGTATACATATATGTATACTCATAACTGAATTTTTTTTGTTTTCGTTTTTAAAATGTATTCCAAAATTGAATTATAAAAATCTTTGTTTGTTAACGTTATGACATTTTAAATTGTTTAGAATAACAAAAATTCTTATTTAGAAAAAATATAATTGTGCCTTTGGGAGAAATATTTTTTTCAAGATTTTACAAAACATTTTAACGGTTTAAATGTTGAAACCGTGCAAGGGTAAAGGATGGGCTCTTTTAACATTAATGTGGACAAAATCTACGTACCAAAACTACGGTATCAAGATGACCAAGCCAATTACTTTTGCCTTGACGTTGAAAGTAGGAAAACATTACTCGAAATACCAAATGTTCTTCAACGAATGAATTCTTTGCAGGTACGAGGGACGCTGAAAAAAAGTCCAATTTAAAGAAACTTATTAGTCAACGATTCAATTACCAATGAAACCAAAAAAACGTGTATATTTTTATATTTTCTTATCAGTGTTCATTGTACTACGTACTCAGTTTTTGGAGAAAACGAACGTACTATGATCAAGTACATCTTAAAATATGTTAACGCAAAGCTTGTTCTCGATGATTAAGGTGGCTCCTCACTATAAATCCCACAAGAAGAGTAAGCATACTGCAACACAGCTTTTCATTGGCTGTGGAGGTTCTTGACTAAAAATGGATAGGTACCTATAGTCCCTTCAAAAAAAGTTTAGTCACATCTACACCGTTGACCTATATCGTACAATACAGTGACTCGAGCAGACGTATATATACAAATCTGACAACATAACCCTTGTATGTAAATAATAATAAGCTGACGATAAGTACCTAATAATAAGCCACGGGTGATCGTGATATATTCTATTAATTTTATCTATTAGTCAAAAAAGTACATAAGTCAGCCCCGCATTAAATTATTTTCTTAGTTTAGCGTCTCATTTATTTTTATTATAATTACGATTCCCCACAACTTCTATTCATTTTACGTACAACTTTCTGACCAATTCAAACTACGCGGGCTACCGCTCTTCGGTGTAGCAGACGCCCCACACTTTTCATCTGTTCCAGGACTTGCACAGTTATCTACTATTTTCACAAAATATCCTATAAAACCCATGGTAATGTCCAAGTACCTGAATGTCGTTGGAAAGATTCTGATTTCTTCTATCTGCTACATAGTTTTCTATTAAGAACTACAGTATCTTTGCTGAGATATCATACAACCTGCGCCACCAATTTGACGACCCTCCATAAGAGGCTATGTTATAGAGTCTATTTTCCAGTTAGTTTTTTTCAACAATTTTGGTGGTGACGAGGTCTAAAATTTTGGGAAAAGACTCCTTGCACCTTCAAGAATCATTCTTTAAAATATCATTTAATACTCCAGTGTTTTGATTTAGTGAGGAGCCACCTTAAGTAAGTATCGAATCCACAATGTTGCGGATACCTTTGGAGTCTTGAATCTTGTAAATCAGACCCGAACCTTGATGTCTCCGAGCACTTTGAGAGAAAGACTAAGATTATTCCTCAAGCTTGTAATATTACATAGTTTTATCATGCAAAGAAGGACAAAAATTACAAATAAGCTCGCATTGGTAGCCTCAAAATACTTGTAAAGGCTGATAAATGTGAGCGAAACGTTACATGCGCATAAAATAGTACAAGTGCCACAATCACAATTTACCTCTGGAGCCCTTCAATCTTATCCAGGATGTAATAAACCAGTATTAACTTTAACTGTAACTGTAACTGTAATAAACAAGTATTAACTTTAACTGTAATAAACAAGTATTAACTTCAACAAGTAAATGATTAAGTATTTGATTAATTCCTTTTTTTAAAAACAAAAATAATCTTAAAAAAACATTGCCACACAACAAGAGAACAGCAGTGTAAAAGTTAATCCGTTGATTAGTACCAGTGAGTATACTGTGTGCCATTTACAGTTTCTTATTTATTTATTATATATTTTAAAAAAATATTCATTCGAGGTGATAACGAAAAAGAACCAATTTTACCTAATTTTAAACGGGTATTTTCTTACCCTGTATTTCATTGCTAGTTGTTCTTCAACGAAGAGAAAATGAAAAAAAAAAAGAAGGAAAAAGTTTTACTGAAAAAACAAGAAAAAGAAAAGGTTAAAGCTATAAAAGAAAAAGAACAAGATGCCAATACTTTGCAAGCTTTTTAATGGATTAGTGTGAAACGTTGAACGTAGGTAAAAGAAAATTTGTTAAAGAAATCGTTTTTTATTTTAAAAAAGAGTGGAAACTCACAATTTTGACCTTCCAAAGAACACAGGAAACTTGATTTTTGCGAGATTGATCGCAATTTGAGGGAGAAAAACGAAAAATCAGATGTCGGACACATGATATATGATCTAATTTTTCATTTTACTTTTACAAAATGCAACCGATCTTTTTAATCCCAGGCTTTATTTACTCTACCGTCAGTTTAAAGTGTGTGACAACTTTTTTTACGACATAGATGTGAGATATCAATTACAATCACTGTAAAAGATATATAAAGGATCGTCGTCGGTAATGAAGGCAAAAAATTGAAATATGACGGTGTATATATATATATCACGGCAGATATTTTCATCATGCCACTGAAATGAGGTGATATTAGTATCATAGATTTTTTTATACACTACTTATTGGAAAAAGAGTAGAAGACGATCAATTTTAAAGTTCCAAAGAATACAGGAAACTTGATTTCAGGGAGATTGATCGCAATTTGAGGAAGAAAAACGAAAAATCAGATCGCACTTTACTAGTCAGATATCTGATTTTTCGTTTTTTGCCTTCAATTCTGAACCAATGCGGTCTAATCTGGGCTTGATATATTCATTAAAGTGTCAAGAATGTGCGTCTTCTCTTCTTTTTGCAATGAAACAGCGAATTTTTCAATAAATAATGTTATAACGCTGAAAAATTAAATCGTCCTCATCGATAAGGTAAGAAACTTCAATTTTCTCCGGACTGCCCTTAAGGAACAAAAAAGACATGGGTGCAAGACAAAAAAAATGTAATTTACAAATAAAAGCATTAAAAAAGTCTATAAAGAGTGAATCTATTGAAGAAAATAGGGATTGTTTACAAGAACAAATAAATAATCTTCAGACTAAACATAACAAGATCAATAAGAAATTGCTGTCTGAAGAAGTGCAAGTCTTACAACTTAAAATGAAAATAAAGCAAGAAAAGCTATAAATTTAATTATATGATTATACAATGATAAACTATTAGTCAATATATCTTTGTACTTTTGAGCATCCCTATTAGAAGTCATTGCTTTAAAATAAATTAAATTGTGATTGTAATAACGTATACCGTTACCAACATTCCACGACTATTCTCAATATCGTTCCAGTATTCATGCCATACGAGAACACTAATTCCAGTACAACAGAAAAACAGCTTCTTTTTAGAATAAAATTGTTTATCATTCAAATGCTTACTAGCTATTTTTTTTGTTTTGTAATTAGTTCATCAAACATATAATTTACTGAAAAATTAAAATACATCAATGAAAGTGTCAATGTCGTGAAAAAATAAAGGATTTACAACTTTCGTTATAACGTGTGTTCCAGTACTAATTAGTTAACCTTTGGTTTTTAATTGCCCAAAATTTTGTTTAAAAGCGCAAGCCATGAGCTCACGTTTTTTCGAAGGGGGATTCTGTGAAGAACTGACTGTAATATCGACCCAAAAGCATCTGTGAGGTATGTATGTGTGGGTGTATGCATATGTATATATATACTTGTCACTTGTCGCAATGGCAATAACGATGATAGCGACTCCATGTATACTAACCTCAGGAGTCAAGCGATACGCGCCAAAATTAAAGCCTTTATAAGCGTATAATACGGCAATGATAATAATAATGACAACAGCAAAATAATATATAAGACAATACCATAATAGATGACTCTAGAACATATCAATTAATATAAAAGACTATGCGAAAGCTCCTTTATTATTACAAATATTCTGGATCTTTGGGAGACGATATTTTATTTGTTCCAGAAGAAATCATCAATACACATACAAGCTTTGACTCATTCCAGTAAGGCCATAAGTTCTCATGCTAGCCATGACTCATTCACATTCTTGCACGAAGCCACAAACCTCACACAAGCTTTGACTCATGCACGTACCTTCCCAAAGTCATAAACCCTCATGCGAGCTCTAACTCATTCGTATTTCTGTATGTACTTTCTTAGAAGCCCTCATGCAAACTTTGACTTAGTCGCATTCCGGCACGTTTCTTCCAAGAAGCCACAAGCTCTAACGTCTTCACATTCCCTCCACCATACCCATATCTTCCCAAACCAGCACGCAAGTTAATTCAGCCCCGCACACAGCCTATCTAGGTCGACAAGGTGTGGCCCACACCCCAAAGCAACCATGCAAGCTAGCAAGCTGACGCATAGTTCCCAGGACCCACTCAATCTGCAAAGTCAGCACGCGAGACCCACATTACTGGACCCGGAGGAGAGTATAAAAGAGCCGGATACTAGAAGGCAAGCAGATAGTCGAACTTTGAGTCCCATCGAGGCTAGACTACTGCAGAGCTTGCGACGCTCAGTTTGGCGCTCTCTTACAAACCAAAAGGCACTTACGCCTCTGTATACGTTCTAAGCTTAGCCAGGGTAGTCAGAAAGTCAAAAACGATTTCCTAGGCTCAGGTTGATAACCTGGACATTATCTTCACGAGTTCTTGGAGAAGAGATTCCCATCAAGGGACCCAATGACTGCCCGAGTACTATGAGCTTACAAGCACCTAGAGAACAACTTCCAGAGCAGCAGAAACCTTCCTGACCGTTGCCTGGCACTTTCGTGCCTCACTAGGTTCTTAGTTTGTAAAGGTTTTTATTGGCATTAGTATAAAGTACATTGCCATGGCACTAAGTCATCTGGCGCCTTCTGGCACGAAATACAAAAATAACTTTTGCGCCTAATACATTAGAAATTTTATACAAAGTTTGTTATTACGAATACAGTTCAATACAGTCATAAGTGATAGATAGTACAATTTTCGCATATTTTTATATTTTGATATCAATACTGTTTATAAAGTTTGCAATACAATAAATATTTTTTTCGCTTAAATTTTTAATAAAGGGTTTTAAGACATATGGTTCAAAGTAGTTTTCTGATTTTAGATAAGAAATCAAACTTTCTCTTTCTTTATCGTATTTATGGCAATGCCAAAATATGTGATCTATTGTTTCCTCACTTTCATTGCATTCGCATACATTATTATCAATGATATTAAATCTAAACAGACTAGATTTCAATGAGCTGTGACCGCTCCTAATTCTATTGATAGAAACAATAGCTCTTCGATTGAGATTTTTAAATTTGGAAAACTAAGGTTTAGGCGTATGTTTGTAAAAATTTTCAAAATATGACTTGCCTTTATTTTCTGCAAGAGGTAAGATTACATTTAAGTTGTCTTGTAAGCACTTGGATTTGAACAAAGAGTATACGTCTGTAAATGGAATTTCCGTATTATTAAGTTTTCCTTCTTTTGCGGCAATCCTCGCAGCCTAGTCAGCACCTTCATTTCCTGCTATACCTGAATGAGATGATATCCAAATAAGTTTTGTAGATTTTTCCATTTGATTAGCTAAAGATAGTTTGTCTTTAAGTTGTGCAATTAATGGAGACTCTGAGTTAGAGCCAACACATAAAAGTGCTTTTAGGGCTGACTCTGAGTCTGTAAATATCCTGAAATAATTACTGTTAGATTGACTGATTGCTTCAACAGCAGTGATAAGGGCTAGAACTTCGACTGAGAAGATTGTCGCAAATATCGTCAAAGCATTCCACTAAAATAGTTTTTTGATGATTATTTTGATAGATAAAACTCTCTGATAGTTCCTTAAGCGATTCCAATTGGAGAAGGACGGAACTTTTATCGTAAGATAGTTGCTTAAGTAGATATTTATAACGAAGTGACTTTAGTCTGTATGGAATGAATAGGATGTTGGTTTCGGCTGCTATAACATTTAGTGGGGTGCTATTGCAATAACCCATGGGGATTCTTAGGCATGTATTTTGGATTTTTTGAAGTCTATCGAAATTAGTAATAGAGCAAGGAGAGATTAGAAATCCGTTATATTCTAGTCTCGATCTAATCAAAGTTTTGTACAGCATAAGAAGGGTGGTAGGGTCTGCTCCCCACCAGTTTCTTCTCAGGCAGCTGAGAATAGTAACAGCTGGTTTAATTTTGACTGAAACATATTTAATGTGGGATTGCCAGTTAAGTCGTTTATCTAATAGTACTCCCAAAAATTTTGTATTTGGGAAGAGTTGGATTACGGAATAATTTATATTCATCATAATGTTATCAAAGTTGGTATTATTTTTTTTGAAAATAAAGAGTTTACATTTTTCGCGAGCCCATTTAAGTCCTTTTGATTGATGATGGATATTCAGTCTAGTGGCTGTAGTTTAAAAAGTTTTAACAGCGCTTTCTGGAACAGGATTCGACGTGTACAAGACGATATCATCAGCAAATTGTAGGATCTTGACTGAGGTGTCTATGAACAAATCGTTATCACGGGTATATAAAGCATAGAGAATTGGACTTAATACACTACCCTGGGGAAGACCTTTTTCGACTAATCGTGCAGGGTCCAAGCCAGTGTTCAAGAAGAGCCACTTGCGACTGTAGGTTAAATTTTTTATAAGCATTAGCAACTTTTCAGGTTAGCCCAAACTTTTTAGCTCATATAATAGCACATCCGGTATTATGGTATCAGAAGCACTTTTAATATCGAGAAAAATAGCTGTAACACAATCTTTTTTGTAGAAAGCCTGGTGAATTTCATTTGTCAAAATGGATGTATTATCTGTACAGGATTTATCCTTACGGAACCCATATTGGGTAGTAGACAGGATCTTGTTTACTTCAGCTCACCAAGTCAAGCGTGAATTAATCATGCGTTCCAAGGTTTTTAGTATACAGGAAGCCATTGATATGGGGCAAACCTTATCGCCATGACCTTTAGGTATGAATGAGATTAAGTATGTAGACCAGAAGTCAGGAAATAGACCGGCATCATATAAATCATTAAAAATGTCTAACAATGCTCTTATGTAGGATTCAGGTAGAGAAGCCAGAATTTCATAATTGATTTTATCTGGTCCAGGACTAGATTTAGAGTTGGCTGATTTTAAGGCAAGTGTAAGCTCTTCAAAGCTAAAAGGCTGCGACATAAAGTGATCATCGTGTGCAGTTTCGTTAAAATTAGCAATTTGTATATTCTGTATAGAAAGTAAAGAAGGATTCTTAGGAGTGCACAAAGAGTCCAGAACTTTTTGTGCCCTTGTGAGATATTTAGTGGTACTGGAGAGCGAAGAAGGACGGTTTGAGCTATTTTTAAATAATTTAATTTTCTGCCAGACACTGAAAATGTTTGTGTTACTATTGATAGTTTCACAAAATTTTTTAAAGGACTTCTTTTTTTTCAGTTTGAGTATAAATTTTGTCTAAGCAATTATACGTTTATGGTTTATATAGGATTTCATAGTACAGCAATATTTAAGTGATTTTAGATTGGCCTTTCTAATTCTTACTGCCCTCTCGCATTCTTTGTTCCACCATATACACTTGTCGTTTTTCTTGTTACAGTTATTTTTTTTACATTGAGAGAAGTTACTATTATTCCAATTATTATTCTTTGGTGATAGATTTGATACACAGGTATCTATAACATTAGGAAAAATTTTGTATCTATCAAGAACATTGGAATTCAGATAATTAAGATTATTAAAAACATGTATATTATCATTGAGTTCGTTTTGAAGGCATTCTCAATTCATTTTTCTGAGGTTGTATCGATAATCAACTTTTTTATAAAATAGTGGATGAGCATTAATATTAATTTCTATGGGGAAGTGATTACTTCCCCATGTATCATCTAAAACGTTCCACTCTGAAATTAAAGCCAACTGAGGCGAGGCAAAAGTTAAATCAATATTTGAATATTTGCAAGAAGTATTTGTTATACTGGTATGCGTTGAAGAGCCATCGTTTAAAAGAGCAAAATATTCCAAATCAACATTTTCAATTATAGTGCTACCGTAGGGGCAAGCGTGGTCACTACCCCACCACGGGTGATGAGCATTAAAATCACCCAGTAGAACGATATTGTCAAAAGTTTTTACTTTATCCATTAAACTAAACCAGTCATTTTTCCAATCATTAAATGATACACCTCTACGATGAGTAGGACTTCTATAATAAGCGATTAGATGAATGACACCCATATCAGTGTTGATTGCGACCACTCCTTTCTCTATTGATTTAAAATTTAAATTTAGGTTTAATTTATTATACAAAATAGATTTTTTCAAGAGGAAAGCGATACCTTCCCCATTGTTTGTGCTTCTATCAAATCTGAGGACGTTGAATCCCTTCAATTGGTAGTTATCGCTTAGTGTTAAAAAAGTCTCTATTATAACTATTATATCGTACTTGTGAGAATATTGAATTAAATCAACCTTGTTTCTAATACTTCTAGGATTTCACTTAAAAATAGTGATACAGTTAATATTTTTATCAATAAATAAAAAAAAATTCCTTTTTTTTTTATTTGTGTTGTCTAGTAAATTAACACTTAAACTATTCTTAGAAATTGTACTTAACATTTGATCAGCACTCACACGTAGATTTTTGTTCCTAGATATACCGTTATTATATTGTGTACTTGCCTGAGAGAGGTTTTGAGATGAAGCCTCATTAAACACTTGGCATGAGGCAGACCCGTTGGCTGGTTTTTCCAGATGAATAGATGTTTTTGTTCTTAATCTTGAATTAGACCTTTATTTCCGTTGATTTTTTTACCCTGAGTCTGGCTAATTTCTTTTTACTTGTCCACGTTTCGAGTATTGATTTTATTTAAATTGGCATAATTAAGTTGATAGGTGTCTTCATTGGTAACCAGGTTGTTTCTTGAAATAGCTGGTCTTGACTCATGTAGTGGTGGGTAGCTGTCGATTGTTTTATTGCCAGGTCGATCTTTAAAATTTTCGTTCAGATTTCTCTTTTTTGCAGGGTCAATTAAAAATCTATAATCCACAAATGACAAATTATCATAAGCCATAAGCTTATTGATTGATCTCTGTATCTGATACTTAGGACAGCGAGAGCTGATGCTTACATGATTGGTATTTTTGGGACTGATACTTTCGTCAGATTTACAATTAGAGCAGCGTGGTGTATTAAACTTGTATTCTTCTCCATCGTGCTTGAGTTCACCACAGTTGAAGCAAAGTTGTTTGCCTCTACACGTTTTAGTTGTATGGCAATACCTGAGGCATTTGAAGCACTGCATAACCTTTTGAACAAATGGTTTGACTTTGGTTCTCACTGTAAGGATGTAAGTTTCATTGTGTAGATTTTGTCCTCCTATGGTAATCACTACGGATTGGCAAGGAATCCATTTTTTATCACTATTTTCTGCCGTTCTATCTCTTCTCATCAATCTTTTAACCTCTGTAACGTTATAATTCCTGGTCATTCCTGGTAATTACCTGGGCACTCTATGTCTTAAAGGATTAAATCTTCAGAGACTTCGATATCAATATTTTTCACAATACCTCTTCTTCTTTTGAAACCGGGTACATAGGCCTCAAGCTCATATTTTGTCAGGGTATCGTCGTTAGCTAACTTGTTGACTTCAGTGCGATTTAGCAAAATGACCTCTACGCTGCTTCTGCTTCTGCGACATATCTCTTGAATACTAGGGTACTTATCAAGCAGTAGACCATCTATAATGTACGATTTCACTTCTTTATTATTCACTTTACTCCTTACCCATACACTGTACGGGCCTTAGATGCCTATTCTATAGTAATCTTGCTTCGTTGTCGTTGTGGCTGCAGTTCTAATGGTTGTTTTTGATGTTGGTTGTTGACCACTATCGTTGTTATGGTTACCGCCTGAGCCTTTTTGCTTGACATTTTTCTCCACGTTGATTTTCTTGCTAGACTAGGTCTGATTTTTCTTCTTCTCTGCCTCTTTAGTTTTTCTTTTTCTTTTTTGTTGGTTCTTGGAGAGATTGTTGTTATCCGAGGAAACGGAATCTTCTTCGGTCAACATATAAATGGTCTCATCAAGATCTTTTTCTTGGCCACCACTTTGCGCGGCCATGTTGTCTGTTTGTGCCCCAGAGGGCGAGAGTTTAGTACACGAAAAACAGTCTATGAATTAGATATCATGGTTTAGACGGACAAAAAGACAAAAACGATCGCACAGCTGTTTGCTAAACAGGCGAACCCAAATCAGCAAAACGACAAAAAGAAACTCCCTCCCAAATAACAAAAAAATGACGAGCATGATGTGCACAGCCGTTTCCCCATCCACCACCACCACTGTCAGTCCGCCTCACTGGGTAATGAACCCATCTGAACAACGCCATCTGTTAGACGAACAACGCCACCATCAATTTTGTACTCTATGCCCAAGGACCAAGTCATAACATAGCAAAAAATTAACATATATTACAATTATACATACATAGAAATTATTATTAGAACGAATCCTTCCGTTGTCGCCTACAGCTCCCGTTGAAGGGTGATTTCTTCTTTTAACGACGATCAAAACATGCACTATGATGATAACGGTTTGAAAGAATGGATGAAAAACAATTATGCAATCAACACAAATTTTTAATTTAATTATTAGCACATTTTTCGGCAACTAACAACACTGGTAATTTAACATATCATACCTTAATTTATATAATGACAATGCGGTCAATCTGCTTTTCTGATGTGTCAACAGGAAACGTGAAAAAAGGAATAACACAAAAAATTCCACGGAAAAAACATGCAGAGGTTACTTCGGTAGTAGCATTATTATCAAATACATGATTAAATAAAAAGACTTACAACTTTACTAAGGTCAGCAATTTACTTCCTAGCTACGATTAACGTCAGAAGATCAGTTATACAAGGATTACTGCCTTAGTGCTCCTCGGTGAGGGTAACTACGTGTGCCGCTTCAGTTCACGTGCCGAAAGAAAAGGATCGAATTGGACGATCAGTTTACTGACGTGGTGTTCTCACCTACGCAAGAAAGAGAGTTCAGATTTCTCATCGCTCTTAATAAAGATGCCTCGACCTCATAAAGTCGAGGGTTTGGGTTCCACTTAGGGGTGATTGACGGTTCTTATGACTATGAGTTTGGCGATAGTTCATCGAAGCTCGTGGTGCCGGTGCACAAGGTTAGCAATAGTACAAAAATGCCTCCTTTAAGGAGTATAAACCGATATTGTGGTCGGGTTGTTGCACCCACTCAATCTTATCACGCCTTGAGACTTGGTCTCGTCACTACCGAGGCAATCGTAACGCACTTACAAGGAAGATCAAATGGGAACGCTTAACACATCCACTCACAGCCCTTCTGTACATACCTCGTGCCCAACTCTCCTACACTTAGCGCTCTCTCAACGGATTTGCCCTTTTTTTCTTTTTCTTAAGCGAACGAATACAAAAAAACGGTGACAGGATCCCAGAACAAGATGGTAGTTGCTTGTGAGTCCACTCGTTACGTTCTGTCCACCCGAATTCGTTCCACTAACTCCACTTCCGCTTTTTCCTCGCTTCCGTTCTCTCCCTTTTTTCCCTTCCATTTACCCACTCACACACACACATGTCCAACCACCGCCGCTTGCCACACAGCGTGCCCCGACTCCCTCTCGCTGTCCAAACACACCACGTTCCCCTCTTTCAATCTCCTTTTTTCGACAAAACAGTGCGCGTGCCCTTACCTTTGCATTTGAAAACCTCTAACGTTCCTAAAAACCAGTAAATAGTTAGAGGTTTCAAAAACTAAGTCCTCGACGCAAAGACTCAGCCCTTAGTGCATTCAAGGTGCGTCACACGCTTCTCTGTATTTTCCTTCTCTCTCGTACACGCACACTCCCTCAGTCATACTCTACACTCATTCCACTTCTTTGAGTGTCCTATGTCCTTCTCTCTCCTCTTGGAGAACACACATTGAGTTATGTGTTATATATATATATATATATTTGTGATGGTCCTTGAACGTGAAGCACGAAGTTGTAGATGGTGTTATTCGTCCAGCAGATAGTGTTGTTACGGTGGGCTCGTTACCTGGTTAGGCACGAAAGTACCAGGCCATGGTCAGGAAAATCTCTGCTGCTTTAGTATGGTAGAATTAGCTTAAAATCTTATAGATATTTACAAAATTCTGACTAACTCAAAAAAAAATATGGTAATAGTTTAAATTTATAGTAACAAATTAACATAGAATTTAACAAGTAAAGGTGTCAGCAAAAGCCCCCCAAAAAATGGCAAAAACGGCCAAAACATGTTTTTCGCGTCCAGAAGACAACCGAAAAATCGTACAAAAAAAAGTATCTCGTAAAAAAGATACGCAATTTTAATACGAACAAAATGAGCTACGTTAAGTTTCACTTGGTTAAGCCGTTTTTACGTAAATCGCAAAAAAATGATAGTGAAAAATACGATAACAATAAATAAAAAAAAACAGCATATTTTTACTAATCAAAAATTTTTTCAAAAAGAAATAAGTTTTTTTTTTAACCGTAGTTAATTTACTTATTATTCATAATAATTAGATTTGTTACTTAGATGATATTCAACTTTTTTAAGCAATATCCAACAACATTGGCACTTTCAAAAAAGGAAAAACAGGAACGGTATGTAATAAAAATCTATTAATTTCAATTAAATAGGTCCTCCTTTTATTTGAAGGAAGTTATAAACATGCGCAATCGTTATATTATAAGGAGCTACCCCAATTAAAAAAAAATCATCCATTTATCTCATTTGGTTTCCGAGATATCGTTACTTTTTTATACACATTTCGTTTTGAATGGGCTTGCTCAAAACCTCCGGAGTATGCATCGGGGAAATTGGGCGTGGCCTCCAGCAGTGGTTCGCCGAGCCACCGATTCTACTAGCCAGGGAGCAAAAAGACTGTTTTTTGCGATCGATATTTCATATACTTATAATCGATAAAAAAAAACAGCGTTTTAAGTACTTATAAAGTAAACATAGACAAAGAAAAATATGTTTAAACAACGTAACTATGTTGGGTAACAACTTTTTTTATGGCCATTTTTCGAAAGGACCTTTTTTCCATTTTTGCTGCGGTTTGTGAAAAATTTGCTACCGATCTTGCTGAAACTTGGTGTGTATATTAAGAGTTATTATATTCACCTTGTGTTAAAATTTCAGCTCTTAAAATTGTATAGAACGTGAGTTATTAAGTATTTAAATAATGACTTAAAATGGCAGTTTTTTGCGATTTGCGTAAAAATGGCTCAACCGATTGAAACTTAACGATGCTCATTTTGTTCGTATTAAAATTTCGTATCCTTCGTACGAGACACATTTTTTTGTACGATTTTTCGGTTGTCTTCTGGATGCGAAAAACATGTTTTGGCCGTTTTTGCCATTTTTTGGGGGCTTTTGCTGACACCTTTACTTGTTGAATTCTATGTAAATTTGCTACTATGAATTTAAACTATTACCACATTTTTTTTCAAGTTAGTCAGAATTTTTTGGGCCGAAAAACTAATTCTACCATACTACTTGGGAAGTTGGCCTCTAGGTGCTTGAAAGCTCCTGGTGCTTTGGCGGTTGTTAGGCCCCTTGATGGAAAGCTCTTCTCCAAGAACTCGTGGAAATAATGTCTAGCTTATGAACCTTGGCCTAGGAAACCGTTTTTGACTTTCGGACTACCGTAGCTAAGCATAGAACGTATACAGAGGTGTACGTGCCTTTTGGTTTGTAGGGGAGCACCAAACTGAGCGTCGCAAGCTGTACAGCAGTCTGGCCTCTAAGTTCGACTATCCGCCTGCCTCCTGGTGTCCGTCACTTTCATATGCCTCTCCGGTGATGTGGGTCTTGCGTGTTGGCTCTGCAGATCGTATGGATCCTGGGGAATATGCGTCAGCTTGCTAGCTTGCGTGGTTGCTTTAGGGTGTGGGCCGCACCTTCTTGACCTGGATAGGCTGGATGCGAAGCTGAGTCAACCTGCGTGCAAGTTCTAGAGATATGGGTATGGTAGAGGGAATGCGAATGAGTCAGAGTTTGTGCGAGGGCTTGCGGCCTTTTGGAAGGAACGTGCAGGAGTGTGACTGAGTCAAAGCTTGTATGAGGGTTTCTAGGAAAGTACGTTCAGAAATACGAACGAGTCAGAGCTCTCATGAGGGTTGCAGTTTCGTGCAAGAAGATGAGAGCTTATATATTGATGATTCCTTCTAAAACAAATGAAATATCGTCTCCCAAAGATCCAAAATATATGTCATGATAAGGGAGTTTTCGTACAGCTTGTTTTACATTAATTAATATGTTATAAAGTTGTTTGGTATTACTTGATATAATTTTTTGTTATCATTATTGTCGTTGTCATTGCCATTGTTAGTGCTATTTTTTTATCTGACCTATAATAAAACAGCATTTTAATTTTGGTGCACATTGCTTGACTCCTGAGGTTGGTATGATTGGCAGCGCTATTATCGTGAGAAGCCCATCCTATATCTATACATGTCGGAACAGTACACCCTTGGATAGTTGGATTGATAATGCACAGAGCTGGCTCTTTATAGCTTCCACCTGGGAAAAAATGCGAACAAGTTTACACAGTTCGCGCTTTTTGTATATGACGGGACTCTGGTAATTTATCTTTTGCACGCATGTTTTACTTCGTGTACGTTGATGATTGCTTGGTAAGCGTTATGTATGTGCACGCAATCTATCTTTTAGTGATCAATTTCAATGTGTAGTGCAGAGATGATTTTAATGATTACAATTCATGTTTCCTCCAAGGGTCTTAGGATGTCAGATAAGTGCCCCTGTAGCTTACCCCTTTATTGTGTACAAGTATACTTTGTGGAATATTCTCTTTTTTTTCAGGCTGTATTATTAATCTAGTGGAGTCTTTTCTGGGTAAGGCCATATCTTCTCAGTGCTTTAATATGCATTAAGGCCAAGAAGTTAATTTCTTTTTACCCCCCTAGAAATTATTCTTGGGAAAGGCATATGTGAATGATATAGAATAATTCACTGACTACTTTTTCCTTCTTTATTAAGCCCAAGCATAGCCACTATTGTAATAAAGAGTATTTCAGCCTTATCTTATGAAAAGTTTTAGAGGGAGTGCGAACAAGGGGTGTATGCTGAGAAGATGGGATGAACTTTTTTTTTCTGTATGTGAAGGCTTCCCTTTTATTTATTATGTTCCTTTGTGTCTGTCTGGAGCCTCTGCAAGACATAAAATTTTGTTTTGTGGTGATTGGAGTGCTAATCTCACTGTGTGTGTTCTGGGCATCCGGTAGTGTAGTATTTTTGGGTAGGGATGATGTAAATAGTGACGACGATCGTGATGATGGTAATGATGACAGGGAATGACCGATCGAGGATTTTAATTCTCTTTTCAACTTCGGCTGAAAGTCAAGTGACTGGCATGGTGGATCCATCATCGACAACGAATGCCAGTTCCCCTAAAATTAAGATGCAATTTTCGTTAGTCCTTCTCAAGTTTAGAAATTAAGAATATTGTTTGGAGATTAATCTTCAAACTTCCAAAGTATCTTACAAAATGCTTCATAAATAGACACAAGATTTGTAAATAAAGATTATTTTGAAGTAAAAGTTCATTCCCTCTTTTGACATGTCAGGATCACCATTGATCGTGCCCATTGACCTGTAACTAAGGAAGCACCCTTTTGCCAATATACGATGAACGTAATCTAGAAACTGATTTTTTCTTCTACTATCTAGGGTATATCAACATTGCAGCAGAGAACATGTTACTACTAACACTTCAAGCCAGGATACCCTTTGCAACTTAGCAATTTTGTTGTGATTTCTGCTCCATGATAACTGACTCAACTTCTCAGGAATGATCAAAGTCATCACGCACTACGAACTACAGTGTTCTCGAACACTCATAGACTCTAGTACTTTTACAGAATCTCCCATGATCAATCTCATGATCAAAGACTTATCTTTTTTAATTTATTTGAACCATTTTAAAGGAAGAAGAATGCCCAAGTATGTCAGGGACACTTTTTTTTCACAATTTGATAATCCCCTCCCTGTGCAACAAAAGAGAAATTTTATATTAAATACCCAAAATTTTGCCCACTACTTGCCTGTGCTTGTTGTATATTTTATCACCCTTTTTACTGGGCATGAGAGGCTGGCACGGGCCCAGTCCCCTTTTGCATTTGACAATCTGGTTATTCCCTTGATTCACCTCTTCCTCGTCATTTATGCCTATATGAGCATTGTACAATTTCTTGGGGAATTGAAGAGCCTCCAACTCAGCAGCTGACCAGTGGAAATTTGAACTGTGTGTAAAGGTAAAACCAGCATTTACCATTGCGATCATTCTAGCAGACCTTCCTGCCCTTGATCATTTTTATGACACCTAAGGTGGGATTCAATGACATGTTTCTCGAGAATAGCACCTTTGACCTTTTCAGGTTCAATGAAGAGATTGACGAAGGCTAAAATTCTTCTTTCTTTTTGTTCTCTCACCATTTACTCCTTTGGAGATCAAGAATTCGTGTCAACATGGCATTCCTATGTCTCATTTATCGTCGAAACCCAAGGTCATTTAGTACTACCAGTACCAGCACCAAATGATTATGTTGCTGATATGCATGGGTAGGATAAAAGATAATAAAAGTTACAGGTGTTTAATAAAATGGTGAAGCCTGTTTCAACCTAATTTATCAATTTATGTAAAAAAAAGTAAAAAAAAAAAACACAATTGATTACAATTGGGCTCATTAAATTATAAGGTGCATAGGTATTAAACGTTAAAGCTGGCCATAGTTAGGCCTATCAAACGAAGCATATAGATATAAAACGCTAAATCTTATAATAACTTGGCTCATTAAATTAAAAAAAAGAAAACACTAAAATTCATTTGCCTTAAAAGTTCTCCTCGGAGTTAAAAACTATCTCATTCTCTATGTCTTTCCCGTTACTTATCCATACTTTTTGGCAAGATGGACACCTGTCTATAGCGCCGACAATCCCAGGAATTCTATGGCATGGCTGTGGGCATTGGGGATTATGGAAGCTTTTACCCACGAGATGAATGCTTCTCAGTCTCCATTCTGGACTTCCGACGGGTAGGCACTGGGTGCAGTACCACTCATCTTCCCTTTCCATGAATAAGCATTTTATGTGTTTGACGTCATTGATTTCCCCTTTACTTCTTAGGACTCCCCGAAGCGCTTTTTCCAGAATATCCGCTTCTCAGCTATTAGCTGGGGAAACTGGACTTCCTGTAGGATGCAAGCCGACATCTGACTTGACTTAGTCAATGATGGCTTATGTGACAGCAGATCTGGTCAACAGAGGATGGACAAGGGCTATTTGAGGGGCCTCGATTACCGGTGGCACAATTTCAGGAGGCCCAGCGGGTCTTGCTGTAATTGGCTCATTAAGTAGCTGAGAAGGTATTCCCAGCATCGCATCATCCCCGTGAAGGATACAAGGTGACCCGGGTAGGCACATGACACATGGGGTGACATTAATGCCGGCTGTATCATCCAATCTTCCTCGACCAAAAAGTCTAGATATGGGAGATTTAAATCAATATTGTCGAACAAGGCGTTTCGGAATGGAAATTCGTTGTCTACGTCGAGCTGCATGCTAAAGGAGAAATTAAAATAGGTTGGGATTAATATTAGTAGGAACGTTTACCTTACAACTCCATGGGTTTCGCCAGAGATCGTTTTGTTTGGTGGGAAGAAAGAAATAAAAGTAGAGTAGTTGGCGAAAGATTGGGGGATTTATAAAGTCTTATGGTTCGTTTGGTTAGGAAAAAAAATCTCATGTGTGAACTCCGTATTTCCTATTCCCTAAGGTACGTGGATCCCCTGCCAAAAAATATCCCTAGATTGTGAAGTGGTTCGTAGTCTAGTGGTATTTGACTATAAGTACAGATGGCGCTTGGTACCAAAAAAATATATTCAACAAAATGTATGTGTCATGAGTGAAATTTGTTCCTTAAACAGCGTGAAAATATCCTTCGATTATTAAGGTAGTTGGTGTGAATGTATACTTATTTAGACTAACGTTTATTTAATTATTTGCTACTTAAATTATCGATAACTTACATAATCTTGCATTAGGACACCATAAATTTGCAAATCTCATAATGCTCAAAATCGTTTTTTTTTTTTATGTCTGGTTTCCCACTGGGTTAGTCTATACTTTCAATGAAAAAGAGTCGAACATTGAAGCTTTATGTCTTCAAACGGCACGGGCCATCCCTTCAAAGTTTTAACGTATGATGTATAGGGATATAATGAAGCGATCCTCAAAGTTAAAAGAAAATCTGTTGTACGTCGGTTTTTGGACCAACCACCCCAAAAGGTTATTGGGGCACGAAAGACACTAATTCATATGTATGTGTATATACATTTACAATTTGTAAATAATTTTATATAATAGAGGGAGTTCGTAAAAGCCTTTCTAGAAGAGATTGATTTTAATCAGTAAGAGGAGATGAGGCCCTTTCACAACGGCTCTGCTTGGTGGTAAAGATCTGAATAGATGATTAATTAAATTCTGAATGGATGCATACACACATATATACGCATACATATTTGTAAGAAAAGGCAAAATTGTTGTAATTCTTCCGCCTCATTCAATGGACAACAACCACTTTCTTTTGTCCTCCTTGACCTCTTAACTTGTTCCTTGGTCTCCTTTATTAATTGAATTTGTACAGGTACTTGATTACAGAGTTTGGTTTTTTAATCAATCAGACGGGCAAATATGCACGTGTTTTAATTTGTCCATATGGACTATCTCAGTTTTGCCCTTTTTTAGCTTAATTTTTACGTTCCAGTTGCTCAGTATTTCCATTATTTTATATTGACCGAAGTAATGGTCATCAAATTTTCCTATTTCGGGTTCCTTTAAGATTAAGACTATATCTTGTATATCGAAATTCTTTACGTTTGCCTTTTGATCATAGTATAGCTTGGACCTCTCTTTGGCCTCCTTGAGCTTTTCTTTGGCCATGTGTTGTGTATAATTGTATTTATTTAGTAATTCATCTAGGTAGTTTGCGTAGGTTTTTTCTTTTATTTCGCCCTTAAATTCTGAAGGAAGCCGTGCCTTACGCCTGAATATAAGCTCGTGGAGAGTTAACCCGTGGCCGGAGTAGAGGTATTATAAGAAAATAGCGCAAATTTTAACCACGTATTTCAATCGCTTGAGTTTGTATACATTTTCAACTACTCTACCAGCAAGTCATGGCTTCTTTTGATCGAGCCCATAGACTGTGGCCAAAAAGCAGTTGACCTTAATTGATTTATTCTGAAAAGTTTTGTAAAGCGTTTCATAAGTTGGCTCTGAAAGTAAGATCCTAGATCTGTTTTTATGATTTTTGGGCAGCCAAATCTGCAAATAAATTCTAAAGCAAAGTAGGTGGCTACTGTCTTGGCTGTCCCGTTGGGCAACGGGAGGACGTCGAAATATTTGGTGAAATTGAATTGGATCGTTAGTATATATTGATTCCCGACGGTGGTGATGGTGAGTCTACCTACTATGTCCATTTTAATCACTTCAAAGGCCTCCTCAGGAGTAGTAGTAATCGTCATAGGGAGTTTTGTTTTTATGCGAACTAACTTTTTCAGGTCATCTCGATCCCAGTCATTTCTTAACGCGTATGTTATAGGTAGCCAATGCAGTTTGTCTAGTCCGTCTCCTATCTTAGCAAAACTTACCGTTGCAATTTTAAATTTTACCAAGGCGTCTCTTACTCCCTAGTTGTGCTGGTTTGGGTACAAGGAGCAAACCATTGGCACAAGCACCTCCTATCGCCTGTCTTTCTTTCTGATTTTTTAACTGTCTATTTCTAAGTTTTATGATCTGACTTTGCGGACTAG
This sequence comes from Copidosoma floridanum, assembly GCF_036245765.1. Classification (NCBI taxonomy): domain Eukaryota; kingdom Metazoa; phylum Arthropoda; class Insecta; order Hymenoptera; family Encyrtidae; genus Copidosoma; species Copidosoma floridanum. Next base: position 21,329,188 of record NW_028321878.1, on the reverse strand, counting down.
ACTCTGATGGTGTCTTCCACACCGCCACCGGGTTCAGCAGGCCTTTCGAATTTAATGGCGTTCTTGTATGGGTGAGAATAGACCCTAGTCCATTGTTCATGTGAATCAGTTCATATTTAACAGGGGTTTCTATGTTAGATATGTCAGTTTCTGTGTCAGTCTCGTCGGTAGGGGTATTGGATATAGTAAAATTGGGAGAAAAATGGTGAAGATGTGGTTCTGTAGTGTTCATTAGAAATGCACGTTCAATTTTCATCTCATATGATTTCTCGTAGGGATTTAAAGGGACAATTTTCAAGACCAGATTTCGCGACAGCGTGTCGGCGTTAGAATTGATTTTTCTGGCCTTGTAGAAAATAGTATAATCATACTTATGTAATTTTATTTGCCAACGTGCTAGTCAAGAAGTTGAGTTTTTAATGGAGTGAAGCCAAACCAAGGGACGATGATCAGTTACATGAATGAATTGTTGTCCGTACAAAAATGGGCAAAAATGATTAACTGTGAAAACCATGGCAAGTAATTCCTTTTTAGTAGTTGTATATCTCATTTTAGCACCGTTTAAGCTCCTCGAAGCATATGCGATAGGTAAATCTTTACCCATTTCTTCCTGGCTAAAAATTGCTCCCAAAGCAAAGTCAGAGGCATCCGTTGTCACGACAGAAGGCTTTGTGAAGTCGGGATATTGCAGGAAGGGTTAAGAGCATAAAATATTCCTAAAATTTTCAAAGGCTTCTGACCAAGAGAAGACAACGTCCTTTTTCAATAAGCATGTTGAAGGTTTGACTAGTTTAGAAAATCCTGGGATAAAATGTCGGTAATACCTTATTAACTCTAAAAATTGTTTAATATTTTTCACAGTTTTGGGCGTAGGAAATTCAGCTACCACAAGAACCTTATCGGGGTCTGATCTGACTTCCTATTCTGAAATAAGATGACCCAAATAAGCTACTTTTTTCTTAAAAATAAACATTTGTATCCTGCAGTCTTTAATCAGCCTAATAATCATTTCGCTTTTTCGCCGTGATCTTGGAGTAAAGCAGCATAGATTACAATGTCATCCATGTAAACGAATAATTCCACACCCTGAAGTCCACATAAACTTATATCCATTAGAGCTTGAATGGTTGCAGGGGCTTTCTGAAGGCCCATGGCCATACGTTTAAATTGCAGGTGTAAGAATGGGGTGGAGAAAGCGGTTTTTAGTGCATCGTTTGGGTTGATGGGCACCTCATGGAAACCAGGAAACCAGAGGCCAGGTCAAGGGTGAATAAATATTTATAGCCTCCCAATTGATCCAAAATTTTGGTTATATTAGGCAATGAATACGCGGGTGCAATAGTTTTTTCATTCAAGGCCCGAAACTCAATAACTATCCTTCATCGTCTCTTTCCATCTGGATAAGGTTTCTTTAGAACTATCGAAACAGGTGAATTATAAGGGAAGTCCGATTCCTCGATTTTATCATTTTTTATTAAGTCCTGTACTTGATTTTGAATTTCCTGATGTAAATGAGGAGGATGGCGATATCGATGTATATATTTATAGGTGCATTATCAGTTGTGAAAATTTTGTGCTTGATTATGAGTGTACAGCTTAATTTAACACCAAGTACATGAAATTAGTATGAAAATAGTGACACCAAATGAATTACATGATCTCTTTCCTCCTCATTTAGTCCATCTTAATTTAGTTCTTGTACTGTCATGGTTATTCCACTTTAAAGGGTTATGTGCCGTTGTGCATCTGAACTTCCTCCAATCGTGTGGACAGACGTGAGTGTGCTATAATAAGCTTCTAGTAAAATCGGGAATCGGGAGTATAATCAAAATGATATTTTTCGTTGTGCTATTAGTGATAAAAACGTGTGCGTACCCATTTGGATATTTTACTAGGCATTCTTCCCCAAAAATACCAGATTCGGCCTCTAGCCTCGGCAGGTATCTATCGGATTCATTACTTTTACTAATTTGAATTCCACACAAGGTTTGAGTTCGAGCAGGAAGTAAAAAAGTATCATGATGAGTAAGAAAATCCGTGGATTTATTTAACTCAAAAGCCACCTTCCTTTCCGAAAATGAAATAATAGCTTTATGTGTTTGCAAAAAGTCGATACCCAATATCATATTGTAGGGTATAGAAAAGTTATTAGGCGCTAGATGCGCGGAACTTTTTACATCGTTAATTTTTAATTCAATTCGATCTAGCATTTTAACAAGCCCGTTCACTCATCCTGGTTAATCCAATTATAGAATAATAAAATATTTTTACGTTACTTTCTACGAAATTGCGTTTAACAAGATTTAACTCATCAGGACCAAACAAAGGTTGACCAAAAGATTATATAAATCCGGTTACTATTAAACCAAGTCAGTCATTCACTGGCAGACGTCACGAGCGGAGTTGTTCGTTGCAAGGCTGGGAACCTCGGCCACCAACGACCCTACATTACCCTCTCGACTCTAAGCATTTAACCAAGAATTACCGATCCTTTCTGAGGTCTACGGTGGGTAAATCTCATAGCAATGAAGGAAAAATAAACTTGAGCAAACGGTACAGTTTTCAACGGGCAAGCATCACGAGAAAATCTTCCCACCTTAGATTACCAAAACAACTGAGTCTGCAAAAAAAGGAGATGCTTTAGACACCGTCTTTGGCATAATACTAGGAGACGTTCGGAAAGAGTTCTACAACTAGCTTCAACGCTTCAGGCATTGTAGTTTTCCTCCCGATCAGTCTGGTGCTACAATAACAGGCCAGAGAAGATCACCCTGAGGTGTAGAGGCAGTCACGTTTGCTGGATACTTCAGTCAAGAAAGAGCTTACTTAAGAAGCTTACTGGTCCTTTTCAGGGTCATCGGACGTCAAACTACCTTGCCAACAAATATGTATGAACTCAACAAAGTTGACAGAAAACAGCCTTGAGAGGTTACAAAAGTCGTAAGCATGCCAATAGTCGCAAGAAGGTGGATTGGAAGGAAAACTTCAAATGTATTTAATGAATACAATTGTAGGTTTATTAATCGTATTTAGGGGTACCTTCTCTGTGTGGGATGATTAGCTGCAATTCTTGGTGGTTGCGTTGAACCACCAGTGAATAATCCTTTAGCTAGAGGTTGGTTCTAAGTTCACCGTCTTTGGAACAATTTCTTATCTTTCCGTTCAAAGATACATATTCGTTAATACGTTAAGGCAAATTCAAGGAAAATCTCTACAAATTTTAACATCGTTAAAAATCACGTCTTGGCTTAAGTCGTATCGACCCGCACTCCTAGCCTTACTCTTTCTCGGTCAACTCTTCGCTTCTCAGCTAACCGCAAACTGAGCTCTCTTCTTTTCCTCAAATTTCTCTTCCCCTCAGTTCTTTTCGATTTTTCCTTCCCCCTTCTCCGTCTTTTCTTTTATCCTGTTTCTGCTTATCTCTCCTCTTTTTTTTCTTCTGCTCTCCTCCCTTTCTTCTTCCACACTTCCCTTACTCTCTAATAGTTTTTCCTCTCTCTCTCTCTTAATTTTTACACTTTTCCTATTTCTATCAGAGTGTATCACACTTGATATAATTTTCGCGCTTCTGTGACCGATTTATCTGGTCACAAAATCAAATATTGCTATTCATGTTGGTTGGAATATTAGGATACAAAGGAGCTCACGCTTTAATGGAAAACATAAATTTTTATATCAACGACCAGATAATATGCAAAGAAAGGTACATAAAAAAATAGTGATCCGTACATTAAAATTTTCACAAAGTAAAAATAAGAGTTATTTTTTAAGAAAAGTTAAAATTCTAAATTGAACCAAAGTTAGAACACTTAATCTTACTACATGATAAAAATAATTTCCAATAACAATAAGTCATCAATGACTAACTGAAGATAGGTAAAATTTTCGAAACGATGCATACAAAGAATATATTGATAGAATCAATATATCAATAGAGATATTTACTAAATTTTGGCTTCTTATGAGTAAGTATTGTATGACGAATTTTACCTAAAAAATGATTGTTTTTTTATCAAGTCATTTACTAAAAAGTTGTAACTTGCTTTTTGTTTGAAATTGTAACTTTTCTCAATAATGACAATTACGAAGTAAACATCTTTTACGTATACAATAATAAATATACTTAATAGCTGGTAGTTATAAAATTATTATACATCTTTGAGCCTTTCCATGAAAATTGTATACTAACTGCTACTAAAAAATTAAAAATCAAACCAGAATGCATGTGCACTTTTATTAATACATTACATTAGAATTTGGTTGACAGTCTCTTCGGTTGTAGTTATCATAGTCTTATTAATTGTTTAATTTAAATCTTCATTATTTTTGAAGATTTTTAAAATTATACTTTTAGAGGCACGTTCTGCCCTATGGAGTAAATCAACGATTTCAGATTGGTGACCTTGAGAAAAAGAGTAATGGAAGTAGATTTTGATTGATTCTCCCCCCTTACCGCACCCCTCTTGACGTACTTCCGGTCTCCCTCCACCACCCAACGTCTAACATCATCATCGCACCACACTGCACAAAATCATCGCACCGCACCACACCACATATTTTGAATGGTACTATTTTTTTTCTTGTAACCAATTTCTAAAAAAAAAAAAAAAAAAAAAAAAAACAGTTTTCAAAGAGATTTATACCTCTGTCCTCTTGAACGCTGGGCTAGCCCTTTACCCACTCTGCTATGAGCAAACCTGACATAGAAAAACCGATATGATTACTTGCTTTTATCTTACAGTTCGTAACTTATTTTCAATGTAAATTTATATTTACTGTAAATTTATTCATTTGGTTTTATTTTACAGTAAATAAATGAATTATTTAATTTAACATAAATATGAAATGTAGATATTTTTTGGTACATGACTTTCTCAAAAATTTGGAAGATTCACTTATTTATCAATAATTTGTTACTTTCAAAATAAATAAATTACTGTTTATACAATTTTTTAAAATTTTTTCAGAACTTTCGTAAATGATGAAAAAAACATTCCCGTACTGTATAAGTACAACAATTAATTTTTATTGCATTTTCTTCTTTCACAATTTTTCCTTTGTAATTGAGAACAAAATTCAGAGAGGTGGAACGAGTGAAAATATATGCTGCAACGCTGAAAATTATTTTTCTTATGAGGATGAACTTACGTACAAAAAAAAAAAATTATAGATCTACTTGAAAATGAAACAGGTTTATCTAATAGTAATCTTTCAGACTAAAAAAAAAATTAGAGCTTTATAATAGATCTTATAAATCAAATTTAAAGTGATTTTTCCATAAGGTTACATGTTAAATTGAAAATTCTTTAAATTAAACATATCAAAAAGGGTACAGTTAAACAATCTACTATTTTATAAGGGTATTTCTTATTTTCTTAGGAAGTTTTTTTGGAACCATAGAAAGATTCGATGAAAGAGCACAGTCTTGTGTTGGCCAGCTGACATGTTGTTTATATTGTATTGTGCCATAAAATATTGTTTATAATTGTTATGTTATTAGATATTAAAATTTTTATTGAAACTACACCCAACTAACATAGGTATACTCATTCCAACGGTAATTGCACCACCTTCGTACATAATATCGTTTCATACGAGGTATACTTATATTTATCATTATATTATTTACCATATAATTTTATAGAAGTATAACTCCTTACTTGGGTACTCAAGCACCCATGGTCCACGGGTTTTTTTTTATCATAACGTGTTTACCACTATCAGGGATGTATGCACTTAGTATATTCTTCTGAATTTTTATAGGTCAGGTGTAGAGAACAAAGAATTATACAAAATCTATATTTTGTAAAACATTTACTTATTTTAACTATTAATTACATCATTTTAATGTGTGATTACAAAATTTAATAACAGATTAGACTCAAAAAAATTTTTTTTTCATACAAAACCAACTTATAACGCATAAGGTAAAATCATAAACTCACTTTCATCTAGCACGACATAGAATATTATTAGAAAAGCAGACTGCAAGTCTTTTATGTAAATCAAATCATACTTTTCCATCTCTTTAACTTGAAGTGCATATAATTGTTCATGCCAATATTGACTGATAAGCTTTTGGTAAACAAAAAATTTATTTTCCTTATTATGACATATACGATGGATCTTTTTAAATACTGGTATGCCAATGTTTAATGTTCTCAAAAATTTGATTGACGTAGTGAAATAAAATTAATTTGCAGTTTTGAGTGACAGAATATACATTATTTATTTTTAAGTATCAATTTTAGTTGACGTAGCTTCTGAGATCGAATAAATGTTTTTTTCTTTAAGTGATCGATACAGAGATAGAAATTGTGCCTTGATACAGAGAGTTGCGCCTTAATTGCAGGAGTATAGTAATATTTTTTCTAGAAACAGTACTAGATGCACAACCAGTAAAAAATATTCGTTTTGCTTCATATCTAATTTTACTTAAATCTATCAGTAAACCTGACATACAAAGAAGTATAGCATAATGTGTTGGAAAGTGGTATTTCAGCTTTAGTGAGTCATTAAAAACTTTTATATAGGAAATAAATTCATATAATTTCAACTAAATATTTATGAAAATTAATCAAATGTCTTTTAAAAGCTTTTTAACCCTTTTACTCCTTGTAGTAATGATTTTTAGCCCAATAAAATATAAAATTGGTTTTAGGGTTGTAAATATCTTTATGATCTACTGTATCGTGTTGAAAAAATAATGGCTCAGTGGATGTACAATGTTAAGGTACCGATGTGGGTTAATGCTATAAAATAAATCTGCCAATATTCTTTAAGTATTTTTAGAACGAAGTTCTTTATGTCGCGTTACTCGGGGGGCTGGAATTTTAAAACCGACAGATTTTTTTTTTTTTGAATCAGAAATCTCTTCCTCTCAAGTTTTTCCCCTCACCCCGTCCCCCCTCACCAAGTGTTCTCTACACACTTCCCCTCTCCTCACTATATATGTATATCTGTCAACCGTGCCGTGTTACTCTTCTGCACCACACCTTTACCCACCATTCCCCCTCACACTCCCAAGCAATTAATTTTTTAACAAATTTTAATTTTATTTCCCCACAGTAATTTTTCTTTGACTTTGAATTTTTTTTCTTTTACAATTCTAAAAAAAAAAAAAAAAAAAAAAAAAAAACATTTTTCAATAAAAAGATATGAACCCTCGACCTTCTGCATGTAAGTCCTGTACCTTACCCACTCTGCTACGAGCGCTGCCGATTATAGAAGTCGGTTTCTTGTACTTATCGTGTGATTCGTAACTATAACATTCCATTTTTAAATGTATTCACTGATAATAAATTCAATTATGAATTTGTTTTATAAATTGTGTATTTGTTTTTTAAATAATAAATCTGAAAAAAAAAAAAAAAAAAAAAAAAAAAAAAAAAAAAAAAAAATTTAATTAGCATAAATATGGTTATGTAGATTAAATATAATAAGGCGCGTTATTACGCATTAAATATTTGTATTTTCATTAAACCTGAGGTTTTTTTGGCATAACAGTAATGCTAATAATTACTGTTATAAATGAAAAAAAGTAATAAAATTAAATATGAAAAAAAAAGAAACGAAATATGAAAAAAAATAATAATGAAATTAAATGAAATTTGAACAAATAAAATAATATATTAAAAAATAATGAAATAAAATAAAAAAAAGAAATGAAATAAAGGAAATACAAAATAATGAATGTAAATAGAAAAATATAAAAAAAAGAAATAAAGAAAATACAAAAGAATGAAAAAAAAGTAATGAAATTAATTATGAAAAAAAAAGAATGGTATATGAAAAAAAAGGGAATGAAAAAAAAAAAGATTAAATATAAAAATAAGAAAGAAATTAAATAAAGGAAATACAAAAAATCGAAAGAAATGTAATAAATTGAAATATGAAAAAAAATAAAACAAGAAATGAAAAAAAAAATAAATAAAACAAGAAATAAAGAAAAAAAAAAAAACAAAAAATAAAAAAAACAACAACAAACCAGGGGGGATAAATGGGTCATGGGACCCACGGTAAGAACAAAGTTCTTTGAACATGACGAGTATAAAAACACAATTTCTCAGGTAACAAGGGGGTCGCCAGACCCATTAAAAGAACGAAGCTCTATAAACGTTAATACTGCATTCATGTAGTTCACTAAACAAAAACTTAAAAAACAAATAAAAAAAAAAAAATAAAAAAAATAGTTCAGTACTCACGATGGTTGAACTTCGTGAGTGCTGTATTAATGCACGACGTTCTCACGAAGTTCAACCATCGTAAGTACTGAACTATTTTTTTTATTTTTTTTTTTTAATGTTTCTCAAGTTTTTGTTAAGTGAACTACATGAATGCAGTATTAACGTTTATAGAGCTTCGTTCTTTCAATGGGTCTGGCGACCCCCTTGTTGTGGCCTCGTTGGCCGACGGCTACGAGGGCGATGAACGAAGAATTGCTGTGCGTGACGGGGTGCCAGACCATCGGCACGTACATAAACCGGGTTTTCGCGACGCTGCACAGACTACGTAAGGAAGCTGAGCAAAAACTCGAGTTGGCCGTGTTTTACGAGATGGAGCAGATCCAGGATTCCGAGGCGGAAATCGCGCACACCACCGCCGTAGACACGCCATGTGTGAATAATTTTAACAGCTTCGCCTTGTACCAGAAGTTGGCCAAGTGGATTTTATCGGAGCAACAGTTGAAGGACAACGGCTATCCGCTGCCACACCCGAACGGTACAAAAGTAAGTGTATTTAATTATTATTTGTGGTGCGTTAGGTTTGTCCTGAGTCATGCGACCCGCGGCAGCCCAACTCGACTAAAGAACGCTTCTTTTTGTCAACGTCGCGCGAGTTCGGGCCCCCACGGGTCGCTCGCGGCCGCTAAACTGCCTGACCCAGAGTACGTCACACAGTGTACTTTGTCGCGCATAGTACTTTGCTTCCTCGGCGACGGCAACAAGTAAAATTGTGCACCAGTAAATCACTGCGCTCGAAAGGACTTTCCTTATATACCTATATATAGAGCACAAAGCGCAACCGTCGGTTTACGCTTTCGGGCCGCACTTTGCCGCGAAGCGACAGTTAAACTTTGCACCCTACGTATGAGTAAGAAATATCGACTTGTGTTAAGATGGCTACAAGGAAGTTTTTTTTTTTTTTATATTTCTAAGGGTTGAGCGACGTTGTACACAAAGTATCCTAGAGGCCAATTGACTCCTGTAGTGCCGAATCAGCGTTACTGCTCTCGTTGTCGCAAGCCGTACATAGTTGATGAGCACGGCATTGTTGTGGACGGAGAGAACTGCGTTTATTATTACGCGAGAAAATACACAACTAGTGGACAGAGCAAGTACTTGTGCTGTGATGAAAGTAGTTGGACCAACGGATGCTGTGAAGCTCCATGTCACGTTTCACATATCGTAGACGTGGACAACCTCCGGGGCTACGTGGCAACTGTCGATAAAGGTTCACATTTTTTTTTTTTTTTTCTAATTGAACAATGTTTGCGACGAAAATCAGATCAGTAGATTTATTTGAGTTTTTTTTTTTTTTTTTTTTTTTTTTTTTTTTTTAAGACGTCAGTGCCGAGGAACAAAGGGTGTTCTCGCTCGACTGTGAAATGTGCTTCACGACGCAAGGCCTGGAGTTGACGCGCGTTACCGTCATTAACAAACAATTCCAAGTTGTCTATGAAACTTTCGTTAAACCCTCGAATCCCATCGTCGATTATAACACCAGGTGATTGTTTAACCACATTGATCTCTCAAAAAAAAGAGTAACGTGCACAATATTAATCTTTTTCTTTTTTTAGATTTTCCGGCATTTCCGAATCTGACATGAGAGATGTGACGACGACGTTACTCGATGTGCAGGCGTCTCTTCTTGCTCTAATATTCTCTAAGACTATACTGATAGGCCACAGTCTTGAAAGTGATTTAAAGGCACTGAAATTGATCCACAATACCGAAGTAGATACGAGTGTTATGTACCCACACGAAAGCGGACCACCTTTCAAACGGGCACTAAAAAGTCTATCTTCCGAATATCTCCAGAAGATCATTCAAAACGACGGTAAATATTGCTGTGGATATTATCATGCAAGAACATTTCTTTTTATTTCATCGCTTATTTCATAATTTTTAATGTCTCAGTTGGTGGTCACGACAGCAAAGCAGATGCCATAACTTGTATGAAGCTCGTTCGTTTGAAGGTCAAAGAAGAAGCAAATGATCTCCAGTAAAGTGAAACATTTTTTGATAGATTTACATCTACTGTAGTGTACTGCCTAAATGTAATATAAAAATTTTGCACCATACTGTAATAATATACACATGAATAACTTCTCAAAAAATGTTTATGTAAATACTCAACGAGATTTTTTATATAAAAATTGGCAACATTACTGTCATGTAACCTAGACTGTTATACCTCTAGTCGGTCTAAAAAAAAGTGATATCTTATACCTGGTTGATTTTTTGTTTGCCCAAAGATGTATTGACTGTGAAAAGGAAATATTTTTATACTCTAGGGTAACAAAAATAACATGAATGTATTTTGAACAAACTTATGTGATAAATGTTGTACGGTTTTAACAAATCCCCGTTTGTGATTACAACCATCGATACAACACAATGACAATCGTAGAAATAAGAACCATGTTAATGTAAGTATTTGACGAATAAAATACATATCTTATGTATCTTAATAATAGTTTCTTATTATTTTTAAATTTTCATGCACCTTCTTGTTTTATTCCAATTTATAAAAGACTTTTATTTAATTTATATCTTGTGAAAAATAACTAACTTCAATAGATGCGATGATACTCTTACAACTTTATAAATTCATGAAGTTTTATAAGCCAAGGAGTTTATTAATAAATTAAATAATCTAATATTTATAATTGTTATTGAACACATAAAACCATATGTGTTGAGTTCTGTACCTGAATATTGGCCGACAAACCTGTACAATCAAAAAGTCTTATCTTTCAAAGCCTCTCTGAGGCTTGAGAACCTTGTCAGTATGTTGCACATGAACTTATAAAAAAGAATAATTTTACACATAAAGAAAAACTTGTTGTAAATGACAGTATTCTAGTTTATTAAGTTACACAGATGAAACACTTCAAAGTTTACATACGCGCGAGTATAACAAGATAAATTAATACAAGATTACGCATGTATAGAAGCACGTGTCAGGGCCCCATAAATAAGCGAGTTATAACAGATGTGATCGCTATTCAAGCAACTATTAAGCCTATGGCTACCAATCATTTATAAAGGCCAACAAGCCTGATATTAAACAAATACGAAACGCCAGTGGCGGATCAGGTAGCAACAGCACGATGCAAAGTGGCAAACTCGTGAGAGGCAGAGAGCGCTACGCGTGCTCTCTCTCGCAGCGCTACGAGAAGACTGGCTCAAGATGAGAAGCTTAGTGCCAACTCAAAAAAGGAGGGAGCGCCTTCGTGTCTCATGTGTACGAATGGGCAACTCACCTCGAATAGGCGCAGCGGCCGTAATTATAAGTTGATTTTCCCTACGTTGTGTTTAACCATGTTTAGAATGCTCACATGAAACGTCGCTGTAGCCAAACAGACTAGCTACTGCGCTCACACAAGGAAAACACAAAAGCTAAAGTTTCGAACGAGTTTTATTTGATAACTTTACAAATTTGATGCGCTCGCTTTGATCATCAAGGAAAAAGTGAAGAAAAAATGGCGTTCCTTTCGGCTGTTCCATATTAAAAGAAAACAAGAAAAAACCAGAAAACAAACCATAACAACGGTAGTTAAGGGCTCTAGCGCATCTGGCCTCCGTCCGCGAGAGGAGAAAATCTCCCCTCACCCCGTCTTTCATCTATGATGGAAAGCGGCCACGATTGATTACCGCCCAACAGAATCATCGTGCACGCCTTGCCGATCGCTCTAGAGTACACATTCTCAGCTTCCAAATATTCTCCATATTCATTACGTTCTTTTTCTCACAAACCTCCTTAGCTCTTACATACCTTCTCTCTTTCTTTTAAAATAAATATCAGCCGAAAAGAATTAACAACTTAAATAATTAATTATCGGGAACATCCTCCCCCCCGTGCAAAATCTCTGAATTTTGCACTTCAGCGAAACGTACCAACTTTCTCGCAGGTCTTAATAAAATACCATTCGCTGTTCGTACTTCAGCCACACGCACCTCTCCATCTGTACCTGGTAATACACGCGTAATCACACCCTTCCTCCACTGATTCCGCGGTAAATTATCATCTAATATAAGTACAATATCATTTTTCTTTAAAGGTAATTCTTCTTTTATTTGCCACTTTTTTCGCGGAATCAACGTAGGAAGGTACTCTTTCAACCATCGGTTCCAAAAACAATCCGCGTAGTGTTGAGCTACTCGCCAATGTTTACTCGAACAACTTATCCGTTTATCGAAACTACCGAATCTTATTTCGCCTGAGGATGTTCCGATTAAGAAATGATTAGGTGTGAGCGCTTCTTGATCTCGAGGGTCGACAGAAACATGAGTTAGAGGTCGCGAATTTAACAAATGATCAATCTCAGCTAAAACTGTTAATACCGCTTCCTCTGTCATGCACTGATCCTTTAAAACAACGTTAAGGGAAATCTTTACAGAACGAATCAGTCTTTCCCATGCACCACCCATATGTGAAGCACTCGGAGGATTAAAAAACCATTCAATTTCTTTCTGTGCTGTGAATTTTGTTAACTTTCCAGTTTCTAATTCTTTCATAGCTTTTCTCAGTTCGACGCTCATCCCCTTAAAGTTAGTTCCGTTATCACAGTAAATTTTAAAAGGACGTCCCCGACGAGCGATAAAACGTTTCAGAGCCATAATTGCAGAATCCGAGCTAAGTGAATAGGCCAGTTCAACATGGCACGCTCGAGTCGTCATGCAGGTAAATAATGCACCATAACGCTTCTCTCGTCGTCTTCCTATTTTAATAGTTAACGGGCCAAAATAATCAAGTCCACAATAAGAAAAGGGACGCAAACGATAACCTAATCTGGCAGACGGCAAGGCTGCCATCATCGGGTTTGCTGGTTTCGCGCGTAAGAGTTTGCAACCTATACACCGATTCACTAAGCTACGTAAGCTTTTCCTCATCCCTATTATCCAAAACTTTTGTCTCAACTCGTTAATGACACTCTCGTGATTAGAATGCATGAATTTCTCGTGATAAGATTTAATAATAAGCTAAGTGATGATATCTTTAGCGTCTAAAATAATCGGGCACGGTTCGAAATTTTGGCAATTAAAATTTTCTAAGCGACTTTTAGTGCGTAAAATATTACACTCATTGAGATAAGGATTCAAATTCAAAATTTGGCTACTTCTTGGAATTAAATCGATATTATTCCTATCAGTGCTAACCTTGAGTGCTTTTATCTCATCGAAAAAGGTTCTAGACTGACTGAAATTCACACATATCTCTTCTGCTTTCTTTAATCGATTTATTCAAGAATATTTAATATGACGCATCTTGTATATTGCTTCGTAAATACGCGCTATTACTGATACAAGTTTTTCCCACGAGGAAAATCGCGAAAAATCAAACCACGGGTCTTGAATATAAATATGGGCAACGATTCCCTTTATTTCAGATTTTTCTATTTCAAAATCAAAAGAATTTTTATCGTGAACCTTTTTTGGCCACTGGTGTTCATCGTTACGTAAAAATGTCGGACCTAAAAGCCATCTACTCCCCTTATTTAAAGCATTTGGCGCATAACGGGTGCCATCATCAGCGGGATTTTCTTTCGTTGGTACCCATCTCCATTCAGATTTATCAGAGTTTTCACAGATTTCACAAACACGATTCGCGACAAAAACTTTAAATTCTTGTGGTTCTCTTTCGATCCACCTCAAAACAATTTCAGAATCAGTCCAAAACACTCGCCTTTTAATCTTAATATTATGTTCAGAGCTTATTAACTTTGCTACTCGCGTGGCTAAGACTGCTGCTTGTAACTCGAGACGCGGAATAGTTGTTACTTTTATCGGTGCGACTCTGCTTTTTGCCAAAATAATAGCTGTATGGTATTTATTATCAGGTAGAAAGAACCTCCAGTAAGCTACTGTCGCGTTAGCTTTCGAACTAGCATCACAGAAAATATGTAACTCTGCGTCGTCATATTGAAATTCTTTCAACTGATAGCAACGATTTACGCGACAATTTTTCAAGTTTTCAAAATCGTGTATCCATTGCTTCCAATGAATAAATTCCGGTTCGCGCATCTTTTCGTCCCAACTAATTCCACTCGACCATATGTTTTGCATTATAATCCGCGATTGAACTGTAAATGGTGTCAAAAAACCCAATGGATCAAAAAAAGACATAATTATAGCCAAAAATTTTCTTTTAGTTGGAATTTCTTTACCGCTCAACAAGGAAGGTGTGATTTTACTAATATCAATTTTGAAAGCTCATTCGTCACTTATATTCAGCCAATACAAGCCTAACACTTTTTCTATATTTTCGTCTTCCTCTACCGATATTAACTTTACCGTACTATCCCTCTCGCCAACTCCTTCTAAAACTGACGCGCAATTACTCGCCCAACCGTGCATCTCCCAATTCGCATGTTTATTTATTTCTCTTACTTGAAAAACCCGCTCCGAAGCTTCTTTTTCCGATTTACAGCTATCCAAGTAATCGTCCATATAACAGTTTTCTATTATACTATTAGCCGCGTTGGGGTACTGAGATAAAAATAGACTAGCATTTGTATTTTTAATAAAAAGTGCTGTGCATGGAGATGACTTTGCACCGAATAACACAGACGTCATTACGCATTTCGACAAACCTTCTTTTCCCCTCCAAAAAAATCGTTGTGCGCCCTGATCTTTTTTTCTTATCTTTATCTTCAGAAACATATCTCTGAGATCTGCTTTCACGGCGAAATGAAACTGTCTAAATCTCATTAAAACACCTAATAATGATTTTAATAAATCCGGACCAGAGAGTAACAAATCATTGAAGCTTATGCCGGAAGTTTTTGCAGCCGCATCAAAAACTAAACGTACTCTTCCGGGCTTATTTATATGTTGGACACCGAAGTGTGGTAGAAACCAAATGTTACTTCCGCATGAACTTCCATGAATTATTTGAGCATAATCTTTTTCAAAAAAACGATTCATTTCTCGGAAATACATTTCTGCGTATTCTTTATCGCGATCTAACTTTTTCTCTACCAACCGATACCTACGCAACGCAGTTGAACGTCCGGTAATGCTTACTTCCGAGTCGTCTTTCCAAAGTAAACCTACCTCCCAGGCTCCGTTTACATATCTACTTGTTTCATTCAAGATTTCTATCGCGCGTCTATTTTCTTTAGATTCTTTCAAAGTATATCTGACTCCTAATGCTTTGATGTCGAAATAAAGTTTAACCTGTTTATCGATATTTTCCTCGCAAGCTCTTGATTCGTTCTCATATACTCGAGTGTCTTTAATGAAATTTACCGAATTTACCTGCATGAATTTTGTCGAGTCGTAACGACCATGTATGGTCCAACCGAGTAAAGATCGAGACAAAAATAAATTTTCATTCAAAAAATGAAATTCGCGTGTAAGTAAAAGTTCGCAGTGATCTTGACCGATTAAAAGGTCTGGTGCTTCTGAAAAGGTTTTTATCGAAACGTCTGTTATTAATTTACAGATTTCGACTAATCGAGGGCTTATATATTGCATAGGTAGTGCGAGATTTTTAACGACAAAAACATTATTGAGGTTATACATTCGATTTTCCGTAACAATTTTAAAATTAACTTTTTCGCTAGCTAGAATCAAAGTATCGTTATTATCACCAACACGATTTAAAGCTATGTTGGTAATCGTGCTTGACAAACTCATTTCTTTTACGATTTCTGAATTTATCAAAGTTACTGTCGAACCTTCATCTAACAGTGCAAAGATTAGTTTAGATTTTTTTGAACTAAAAATATAAACTGGAACAATTTTCAATAATACTTTTGATTCTAGTCACAATGATGCTTCTGGAATTTCATCATTACTTTTTTCTTTTTCATCTTTTGGTTTAGTCTGAGAATTTTCGCGCGTTCGTTTTGGGTTATTACTCTTATCGCTATGTAATAATATATGATGATAACCTTTACATATCTCGCAATTATTACTTTTACAAGTTACTCGATTATGACCTTGTTTTAAACAGTTAAAGCATAATGCTTGCGACCGAGCGATTCGCCAGCGCTGAAAAACTGGAGTGTTCTTAAACTTTCGGCAATCATTAATTAAATGATCTCTTTTAAAACAATTAAAGCATTCACGTGTTTCATTTTCTCTTTTTACTTCGTTACAAATCTCTTTACCATTCGTGGCAAAAACAGATACCCTCCCTTCTCACGAATGTCGCCGTTCATATTTCCCGACTCTCCCTGCTTTTTCTCGCACAGAATCACTTGATCGCTCTTCAATCACTCCTGCTGCTAAAGTTAATTCAGCTTCTTGAAACAGAAAATCAGCTAATTTTTCAAGATCAGATTTTTGTTCTTTGATCGTTGCCGCAAAACGTACATAATCATGTATCATTAAACTTGGGAGCTTTTTTAGAACCGTGTTTGCGAGATCTACACTGTATAAATAACCTACATTATTCAAGGTTTTAATTGCGTTGACAGCGTTTTTCAAAGTTGATGCAGAATCGATAAAACTTATTTTGTTTGGCTCTATTCTTGGTAGATCTTTAATTCCGCTAATTATTTTTGCCAAAATTATTCGAGAATTGCCGAACCGCATCTCCAAAGCTTTAATGATATCGTGAGCAGTACTTCCACCCGCAAACAAGGCTTTAACAGAGCTCCTAGCATCTCCTTTCAAGCATTCAAATAACCGCATTACATTTTCCTGATCCGTGTAACCTCCTAACTCTGTTGAGCTATCATAAGCCTCTTTGAATCTTATCCAATCAAGCGGGTCGCCGTAAAAAGACGCCAAATTTCTTGATTGAGATACGCGACTTGCTAAACTCGAATTTACGTTACTGATTGAACTTCCTCTAATAATTGACAATGTTTCTTTCATAACATCAAAAAATTGACTAGCATACATTTCGCTTGTTTGAATAAAATTCGACATAGCATAACGTGATTCATTTCTAACTGTATTATGCAAATTTTCTTCAAACTCGTTACCGAGATTTTCTTCAAAGCTTTCATCATCATTCTCTGACACACTTTCACGGTCGAAATTGGATGATTCATTATCAACGGTCCTCTGAGCTTCCATTAAGAGGTTACATGATGCGTGAGTCCGCGTCGTGGTTGAAGTTGACGGCAGTAGTGATTGCGAATCAAGAACGTCAGCCTCGAAGCCAGAATGGGAATGGCAGCGAGATCGCGTGTCCGCTGTTGCTGAAGCTGGTGGTGGAGGCGGAGCATCACTAGCGCCAGTTTTAGAGATGAGATGACGACGAGAAGGGCGGGATCGCACAGATTTCGTTGCTGAAGCCGGTGGTGTCGGCAACGGCGGTGGCGGTGCATCATTAGCGCCGATCTCGATGACGGGATTGATACGGCGGTAAGAGGCGCCAGATCGCGCGTTCACCGATGCAGAAGCTGATGGTGGTGGTGGTGGCGTATTGTCAACGCTGGCCTCGGGAATGAGTCCAAGACGACGACGAGGAGCGCGGGATCGCGTTGTCATTGTTGATGAAGCCGGTGGTGGTGGTGGCGCATTATCAGCGCTGGCCTCGGGAATGAGTCCAAGGTGACAACGAGGAGCGCGGGATCGCAAGTTAGCTGTTACTGAAGCTGACGGTGAAGGCGGTGCTTCATTGGTGGCGGCCTCAGGAAGGAGTTTAAGACGACGATGATAAACGCGGGATCGTGCAGGCATTTTCGTTGAAGTCGGCGGTGGTGGCGCGTCTTCAGCACCAACTCCGAGGATGGGATCGAGGCGACGATGAGGAGCGCGGGATCGCGCGGGCATCTTTGTTGAAGTCGGCGATGGTGGCGCGTCTTCAGCACCAACTCCGAGGATAAGATCGAGGCGACGACGAGAGGCACGAGATCGCGCGTCCGACGTTACTGAAACTGGCAGTGGAAATAGAGCGCGAGATCGCGCGGTTGTCACAGAAAATTCTGGTAGAAATGGCAATTCATCAGAGTTATTTAAAGGAATGGGGTTAGGATAGTGACAGGGGGAGCAGGAACGTGTGTGATCTGCTATGACAACTTGTGCTCGTGGTGGTGGTTCGTCGTTATTACTACAAGATGGAACAGCCATTTTTTCGTTGTACAACTGAATGAGGTTAGCTGCAGGGCCAGAGCACAAGAATTGGCGTGGCACTGAGAACCGCGTTCCTATTGTCTCGTTCTCATCTTCAGAGCTATGCACCTCCATCGTTCCGACGTCGATTCTTGATCGCTTCTCGTGCGCTGATGGTTGATGTTCCACCGTCCTTTTCATTTTTCCTCGACTTTCACGTTTGATCGGTAATTAAAGTTTCCCGGCTGATGCACCAAAAATGTAGCCAAACAAACTAGCTACTGCGCTCACACAAGGAAAACAGAAAAGCTAAAGTTTCGAACGAGTTTTATTTGATAACTTTACAACTTTGATGCGCTCGCTTTGATCATCAAGGAAAAAGTGAAGAAAAAATGGCGTTCCTTTCGGCTGTTCCATATTAAAAGAAAACAAAAAAAAACCAGAATACAAACCTTAACAACGGTAGTTAAGGGCTCTAGCGCATCTGGCCTCCGTCCGCGAGAGGAGAAAATCTCCCCTCACCCCGTCTTCCATCTATGATGGAAAGCGGCCACGATTGATTACCGCCCAACAGAATCATCGTGCACGCCTTGCCGATCGCTCTAGAGTACACATTCTCAGCTTCTAAATATTCTCCATATTCATTACGTTCCTTTTCTCACAAACCTCCTTAGCTCTTACATACCTTCTCTCTTTCTTTTAAAATAAATATCAGCCGAAAAGAATTAACAACTTAAATAATTAATTATCGGGAACAGTCGCTTTAACAAAAAAAAAAATGATTTTCGCCGTAACATCCTCCCCTCCTTGTGAGTAAAACGAACAAGAACTTACATTTAAGGCTTACTTAAAATTAATACCCCGATTTTTTTTTTTTTTTTTTTTTTTTAAGACATAATTGCTAATAGAAAGAAATTAAGTGAAATGAAATTAAAATACAAATTTTTATGAATTATAAATGTGCCACTAAACGCTAATAAACAAGTAAATATCAAGATTTTTATGACGCAGTAAACTGAGAATCGGACATTTCAAAGTCTCTATTAATTAACAGGCACAAGGATCTTGTGTTTCTTTGGTATAAACCTTGGGCAGTTTTTACTGAAACCACCCGCACCACACCGTCCTTGCCAGGAAACACATCCACCACACGACCCATCCTCCACTGCATGCATGGCTGATTCTTGTCAATTAAAAGGACAACAGAGTCTTTTTCAATATTTAAGTCTGGTTGATACCATTTTTGCCTTTTTTGCAATTCTGACAGATATTCGATTTGCCATCGTTGCCAAAATTCCTGCTTCAACTTGGTAAGTTGATCCCAGCAAGACAGTCGGTTATCTGAAACAGAAATAAGATTATTCTCGGGCATCGTCATGAAAGCTCAACCGATTAAAAAATGACCCGGCGTTAAAGCTATTTGATCGTTTACGTCTGTTGAGAGTGGACTTATTGGTCGTGAATTCATGACAGCTGCGATCTCATGCAGAAGAGTATTTAAAACTTTGAACGTGTATAAGCGATCAGCAAGTATTCTTTTAAGATGGCCTTTGCACGATTACACAGCTGCCTCCCACAACCCACCGAAATGAGGAGAGAGAGGCGGGTTAAATTGCTATTTAATTTTTAGACTCAACGCGTAATCAGTTACTTGAGACCTAAACTGCTCCGACCCAATTAAAACAGCCAGCTCACGGAGTTTATTATTTGCCTCGACAAAGTTAGTCCCATTATCTGAATACACGTAAGCAGGCACCCCCCGGGTACTGTGAAATCGCTTAAACGCGGCTAAAAAAGCTTCGGTCGAAAGGTCGCTGACTAGTTCTATATGAACCGCTTTAATGGCCATACATACGAAGATGCATCCGTAAGCCTTCACCTTTCCTCTGTTACGGTGCCTTTTTTTCTTTCGTGAACAAGGGTCCGAAGTAATCAATACCTGTATGATAAAAGGGGTATGAAACGTTGATGCGAGGCTGTGGTAGATCCGACATTTTATAATTAATGGGCTTGGCCTGAAAACGTCTGCAAGTGACGCAGTTACGTACGATGTACCTTACTTGATTTTTGCCGTCAATTATCTAATACCTTTGCCTTACATTGTACAGCGTTGACTGTATTTCCGTGTGGTAAAATTTCTCGTGATTATATCGAATTAAAAGATCTGTTACATAGTTACGAGAGGGAAGAAGTATGGGATGCCTTTGATCGAAACTCAGAGCGGCTCTTGTTAATCGGCCACCAACTCGCAACAAACCATCATCATCGAGAAAGGGGCTCAGAGCTCCGATTTTTGGGCTCTTCATTTTTTTGTCGTCTACTAAGCTATTGATTTCTGTATTGTAATGTAATTTCTAAACAAGTTTTATTATACTTTTTTCTGCTTTTTCAATTTCGACTACTGTCAAAAACCAATTCGCAGACTGATTTGCGGCACTCCTAACTTCTTCCTCTGATTGAAATTTCCGCCTAGTCTCATTGATAAAACGCATGCAATAAGCCATGATTCGTGTTAAGCGAGCATACGAGGAAACACGTAAAGTTGAAGATTTAAAGAATTCTTTTTGCTGCGAGAGTAAAGCTAAGCAAGTTGCCCTTTTCAGCCCTGGGAGTTCGCCTTTCACCGAGTCAATAGAACACGGCCAATCGACCTCTGGGTATATGAGCCAGGAAGGACCTTTAAACCACAACTTGTTGTTTGAAAATTGCCGTGGAAGTTGCCCACGCGAAAGAGCATCTGCTGGGTTAAATTCCGAAACTATATGCATCCATTCCACTTCTTCCGCGAGCTCTTAAATCTTTGCAAACCGGTTACCCTTGAATACCTTCAAGACACTGGGGCGTTTTTTTAACCAAGCTAATACAACGGTCGAATCCGACCAAAAGATAACCTTGCTCAGATTAAAGGTGAATAACGGCCTTATATTTTTATACAGTTGCGCAAGGACCAGGGCCCCACATAACTCTAATTGAGGTGTTGTACGCTCTTTTAAAGGGAAGACTCGACCTCTGGAGCTAACTAATCTGACTTGTGAGTTGCCGCACTTATTGGAAGAGCGAAAATATATACACGCCCCATAGCTCGAATCACTGGCGTCTCAGAACCCGTGAATTTGAATACTTACGTTATTATTTATAAGCGAGTAACGAGAAATTTTGAGGTTATTAAGTAGCGTAAGCTGATTTAAAAAAGTTAACCAAGAAGTATGCAAACTCTGAGGCACCAATTTATCCCAATTAAGCTTATCTTTCCAACAGAGCTGTATCAGTAGTTTGGATACGAGAATGACTGGCCCTAAAAAACCAAGAGGATCAAAAATCTTTGCTATCTTCGATAAAATTTCCGATCCTTTTTTCCAAGTTCCTTAAGGCACAAGGCTCGTTTGAAGCCCATTTTTTAATTTTGAAGCCTCTTTTCTTCAAGATTGCTATCACTTCATCTCGAATGCGCACGAGATCATCAAGAGTGTCCGCGCCCGCCAAAAAATCGTCGACATAAAAATTTTTCGTCAGTGCTTGAGCCCCAATTGGAAAATCCGCGCCTTCATCAATCGCGAGCTGATGCAAGGTTCTTATGGCGAGAAACGGTGCGGATGACACGCCAAAAGTAACGGTATTTAGTTGATATGTTTCGATCTTCCCCTCGCGAATCCAAAATATTTGTTGAAATTGGCGATCCTCTGGGTGAATCCAAACTTGCCTATACATTTGGGCGACGTCAGCAGTAATGGCATACTTGTACATTCGAAAACGCAAAACATGCTCAAAAATCTTAGGCTGAATAGTAGGTCCAATCAAAAGTTTGTCGTTTAAAGAGATGCCTTTGTTTGTCTTCGCAGAGGCATCGAAAACAACTCTTGTTTTTGTTGTCGAACTCGTTAATCTGATTACAGCCTGATGCGGTAGATAATAATAAGCTTCTGTCGATCTATAAAAAACTAAAGTCATATGACCTAATCGAATGTACTCGTCCATTACCTAAGTGTATTGTTCTTTAAGTTGTGTGTCGTTGTTCAGTTTTTTTAATAAGTTAACAAACCGCCGATAGGCAAACGCTCGAGATTCTCCGAGATCTGTTTCGGCTGTCTTAAATGGCAGTCTAACAACGTATCGGCCTGACGCGTCGCGAGTTACATTTTGCTTAAAATGAGCTTCACATAGGTCGTTTTCCGATGCGCTTTCGTCATTCGAATCATCAAAATCGATCAACCAGAACTTTTCTATCGTCTTTCGTAACTCTGCAAAATGGCACAGAAGAGTTTGATCCTTACCTTGATTGAAAATTCCGCCAGCCGCGGCCCACTCTAAAAGTTTTTTTTGTAAAAAAAAATCAACATTGTTTTTGGATGAATTTATTTGTCCGCAAGAAAATAGTGAAATTGTTGCGCCCGAGCTGATTATAATGTCGGCCTTTCAAGGTAAGTGAAAGAATGGATCGGAAAGCTTTATGTTTTTCGGTAGTTTAATTAGATCTCGCGGGAAAATGTCACTTGGAACTAAATCTGCTATTTCTGGAACTACTAAGCATGTAACACTTTCATGAAAATTGTTATGCAGAGAGTACATCGTAATTTCCACTACTCCGTGCGAAACGGTCTTTCAATTGTCCATTGCGCCAATAGCAAAAGTGCATGGGCTTATTTTTAATTTTAACTTTTTTACAAGCTTTTCCGTTATTAAATTTGCGGTTAAACACGTATCTAACAGAGCTCGGCATGAAATATAATTTCCGACAAAATCCTTTACGCGCACTTGAGCAGTTAACATTAGCACGGATTGAGTGGCCCGCGACGCAAGATTGTCCGAAGTCGTGATTTGTCAATCTTTCTTCATGATTTCCGCGTCGACAGTCGTGCTCATAGTAGTAATTGGCTTCTCTGCCGAATTAGAGTCGCGATGCAACAATCCATTATGGAATTTTGAGCACTTTCTGCAATTTGGATACGTGCAAGTTTCGTCGTGCTTGCGTAAGCAATTTTTACACACTACTGACTTATTTACAATTTTCCAACGTTGGTCTATACCGAGCGCGTGGAATTCTCGGCATTGATATAAAGAATGTTTTCCTTTATTACAAACAATGCAATTATTAAAACTGTTCGACGTACCCGTCATTAGAGTGCGTGCGCTCTTTTCGAATTTTCCCTTTTTTGCTGGCAGCTTAGCCTGAACATCGGACAACCGTTTATTATTTTGTTCAATCGTGGCGAACCGAAATTCTGCTTCTGACACAAATTTATAAATTTCGGCCAAAGTCGGTATTTTATCAAGAGTAAGCGATTTCTCCCACTCGGCTCTATTATCATTCGGTAGGGCACGTTCAATAATTCTAACCAATAAATGGTGGTCCGGTTTTATGTCAAGAGTAGCAAGCATATCGACATGTTGGCGGACGTGGTCAATCAATTAAGCGAGACTGTTGCGTGACGATTTAGTTAATTTACTAGTAACAAGCAGCGCGTCAAGATGTTTAGATATTATAATTCTTTTCCTATCGTACGACTCTAAAAGCAAGTCCCAAGCAAACTTATAATTATCCTCGTGAATGCCGTACACCGATATTTTTTCGAGCGCATCTCCGAGAAGACATGAACGTAGATACATAAACTTCTGTAAATTAGATATGTCGGCAGAGTTCACTAACGCGATAAAACTGTTCTCAAATAATAATCATGTAGTAAGATCACCATTAAATTTTGGCAATTCTGTGACAGGAAGCTTTAGACGATGGGTATTGGTTGTAATCGATGTTGTATTCAACTCATTATCCGGTGGAGGTAGAACCGGGGGGTATAAAGCATCGAATTTAGCAACGATAGTGTAATATCGGTCCTGTACAGCGTTAAAGTCCATGAGATTTTCGTTGCCTGTGTCAACGATGAGCGCGAGTTCGTCATGCAACTCCTCGTATGCTAAAAATAACTCTTTAAGGCGCTTCAAACGATTTCGTGCAATAGCTGGATCTGTGGGAATCAAAGGGTCCGCTTGCTCATATGCCGCAATTTTTTAAAGCTGAGTAAGATGTCCTTTTAGGGTGAAACGCTTTTGATTAATCACCTTTATCCGCGCGAGAGATGCCATCTTTATTCGTAAATAAGAGACCCACGCTCTAGCGTGCGTCCGTTCTTGTTTAAAGCCGAAATGGTAGTCTGCAACAAGTTAACAAGTCTCTCTCTCCCTCTCCGCCGCCGACTAAGAGAGCCCGGCAACAGTCCGCAGAGAGCCAGCAAGTCTCCTTTCCCCTCTCTATCGCGGCCCACGACAACTCAGCAACAATCCAAACGCATGCGCGTGCCACTTTCCTCCTCTCGACTGCCGATGAAGAGATATTTTCGGAAAGTTGTTTGTCTGATGACGTGATTCCCCTCAGACCGAAAAAACTCGCACTAACAAGCCAGAGAATAATCAAGCTACCGTGTTTTTTTTTTTTTTTTTTGGGGGGGGGGGTGTTCGGCAATGAGCATGCAATCACCCTTTTCTCTAGAATAAGACAACTTATACGGCTATATCTAAATAAAAAAAAGCAAAAATGACACCAACACATATAGAGAAAAAACGGTACCAATATTTTGTTAGACTTCCTCAGTGGCAGCAGGCAGTGGCGGAGGGGTTTGGGTCGTGTAATGCGGGTATTCTTCTAGACGACATTGATTGCAGATGCGAATCCTGGTCACGGCATCAAAATGTACAATCAGAGAGTCTTATCTATCAAAGCCTCTCTGAGGCTTGAGAACCTTGTTAGTATGTTGCACATAAACTTATAAAAAAGAATAATCTTACACACAGAGAAAAACTTATTGTAAATGACAGTATTCTAGTTTATTAGGTTACACAGATTAAACACTTCAAAGTTTACATAAGCGCGAGTATTACGAGATAAATTAATACAAGATTACGCATGCATAGAAGCACGTGTAGGGGCCCCATAAATAAGCGAGTTATAGCAGATGTGATCGCTATTCAAGCAACTATTAAGCCTCTGGCTACCAATAATTTATAAAGGCCAACAAGCCTGATATTAAACAAATACGAAACGCCAGTAGCGGATCAGGTAGCAACAGCACGATGCAAAGTGGCAAACTCGTGAGAGGCAGAGAGCGCTACACGTGCTCTCTCTCGCAGCGCTACAAAAAGACTGGCTCAAGATGAGAAGCTTAGTGCCAACACAAAAAAGGAGGGAGCGCCTTCGTGTCTCATGTGTACGAATAGGCAACTCACCTCGAATAGGCGCAGTGGCCGTAATTATAAGTTGATTTTCCCTACGTTGTGTTTAACCATTTTTAAAATGCTCACATGAAACGTCGCTTTAACAAAAAAAAAGGATTTACGCCGTATTAAACCTTTTCTAAATTTAAATTGCGTCTCGTTCGTTATTCTTATATCAAAGTTCAAGTAATTTTCCGATCATACGCCTTTATTATCGCGTAAATTTGCAATGCCCTAGAGACCGTTTTACCTTTACTCTTGTACCTTTATTTATCAATGTACTAGAAGTTTTTACTTTAACTTTTGTCTCTATAAATATTGCTCTGCGAGCATAGTAAGTTAATTAGCGCGCCGTGGCGGCAGAGAAAGCTTCTGTCCGCTTGCCTTCACTTAAGCACATTTTCATAATTTAAGCACTGTAAATATATTGTATATATTTTCATTGCACATTTGCGTTACATTTATTTTCCGCCGTAAACCACTTCCACCTCTACACGACTAAACTGGATTAGAAGCAGCATAAAACCCCTTCCCTCGTGAACAATATGATTAGCTAATACTGCCAATTTTTTTTATTCCTTAAAACTATTTTTAATATTAAATATCCTTTAATAATTTTTTTTTACTTTAAAATAATTTTATCAAGTTATCTATAACTTTATAATTTTTTGAAACTATTTTTAGTTTTATCTTATTGTGTTACCGTAGGTAATAATAATATGCAATATTATTTTTATGTGTGTATATATAAATATATGTATATATATATATATATATATATATATATACTAGCAGTCCCCCGTCTCGGCTTCGCCCGAGACTTACTAAATAAAACACCGTAGTGTGTTGACATGTAATGTGAAACATTTTTAGTTAGAAAATTTTACACATATTTTCGATACATCTCAGAACAAAAATCTTCTTATTAAAAAGATTTTTTTCGGAATCCATATAGTTTTGTTTGGTCAAATAATAAGGTGTAAAAATTCAAAAAAATAATTATGCTGAAAAGTACCGTGCGTTCTTTAAGCCACAAAATAATCGGTGTCCATAAAAAGCCGTTGATCTACAGTTTCTCCCGTGTAATTCACGAAATCGGCTATTTTTTAAAGCTGTTAAGATTTTAAACCCCCAAAAAATGTATATTAAAAAAAAAATTTTTTTTCTCATATCTCACAATTTTATTACCAGAGCAACAAAGTCCTGGACCTTAAACCCTACATTTTTATTGCCACAAAAACAGAAATACATTTTCTACTAATTTAAAAATCTGAAGTAGGATCTTTAAAGATTCCAGAGATTGCTGTGAGGGTACAATTAAAAGCTGATCTCTCACGTAATGGACTCTTAAGTTGTCGATTTTGACGCTGCTGTTTTAATCTCGATAAATTTTCTGCGTCAGTTTCTTGACGCCTCAAATTGTATTCATTAGATACATTTAAAGTTTTCTTTCCAATATACCCTTTTGCAACTATTGGCATGCTTACGACTTTTATGACCCCTAAAGGCAATTTTCAGTCAACTTTGTTAATTTTAATACATTTGTTGGCAAGGAAGTTCGACGTCCGATGGTCCTAAAAAAGACCGGTGAGCTTCTTAATTTAACTCTTTCTTGACTGCAGTTAACAGCAATTGTGACTGCCTGGATACCTCAGGGTGATCTTCTCTGGCCTGCTGTTGAAGATCCAGACTGATCGGGAGAAAAATTACAAAGTCCGAAGCTTTGGAGCTAGTTGTTGGGATCTTTCCCAACTTCTTCCGGTATAACGTCGAAGACGTTGGTATCTAAAGCACCTTTTTTATTTGCAGATTCAGTTGTTTTGGTGATCTTAGATGGGGATATTGGTTAGTAATACTTGCCCAGTGGAGGCTGTCCCGTTGGCTCAAGTTTTTTTTCTTTTATAGCTGTTATAGGTTTGCCCAGCGAAGACCTTGGAGAGGATCAGTGATTCCTGGTTGAATGCTTAGAGTCGAGAGGGTAATATAGAGTCGTCGGTCACCGGGTTTTCCAGCCTTGCGAAGAACAACTTCGCAGGTGACGTTGTGCGTCTGCTAGTGAATGGCTGACTTGGTTTAATAGTGCCCGTTTTTAGTTAATATAGTCTTTTAGTCGCCGAATCGCTTCCGGGAATAGTAATAAAAATGTATTTGTTGGCAAGGTAGCTTACACTTAAGTGGCCCCTAAAAAGAACCGATGGAATTGATGGTTAAGTAGGGAACGTAAATACTTATAATGGCCCTAAAAAGCGCCAGTGGCGAAACTTCCAGGCTATTCTTATTCCTGATGATGAAGAGCTGGCTACGGGTTGCTTGATTTTTACCCTGGGAGTCTCGATATACGGAGACTGTGATGGAGGGAGGTACGCCGCTGACCAAAGAATATCTCGTCTCGGGTCGTTCCCCGGATAACCAACTGCTCATCTTTAGACGGGAACATGTGGGTTAGCGCGTTGGGGACGCGACGACCAAGAAGGTAGCCGTTGTGGCTTCCCGTGCCCCTCAGAGCTGTTTTCCCTTGCTTACATTTGTAGCCACAAATTCTCTAACTACACCAGGTGGGACGGTGGGACTGCCACACAACTCTGAAGAGTTGGTGCAGATTGTGCTCTGGCTAGATATGTCTCCTGGTATTGTGGCATAGACGGCATCGGTTGGAATTAATTATTTTTTTTTTTGATCGCACTCGCCGAGATTTAGGGTGAAGGGACACCTAAGTCCCTTCTCCTTTACAGAAGAGTGTCGTCCGTAACCGGGATACCCAGCTGCAGGACTATCACTTGCAGTTGTTACACAGCTTGTTGAGCCGCCGAAGCTCGACTATTCCACTATTGTAACGCTCCGGCTTATTATAACCACACTTATTTAATTATGTTGCAGGTAGCTTCGATTTAAGTCGACGCCACCTAGCGGATTTTACTGAACTAAAGTGAAAAGCTGGCGTATTTTTGCAAAACTTTGAGCTCATTTATTGCTATTGTTATTAAATTTTTTGAGATAAAAACTATACTAAAACCATCTAGGAAGTATCATGAATCAGTGTGCAAAATTTCAGCAAAATCGGTTCAGTAGTTTTCGCGGTTAGCGATTACAACGGTTTTAGCGACTTTGCTTTATATATTAGTAAGATATATATATATATATATATATATATATATATATATATATATATATATATATATATATACATTTATGACAATGATGCAGACGCTCTGTAAGCCAGTAAGCCTTCTCTCCTGCAAAAGTTGTACATTTTTGACTAATAAGTAAGTAGCGTACACAGGGTTAATTGGGAATCAAGGAAATCATATTTGCGGAAGACTGTAGGTTTATTTTTAAGTAAAACGGCGTTGAGGACAAATTTGTGAGTCATTGGAAACTCTGGAGCGGTGCTCTGTGCCGTACTGGCGCAACTTTCTCTTACGCTTCATTTTCCAAAATGACAAAGTGAAAATATACATGTGTAGGTACTTGGGTCTCGAAAAGCGCATGAGCTTATTTTTCAAGAACACCACTGGTAGGGGGATAGATAACAAATGGATTATGTATATGTGTGGAAGGTAGCAGGACACCGGCTCGTCCGCACCACAGTCGTTTCTCCACCTCTGAATAGTACAGACATCTAACTGGCTACTCCTGCACAGTGCCGCATTTTGTGCCGCACTTAAATATTCAAGATCCACACTCCAGTGCAGCCCAAGGTCAGTTTTTTAGATTTTATATTTACTGTTTATCACTTTAGTTAAAGTAAACGCAATAAGCTAACACGTCTCTAAATTGCTTTAGACATACCGCAAACATAGTTTGACCAAAGTTGCACTACATTCGTGATGAAGTTCTCACTGGATCAGAGCCAGGTATACGTGGACATGATCCTGGAAGTCTGCTCCCAGATCCACTCGGACCACGTAGCCGCGGCTACGAACGAAGCGTAAGAAAAATTTGCGCCGGTACGGCACAGAGCACCACTCAACAGTTTCTAATGACTCACAAATTTGTCCTCAACGCCGTTGTACTTAAAGATAAACCTACAGTCTTCCGCAAATATGATTTCCTTGATTCCCAATTAACCCTGTGTACGCTACTTACTTATTAGTGAAAAATGTACATCTTTTGCAGGAGAGAAGGCTTACTGGCTTACAGAGCGTCTGCATCATTGTCATAAATGTATATATATATATATATATATATATATATATATATATACACATAAAAATAATATTGCATATTATTATTACCTACGGTAACACAATAAGATAAAACTAAAAATAGTTTCAAAAAATTATAAAGTTATAGATAACTTGATAAAATTATTTTAAAGTAAAAAAAAATTATTAAAGGATATTTAATATTAAAAATAGTTTTAAGGAAAAAAAAAAAATTGGCAGTATTGGCTAATCATATTGTTCACGGAGGAAGGGGTTTTATGCTGCTTCTAATCCAGTTCAGTCGTGTAGAGGTGGAAGTGGTTTACGGCAATAAATTAATGTAACGCAAATGTGCAATAAAAATAAATACTAAATATTTACAGTGCTTAAATTATGAAATTGTGCTCAAGTGAAGGCAAGCGAAAAGAAGCTTTCTCTGCCGCCGTGGCGCGCTAACTAACTTACTCTGCTCGTAGAGCAATATTTATAGAGACAAAAGTTAAAGTAAAAACTTCTAGTACATTGATAAATAAAGGTACAAGAGTAAAGGTAAAACGGTCTCTAGGGCATTGCAAATTTACGCGATAATAAAGGCGTATGATCAAAAAATTACTTGAACTTTGATATAAGAATAACGAACGAGACGCAATTTAAATTTAGAAAAAGTTTAATACGGCGTAAATCCTTTTTTTTTTGTTAAAGCGACGTTTCATGTGAGCATTTTAAAAATGTTTAAACACAACGTAGGGAAAATCAACTTATAATTACGGCCGCTGCGCCTATTCGAGGTAAGTTGCCTATTCGTACACATGAGACACGAAGGCGCTCCCTCCTTTTTTGTGTTGGCACTAAGCTTCTCATCTTGAGCCAGTCTTTTCGTAGCGCTGCGAGAGAGAGCACGCGTAGCGCTCTCTGCCTCTCACGAGTTTGCCACTTTGCATCGTGCTGTTGCTACCTGATCCGCTACTGGCGTTTCGTATTTGTTTAATATCAGGCTTGTTGGCCTTTATAAATTATTGGTAGCCAGAGGCTTAATAGTTGCTTAAATAGCGATCACATCTGTTATAACTCGCTTATTTATGGGGCCCCGACACGTGCTTCTATGCATGCGTAATCTTGTATTAATTTATCTTGTAATACTCGTGCGTATGTAAACTTTAAAGTGTTTAATCTGTGTAACCTAATAAACTAGAATACTGTCATTTACAATAAGTTTTTCTCTGTGTGTAAAATTATTCTTTTTTATAAGTTTATGTGCAACATACTAACAAGGTTCTCAAGCCTCAGAGAGGCTTTGATAGATAAGAATCTCTGATTGTACATTTTTATGCCGTGACCAGGATTCGCATCTGCAATCAACGTCGTCTAGAAGAATACCCGCATTACACGACCCACACGCCTCCGCCACTGCCTGCTGCCACTGAGGAAGTCTAACAAAATATTGGTACCTTCTTTTCTCCATATGTGTTGGTGTCATTTTTGCTTTTTTTTATTTAAATATAGCCGTATAAGTTGTCTTATTTTAGAGAAAAGGGTGATTGCATGCTCATTGCCGAACACCCCCCCCAAAAAAAAAAAAAAAAAAAAAAACACGGTAGCTTGATTATTCTCTGGCTTGTCAGTGCGAGTTTTTTCGGTCTGAGGGGAATCACGTCATCAGACAAACAACTTTCCGAAAATATCTCTTCATCGGCAGTCGAGAGGGGGAAAGTGGCACGCGCATGCGTTTGGATTGTTGCTGAGTTGTCGTGGGCCGCGATAGAGAGGGGAAAGGAGACTTGCTGGCTCTCTGCGGACTGTTGCCGGGCTCTCTTAGTCGGCGGTGGAGAGGGAGAGAGAGACTTGTTAACTTGTTGCAGACTACCATTTCGGCTTTAAACAAGAACGGACGCACGCTAGAGCGTGGGTCTCTTATTTACGAATAAAGATGGCATCTCTCGCGTGGATAAAGGTGATTAATCAAAAGCGTTTCACCCTTAATGGACATCTTACTCAGCTTGAAAAAATTGCGGCAGATGAGCAAGCGGACCCTTTGATTCCCACAGATCCAGCTATTGCACGAAATCGTTTGAAGCGCCTCAAAGAGTTATTTTTAGCTTACGAGGAGTTGCATGACGAACTCGCGCTCATCGTTGACACAGGCAACGAACATCTCACGGACTTTAACGCTGTACAGGACCGATATTACACTATCGTTGCTAAATTCGATGCTTTATACCCCCCGGTACTACCTCCACCGGATAATGTGTTGAATACAACATCGATTACAACCAATACCCATCGTCTAAAGCTTCCCGTCACATAATTGCCAAAATTTGATGGTGATCTTACTATATGGTTATTATTTGAGAACAGTTTTATCGCGTTAGTGAACTCGGCCGACATATCTAATTTACAGAAGTTTATGTATCTACGTTCATGTCTTCTCGGAGATGCGCTCGAAAAAATATCGGTGTACGGCATTCACGAGGATAATTATAAGTTTGCTTGGGACTCGCTTTTAGAGTCGTACGATAGGAAAAGAATTATGATATCTAAACATCTTGACGCGCTGCTTGATACAAGTGAATTAACTTAATCGTCACGCAACAGTCTCGCTAAATTGATTGACCACGTCCGCCAACATGTCGATATGCTTGCTACTCTCGACATAAAACCGGACCACCATTTATTGGTTAGAATTATTGAACGTGCCCTACCGAATGAAGTTAAAGCCGAGTGGAAGAAATCGCTTACTCTTGATAAAATACCGACTTTGGCCGAAATTTATAAATTTGTGTCAGAAGCAGCATTTCGGTTCGCCACGATTGGACAAAATAATAAACGATTGTCCGATGTTCAGGCTGAGCTGCCAGCAAAAAAGGGAAAATTCGAAAAGACCGCACGCACTCTAATGACGGGTACGTCGAACAGTTTTAATAATTGCATTGTTTGTAGTGAAGGAAAACATCCTTTATATCGATGCCGAGAATTCTACGCGCTCGGTATAGACCAACGTTGGAAAATTGTAAATAAGTCAGAAGTGTGTAAAAATTGCTTACGCAAGCACGAAGGAACTTGCACGTATCTCAATTGCAGAAAGTGCTCAAAATTCCATAATGGATTGTTGCATCGCGATTCTAATTCGGCAGAGAAGCCAATTACTACTATGAGCATGACTGTCGACGCGGAAATCATGAAAAAAGATTGACAAATCACGACTTCGTACAATCTTGCGTCGCGGGCCACTCAATCCGTGCTAATGTTAACTGCTTAAGTGCGCGTAAAGGATCTTGTCGGAAATTATATTTCATGCCGAGCTCTGTTAGATACGTGTTCAACCGCAAATTTAATCACGAAAAAGCTTGTAAAAAAGTTAAAATTAAAAATAAGCCCATGCACTTTTGCTATTGGCGCAATCGACATTTTAAAGACCGTTTCGCACGGAGTAGTGAAAATTACGATGTACTTTCTGCATAACAATTTTTATAAAAGTGTTACATGCTTAGTAGTTCCAGAAATAGCAGATTTGGTTCCAAGTGACATTTTCCCGCGAGATCTAATTAAACTACCAAAAAACATAAAGCTTTCCGATCCATTCTTTCACTTACCTCGAAAGGCCGACATTATAATTAGCTCTTGCGCAACAATTTCAGTATTTTCTTGCGGACGAATAAATTTATCCAAAAACAATGTTGATTTTTTTTTACAAAAGACACTTTTAGGGTGGGCCGCGGCTGGCGGAATTTCCAATCAAGGTAAGGATCAAACTCTTCTGTGCCATTTTGCAGAGATACGAAAGACGATAGAAAAGTTCTGGTTGATCGATTTTGATGATTCGAATGACGAAAACGCATCGGAAAACGACCTATGTGAAGCTCATTATAAGCAAAATATAACTCGCGACGCGTCAGGCCGATACGTTGTCAGACTGCCATTCAAGACAGCCGAAACAGATCTCGGAGAATCTCGAGCGTTTGCCTATCGGCGGTTTGTTAACTTATTAAAAAAACTGAACAACGACACACAACTTAAAGAACAATACACTCAGGTAATGGACGAGTACATTCGATTAGGTCATATGACTTTAGTTTCTTATAGATCGACAGAAGCTCATTATTATCTACCGCATCGGGCTGTAATCAAATTAACGAGTTCGACAACAAAAACAAGAGTTGTTTTCGATGCCTCTGCGAAGACAAACAAAGGCATCTCTTTAAACGACAAACTTTTGATCGGACCTACTATTCAGCCTAAGCTTTTTGAGCGTGTTTTGCGTTTTCGAATGTACAAGTATGGCATTACTGCTGACGTCGCCCAAATGTATAGGCAAGTTTGGATTCACCTGGAGGATCGCCAATTTCAACAAATATTTTGGATTCGCGAGGGGGAGATCGAAACATATTAACTAAATACCGTTACTTTTGGCGTGTCGTCCACACCGTTTCTCGCTATAAGAACCTTGCATCAGCTCGCGATTGATAAAGGCGCGGATTTTCCAATTGGGGCTCAAGCACTGACGAAAAATTTTTGCGTCGACGATTTTTTGGTGGGCGCAGACACTCTTGATGATCTCGTGCGCATTCGAAATGAAGTGATAGCGATCTTAAAGAAAAGAGGCTTCAAAATTAGAAAATGGGCTTCAAACGAGCCTTGTGCCTTAAGGAACTTGGAAGAAAGGATCGGAAATTTAGAATTCCTTACTGATGAGAATTGTATCCATAAAACTCTAGGGCTCTCTTGGAGTCCATATCAAGACGAATTTCTTTTCGTCGTGAAACCGCTTCAATGTACAGAAAAAATTACAAAAAGGTATATTTTATCGAAGATAGCAAAGATTTTTGATCCTCTTGGTTTTTTAGGGCCAGTCATTCTCGTATTCAAACTACTGATACAGCTCTGTTGGAAAGATAAGTTTAATTGGGATAAATCGGTGCCTCAGAGTTTGCATATTTCTTGGTTAACTTTTTTAAATCAGCTTACGCTACTTAATAACCTCAAAATTCCTCGTTACTCGCTTATAAATAATAACGTAAGTATTCAAATTCACGGGTTCTGAGACGCCAGTGATTCGGGCTATGGGGCGTGTATATATTTTCGCTCTTCCAATAAGTGCGGCAACTCACAAGTCAGATTAGTTAGCTCCAGAGGTCGAGTCTCCCCTTTAAAAGAGCGTACAACACCTCAAAAAAGGCAAAAATGGTATCAACCAGACTTAAATATTGAAAAAGACTCTGTTGTCCTTTTAATTGACAAGAATCAGCCATGCATGCAGTGGAGGATGGGTCGTGTGGTGGATGTGTTTCCTGGCAAGGACGGTGTGGTGCGGGTGGTTTCAGTAAAAACTGCCCAAGGTTTATACCAAAGAAACACAAGATCCTTGTGCCTGTTAATTAATAGAGACTTTGAAATGTCCGATTCTCAGTTTACTGCGTCATAAAAATCTTGATATTTACTTGTTTATTAGCGTTTAGTGGCACATTTATAATTCATAAAAATTTGTATTTTAATTTAATTTCACTTAATTTTTTTCTATTAGCAATTATGTCTTAAAAAAAAAAAAAAAAAAAAAAAATTGGGGTATTAATTTTAAGTAAGCTTTAAATGTAAGTTCTTGTTCGTTTTACTCTCAAGGGTGAGAGGATGTTACGGCGAAAATCCTTTTTTTTTGTTAAAGCGACGTTTCATGTGAGCATTCCAAACATGGTTAAACACAACGTAGGAAAAATCAACTTATAATTACGGCCGCTGCGCCTATTCAAGGTGAGTTGCCCATTCGTACACATGAGACACGAAGGCGCTCCCTCCTTTTTTGTGTTGGCACTAAGCTTGTCATCTTGAGCCAGTCTTGTCGTAGCACTGCGAGAAAGAGCACGCGTAGCGCTCTCTGCCTCTCACGAGTTTGCCACTTCGCATCGTGCTGTTGCTACCTGATCCGCCACTGGCGTTTCGTATTTGTTTAATATCAGGCTTGTTGGCCTTTATAAATGATTAGTAGCCATAGGCTTAATAGTTGCTTGGATAGCGATCACATCTGTTATAACTCGCTTATTTATGGTGCCCCGACACGTGCTTCTATGCATGCGTAATCTTGTATTAATTTATCTTGTTATACTCGCGCGTATGTAAACTTTAAAGTGTTTAATCTGTGTAACTTAATAAACTAGAATACTGTCATTTACAACAAGTTTTTCTTTTTGTGTAAAATTATTCTTTTTTATAAGTTCATTTGCAACATACTGACAAGGTTCTCAAGCCTCAGAGAGGCTTTGAAAGATAAGACTCTCTGATTGTTCAGGTTTGTCGGCAAATATTCAGGTACAAAACTAAACACATATGGTTTTATGTTTTCAATAAAAATGATAAATATTGGATTATTTAATTTACCAATAAACTTCTTGGCTTATAAGACTTCATGAATTTATAAAGTTGTAAGAATATCATCGCATCTATTGAAGTTAGTTATTTTTACATGATATAAATTAAATAAAAGTCTTTTATAAATTAAAATGAAACAAGAAGGTGCATAAAAAATTTAAAAATGATAAGAAACTATAATTAAGATTCATAAGATATGTATTTTATTCGTCAAATACTTACATTAACATGGTTCTTATTTCTACGATTGTCATTGTGTTGTATCGATGGTTGTAATCACAAACGGGGATTTGTTAAAACCGTACAACATTCATCACATAAGTTTGTTCAAAATACATTCATGTTATTTTTGTTACCCTAGAGTATAAAAATATTTCTTTTTCACAGTCAATACATCTTTGGGCAAACAAAAAATCAACCAGGTATAAGATATCACTTTTTTTTAGACCGACTAGAGGTATAACAGTCTAGATTACATGACAGTAATGTTGCCAATTTTTATATAAAAAATCTCGTTGAGTAATTACATAAACATTTTTTGAGAAGTTATTCATGTGTATATTATCACAGTATGGTGCACAATTTTTTTATCACATTTAGGCAGTACACTACAGTAGATGTAAATCTATCAAAAAATGTTTTACTTTACTGGAGATCATTTGCTTCTTCTTTGACCTTCAAAAGAACGAGCTCCATACAAGTTATGGCATCTGCTTTGCTGTCGTGACCACCAACTGAGACATTAAAAATTATGAAATAAGCGATGGAATAAAAAGAAATGATCTTGCATGAAAATATCCACACCAATATTTACCGTCGTTTTGAATGATCTTCTGGAGATATTCGGAAGATAGACTTTTTAGTGCCCGTTTCAAAGATGGTCCGCTTTCGTGTGGGTATATAACACTCGTATCTACTACGTTATTGTAGATCAATTTCAGTGCCTTTAAATCACTTTCGAGACTGTGGCCTATCAGTATAGTCTTGGAGGATATAAGAGCAAGAAAAGACGCCTGCACATCGATAAACGTCGTCGTCACATCTTTTATGTCAGATTCGGAAATGCCAGAAAATCTAAAAAAAGAAAAAGATTAATATCGTGCACGTTACTCTTTTTTCCGAGAGATTAATGTGGTTAAACAATCACCTGGTGTTATAATCGACGATGGGATTCGAGGGTTTAACGAAAGTTTCATAGACAACTTGGAATTGTTTGTTGATGACGGTAACGTACGTCTAGGCCTTGCGTCGTAAAGCACATTTCACAGTCGAGCGGGAACACCCCTTGTTCCTCGGCACTGACGTCTTAAAAAAAAAAAAAAAAAAAAAAAAAACTTAAATAAATCCACTGATCTGATTTTCGTCGCAAATATTGTTCATTAAAAAAAAAAAAAAAAAAAATGTGAACCTTTATCGACAGTTGCCACGTAGCCCTGGAGGTTGTCCGCGTCCACGATATGTGAAACGTGACATGGTGCTTCACAGCATCCGTTGGACCAACTACTTTGATCACAGCACAAGTATTTGCTCTGTCCACTAGTTGTGTATTTTCTCGCGTAATAATAAACGCAGTTCTCTCTGTCCACAACAATGCCGTGCTCATCAACCATGTACGGCTTGCGACAACGAGAGCAGTAACGCTGATTCGGCACTATAGGAGTCAATTGGCCTCTAGGATACTTTGTGTACAACGTCGCTCGACCCTTAGAAATATAAAAAAAAAAAAAACTTCCTTGTAGCCATCTTAACACAAGTCGATTTTTCTTACTTATACGTAGGGTGCAAAGTTTAACTGTCGCTTCGCGGCAAAGTGCGGCCCGAAATCGTAAACCGACGGTTGTGCTTTGTGCTCTATATATAGGTATATAAGGAAAGTCCTTCCGAGCGCAGTGATTTACCGGTGCACAATTTTACTTGTTGCCGTCACCGAGGAAACAAAGTACTATGCGCGACAAAGTACACTATGTGACGTACTCTGGGTCGAGCAGTTTAGCGGCCGCGAGCGACCCGTGGGGGCCCGAACTCGCGCGACGTTGACAGAAAGAAGCGTTCTTTGGTCGAGTTGGGCTGCCGCGGGTCGCATGACTCAGGACAAACCTAACGCACCACAAATAATAATTAAAGACACTTACTTTTGTACCGTCCGGGTGTAGCAGCGGATAGCTGTTGTCCTTCAACTGTTGCTCCGATAAAATCCACTTGGCCAACTTCTGGTACAAGGCGAAGCTGTCAAAATTATCCACACATGGCGTGTCTACGGCGATGGTGTGCGCGATTTCCGCCTCGGAATCCTGGATCTGCTCCATCTCGTAGAACACGGCCAACTCGAGTTTTTGCTCAGCTTCCTTACGTAGTCTGTGCAGCGTCGCGAAAACCCGGTTCATATACGTGCCGATGGTCTGGCACCCCGTCACGCACAGCAACTCTTCGTTCATCGCCCTCGTAGCCACGGCTACGTGGTCCGAGTGGATCTGGGAGCAGATTTCCAGGATCATGTCCACGTATACCTGGCGCTGATCCAGTGAGAACTTCATCACGAATGTAGTGCAACTTTGGTCAAACTATGTTTGCGGTATGTCTAAAGCAATTTGGAGACGTGTTAGCTTATTGTGTTTACTTTAACTAAAGTGATAAACAGTAAATAAAAAATCTAAAAAACTGACCTTGGGCTGCACGGGAGTGTGGATCTTGAATATCAAAGTGCGGCACAAAATGCGGCACTGTGCAGGAGTAGCCAGTTAGATGTCTGTACTATTCAAAGGTGGAGAAACGACTGTGGTGCGGACGAGCCGGTGTCCTGCTACCTTCCACACATATACATAATCCATTTGTTATCTGTCCCCCTACCAGTGGTGTTCTTGAAAAATAAGCTCATGCGCGATTCGAGACCCAAGTACCTACACATGTATATTTTCACTTTGTCATTTTGGAAAATGAAGCGTAAGAGAAAGTTGCGCCGGTACGGCACAGAGCACCGCTTCAGAGTTTCCAATGACTCACAAATTTGTCCTCAACGCCGTTTTACTTAAAGATAAACCTACAGTCTTCCGCAAATATGATTTCCTTGATTCCCAATTAACCCTGTGTACGCTACTTACTTATTAGTCAAAAATGTACAACTTTTGCAGGAGAGAAGGCTTACTGGCTTACAGAGCGTCTGCATCATTGTCATAAATGTATATATATATATATATATATATATATATATATCATACACGATTTTTTAAAGTGGTAGTAAATGTAAGCCAACGAAGACAGCCCTGAGGAGCACGGGCAGCCACTACGGCCTCTTTCTTAGTGGTCGTTCAAACGGCACACCTACGTATTTTTCACATCCACTTTTTTAACTAACGATGAGTAGTTGGTTATCATGGGAACGACCCGAAGACGAGATTTTCTTTGGTCAGTGGCATACCTCCCTTTTTAGGGCCATTATAAGTATTTATGTTACCTACTTAACCATCAATCACAGCAGTTCTTTTAAGGGCCACCTAAGTTTAAACTACCTTGCCAACAAACACATTTTTACTACCATTTCCGGAATGGATTTGTCAACTAAAAGACTATGTTGACTAAAAACGGCCACTATTGAACCAAGTCAGTCATTTACTGGCATTCGTCACGAGCAGAGTTGTTCTTCGCAAGGCTGAGAACCCCAGTGACTGACGACCCTCTATATTACACTCTCGACTCTAAGCATTGAACCAGGAATCGCCAATCCTCTCCAAGGTCTGCGATGGGCAAACCTATAACAGCTATAAAGGAAAAAAAACTTGAGCCAACGGGACAGTCTCCACCGGGCAAGTATCACTAGCCACAATCTCCCCATCTAAAATCACCAAAACAACTGAATCTGCAAATAAAAAAGGTGCTTTAGACACCAATGTCATCAACGTTATACCGGGAGACGTTGGGCAAGAGCACTACAACTAGCCCCAAAGCTTCGGACTTTGAAATTTTTCTCCCGATCAGTCTGGGGCTTCAACAGCAAGCCAGAGAAGATCATCCTGAAGTATCCAGGCAGTCACAATTGCTATTAACTGAAGCCAAGAATGAGTTTACTTAATAAGATCACCAGTCTTTTTTAGGGCCATTGGACGTCGAACTACCTTGCCAACAAATATATTAGAACTTAACAAAGTTGACAGAAAACAGTCTTTAAGGGTCACAAAAATCATAAGCATGCCAATATTCGCAAGAGGGTGAAT
Source organism: Copidosoma floridanum (assembly GCF_036245765.1). Taxonomy (NCBI): domain Eukaryota; kingdom Metazoa; phylum Arthropoda; class Insecta; order Hymenoptera; family Encyrtidae; genus Copidosoma; species Copidosoma floridanum. The sequence goes on along the minus strand of NW_028321878.1, from coordinate 21,289,033 downwards.
TGGAATGAAAACTTCTAATGTTATATGAGGAATACAATTTTAGGCGTCAAGAAACTGACGCAGAAAATTCATCGAGATTGAAACAGCAGCTTCAAAATCGACAAATAAAGAATACATTACGTGAGAGATCAGCTCTTCATTGTACCCTCACAGTAACCTCTGAAATCTTTTAGATTTTTAAATAAGTAGACAATGTATTTGTATTTTTGTGGCGATAAAAAATGTAGAGATTAGGCTCCAGGACTCTCTTGCTCTGGTAATAAAATTATAAGACAAGAAAAAAAATATTTTTTTGAATATACATTTTTTGGGAGTTTTGAATCTTAACAGCTTTAAAAAATAGCCTGTTTGGTAAGGGGTCGTGCATATATAACGTCACGCGTTTACAGCCTTCTTTTAACCCCCCCCCCCTCTCTTTGTGTCACACGTTGTCACAAAGACTTGACCCCCCCTCCTTTTGGTGATCACATCACACTCTTAGTTACTTGAAATTGTAGGTGAAGTTTTAAATATTTCTAATTATTTCGAAAAAATGTTAGTTTATGAATATATATTTATACTATGACAAATACATATATTAATACATCATGTATGTTCATTCACTTGTGACATATTATAAATTATGATGTATTTTATATATCTTATAAATTTTAAATCACAGGAAACGTTGAACATTACCTTTTGACATAGAAATCTAGATTCGATTTTTCTCTCAAATCGGAGTCCACGGTGATTGATACAATTTTGTAATGTTTTCAATCAAAGGAAATCCCTCAACGTCATCAGAACCATCGGAGTTAGGAATGCAGTCGGAATCAATATCTTCTTTTTCCAACCATAATGCGTTCTCAAACTCTAATTCATAATTCATAATGCACAAGAACTCTGTCGCGTATTGCGCAGCGATTCTTTTTGGTCGAAGTTTTACTTCATTGGTTGGCTTCTCTTTTTTGTGCAATGTCATGTGAGTTTTGGCTGACTTTATCGAAGTTCGGTATAATCCACATACCTTGCACACTCTAAAAAAACACACCGTATATTAATAATTTTTAGTGGAATTTACAAAATATTTTTGTATTGACTAAATTAAAACTATTCAAAACAATAGTTTGATTAAATTGTGGAAGTAAAAAATATAATGAATTTTTTAACGTATGAAATTTTGATATCATCAGTAAAATCCAATCTGATCGTATTTCCGTAATGTGTTATTGTTTATTTTTTGTTAAAATAATAATACCACGGGACTTACCTTTTCGCAAGAGAAGATACCAACCTCGGGCAAAAATAGTCGTATGATGAAAGCTGAAATTCGTCATTATGAAGGTGCAACTTCAAGGCTAGTTAAAGTAATAGAGGACTAAATTTTCCTTCATTTTTTGTACGGTCAACGACTGTATACCCCAAGTCTGTTTATTTTCGACTACAGCTTAAACTCTACTGTCTTGGCGCACGGCCGCAAGCAGCACAGGAAGCAGGAAAAAGGAGCGAGAGAGACGGAGCCAGCTCTACTAGCTCAAGTCCCTACATGAATACTTATCATCAACGCAGTGCTGCTATCTTCTGATAAAACGATAGTGTTTGATCTGCCAAAATTTGATTTACAACTGTCACAAGATTTAACTCTTTCCGAAAACCAGAAAAAAATATTAAATAAAATTTAAAAAAAATTCGTGACGTAACACACAACTGACACCTCCCTCCCCTATGTCACATTTGATCACAAATGTACGATCTTCCTCCCCCCCTAAACGTGTGACGTATTATATGCATGATCCCTAACCTATACAAGAGAAACTGCAAATGAACGGCCCCTTATGGCCAACGATTATTTTATGGCATGAGGAACGCATGGTACTTTTCAGCATAATTATATTGTTTTTAATTTTTACAGCTAATTATTTGACCCAATAAACTGTATGAATTCCGTACTAATATGTTTTTAATAAGAAGATTTTTGTTCTGAGAACTGTCAGGAATAGATGTAAAATTTTTAACTGAAAACGTTTCACATTACATGTGAACACAACACGGTGTTTCATTTAGTAAGTCTCAGGCGAAGCCGAAACGGGGGCCACTAGCACTTGTATATATATATAGAGATCGAGAGGTCGTCTATAAGAGAGAAAAAGGTGTTTCGTCCCGAGAGCACGCCAGGACTCATCAGTAAGGCTGATGACGTGCTCCCTGCCTTAGACACAGAAAAGGTGAGGGTTTAGACTGACTTGATCGCGCTTATATATGAATCGTGCGGGAATTTCGCCGCTTGACGGGAGCGAACTATTAGGGGCTTGGCCACCTGGTGAGTAGAGCCTGAAGCGCAAGAGATGTGAAACGCCACATAAGTATATACAAACAAATCAAAATATAACAAAGATTCAATAATCAAAATACAACACAGGTTCATAACTTTCCGTTATTTATTTCTCAACGTAGGTGAAAAAATATAAAATATATCTATGTGATACTTAATGATGCACACTACCAACGTTTGCCAAGCAGACAGCAAAAAATACTCCTACTATGTTACCGACCGAAATCAATCACCAGACGTCAGCGGTCAGCGACACTTAACGCGCGTAGCCGCTGCTAAGCTAGTCCGCGAATATATGTCCGGTTGGTGTACATGTAAACTCAATTTCTTTTTTACTTATTTTTTTTCTACTATAAATGAGTGCTTTTACAATTTGTAAAACAATCAATTCCTTGCGAGTGTGTTTTATATTAGTGCAGACGGAACAACCTCTGTTCTGTTGGTAATTAATTGCAAATTAACATATAATTGTTGATTTCACAATAAGTACATCATCAATTTCGATCAGACCAGGGTCACTATCTTCCTTTTTAAATTTCCTTCGTTTGTGTATTAATTATTTTACTGTATGGGTCTCTATTTTAAGGTTATACAACTTTGCTACTGATTTTGCTTTTTTTTAATTAAATCTGAAAATGATTTTATATTAGTGTACTTTGACTGAAAAAGCGATTTTTTTTTACATTTGGTTCGACAATAAAATCATTATTAGTATGTAGTATTAGAAAAAAGAATTATCTTACCCATGAAATTATAATAGGATTATAATTTTATCAGCACCCATTACCATTACCATTGTGTTAAATTATTCGCTACTCGAGTTACTGCCTTTATTTTTGATGGTTAGTTTTTAATATAATTAAAAGTTTCAATGCATGCATTACTGCAAGAAAGTAGTAGATTAAATCAAAAATGAAAAATTTTTTGTGCAAAATAAAGGATTGTTGTATTTTCTTTTAACCTGCAAATCGTTCGACAAGATTGTTGAAGTTCCATGACTGAAGGGTCCGGCTACATCTAACTTAACTATATTTACCCTAACTTTATCACGTTATTATGAACGACTACTTGATTGTAGAATAATTTAAAAAACGCAAATAAAAGGGGCCAAATGTGTAGAAATAGTATCCAATTTGTTGAGTTATTTATTTATAATAAATGTAGTTTCAATATGAAAAAGTGAATGCGTCTCAAACTGGCCATTTTACCCAGGGCCGGGGTAGAGGTGGCCATACCCCGGGGTACAGTGGCCATCGATTTAAAAGGTTATTTTAAATTTTGCTACTAAACTTACGTCTAAAAATTTAAAATGTATGAAAATTAATAATTACTTACGTAATAGATCGATAAATAAATATGTTTATCGACATAAATATTTTTCTGTCAGTATACACATAGAATAAAGAGAAATATATATTTTTCGGTATATCGTTGTAGAAATTGAACGATTTTTCTCTTATACTTACGCACCATGACTTATTTTTATTGCACCTTTAATACCGAATTGACTTAAAATATGACTAATTACTTAAGTACTACATAACTTTCACCTGACACTGTTTGTTTTGTTTTGGCTAAAAGTACGATTAAAAAGTTTAGGTTAGTATCCGCAGATTAGCAGACTGACTCAGTATTGACGTAAACAACAAACTCGATGGCCACTGTACCCCGGAGAGATGGCCACCACACCCCAAAATAGGACTATTTCAAATTACTTATAACTATATTTCTTAATAATATTTGGTAAAATAAAAAAAAGGCAGATTGTAGATTGAGGTTCCAACTTTCAATTTGAGTCAATTTTGAATCGATTTGATGTATTTTCCGCTTCAGGCAAGCTTAATAATGTAGCTGTTCCTTCAAATTTTTTAACTATCAAATTTAATTATTTAAAAATTTAACAAAAAGTCATTCTATGGTTTTATTTTATTGACGGCATGTAAGTAGAGATATATTTCAATAAAAAAAAAATATATTACATTTTTATCTCAATTAAATGGTTGAATATATCCAGTGGCCTGTTTACCCAGGTGGCCACGATTACCCCGGTCTCCCTATATTTATTTATTAATTCCTTTTTAACCTGTAACGTGTGTCTTGTTCGGCTCCTCAAACTAGATGCCTTAAAGAATCGTTCAGAAAAAAGTTGGTTAAAAAAATTATTTTTTATAGTATTTATACCTAAAATGCCATCATCTACAGTAAATATCTAAAGCTATTCTATACTACATAGTTTTTAAGTCAAAAAGTATACGGTATTTACTGTAAGTTAATTTAAGTCAATTTTCGAAAAAAATTCATCCTTTTCTGCTGTGTGTAGCTAAGCTGCTTGTATAAAGTAATGCAAATGGAATAAAAATAGGAATAAACTCAATTGATTAATAAAAAATTTCGTTCTTTTTTGTACCTTCCGTTCAAACGTTATAACTGTTTAATGAGGAAGGACAAAAACGCTAAAAATCAGATTTCATAGATTTTATCCAGGAATTCGTAATTTATAAGTAAACCCCTATAACTTTGCAATCCCAAATGTAATTCATAAGTATTTAAGATTCGGCATTGATATGGATGTGAAAACTACGTATACTTTCGACCGACGTATAAAGACAAATACTTTACTTCTCAGTTTTAAGCTCATCCCTACTTTTGAGCCTTCAATAAAGAAGAGTAGAAAAAATTTTTTCCTACTAAGTTTCTTGTTTGCTCTTTTACTGCTCTCCACGCAGTATAACGGAAGTACCAAGTTTGAATTTCAACAGTATAGGTTAAACTTGCTTGGCATATAGAAAGAACGTATGCATGTGTGTGTACAATATAATTTTCACATGTACACACGCAAATGAATTCTGCTTAAATTGTCAAGTATAATGTCTTTATTGATGTTAATGAATTAAATTTTTGTACCTCTAAGACTTATTATTCGATTTTTATATTTGACCGCTTGAACTAATTAAATAACTCAGCAGTCATTTAAGCCGCATTTTCATACTTAATTGATAAATTAATTGTATTAAAAAATTCTAATTGACTTATTTAAGCATACAGTCCCGTAGTTAGGTGAAAATTGCCCACTGTACAAGGTAATTTGCTTACACTGCGTAGGTCGACTAGTTAGAAAGTTAAAAAGCTTAAAAAATGAATTCAAAAAAAATTTCTCTTATATAATCAAATTACTACTGTACATAAGTTTTTATTTTACTACATTCGAAAATTATCATATCAGTAAGCAAGTCGTTGTTAGTTTTTTAAAAGTAATTTATTTATTTCAAAAAATTAATGGGCTTCACAATGTTATTAATGAATATTATGTTATGGAGAGAAATAACTTATGTTTTAAGATTATAAAACTATTGAAACGACGTGTGTCATCTGCATATTAAAAAGAAATTCATTTACTTATTGTGATTCAAAAAAAGGAAATTATTAACTTATTTCACTTTACGCCTAACATCAGTAACAGATTTATTGTAGTAACGTAAGCCTTAAGTAATAGTTAAATATTTTTTCAAAATATTAATATCTTTGATTCATTGTGTAAAAAGTATCGCATCGTATTATAAGAGACTATAAAGTACAGAAAAAATAAATTATAAATGCCTTAAAATAAAATTAATGTACAACTTACTTTTATTGACCGGTACAGAAAATAAATTATAAGTACTGCATGTAAACTTTGAATGACAATATCTCTCTTCTACAAAGCAGTCAAAACTTTATTTTTTTAACAGTTGTGTCAAAAGTTCTGAAGTTACCCTTAAGTACAAATGTGTCATGAGGACGTCTTTATAAGAGCACATGCATAAGACGAGCTATGTATTTTACGATATGAGTTTTCAAGTATCACGTAGCTAGCCTCTCTAGAACTATAATGTATTAAAGAGAACATCTAAAGGTATAAATATGATTATCAAAACTTTTCAATTGATAATAATTCTTTTTAATTTTTCGTTTCGAATCCTTTGTGTCTGCAGCTTTTTGCACATGTAATTTTTTGCCTTCACATACCCAACAGTAACATTTTGTTTCATGGATAAAAAAAAAAAATATTCTAGCCGTTACTTTTCTGAGTACGTAGTTTAAAAATTTATCATAATGTATTAATTGCTATCCATAAGCAAATTAATCCCCTTGCCTTTACGTTTTGTACAAATAACTTTTACCTATGACATGTCTTTTTTTTTGTTAACAGGCTAAAGCCAATCTTGTGGATTAAAACTACTAGTCTGACTTTGAGCAAGTCTCAACTGGCACTGAAAGTTACAGCTTCATGATAGCTCATCTTAGATTGCTCTCTAGTCAGTTTTTGATTTGTTAAATTATGTTTTTGAGATCCATTAAATGAAAAACATCATGTTGCCATGGTGTAATCGAGTAAAAAAATTTTGTTTAAGTCTCTACAAATGATTATAAATAGAGATGTTTCATTTTTCATTTTTTGTCGGCTAGTAAAAAATTACATTGTTAATGAAAAAATATCTCTTTAATTCTTAAAATGAAAATTATAGCACAAAAAGGCACATGATGTAAATAATAATTATAAGCTTTCTTTTACACGATCTTCAAAAAAATCTTAATCTGATTTTATTGAAAAAAACCTATTTTCAGTATCTTTCAACAATTTTTTCCACAAATTGGGAAATATGTTTAATTTTTTGTAAAAAGTTTTTTTTCATGATTTATAATAACAAAGAATAAAGTAGGACGTATTTACGTAAGCCATGAACATATAAAATAAAAAATGTCTGAAGTTTGAAAAATGCATTTCATTCGAATTTCAGCCGATTACCTTGATTGTGTGTTCAAGAGTTTGTGCGTGACAGGATTTCATATTTATTTATGATACGTTTAAATACGTATCATTTGCATGAGAATAACTATCGAATTGTACATCCATTAAATACATCTAATAATCATGCCAGCGAAAGAAGCGCTTTGAAAGTACTGTTACTGTTAGTCGCCATAATAGACGTAAAAGTTGGTTTCTGAAAGTTACTTTTGTTTGCTCGCTATCAGTTGTGAAATTTGTTTAATGTGATGATTAGACGGCTTAAGGCACTATTAGTTATCGCTTGACTACAAAAAAAAAAATTGCCTCATTAGTTGGGTGACGTGATGGTTTACATATACTTTGTTGAAAATATGCTTTGTTGGGCTTTCTTGAGTGGACTCGGTTGTGACATCAAAAAGTTGCATACTTTAGATTAGTTTGTTGGAGACAAGTGATTAGAAACTTGAAGCAACCATCCAATCACGTTGCGACAACGAAAAAATCAATTACTGCGTCGAATTTGTAACGACTACCTGCCTGAACAGTATTGTTTCTCTACTGCTCGTATAATCTTGTACCTTCGGTTCAATCGTGAAAAAATTTTCATCGTTTACAGCTCAACTCAATATACGTGCATTGCCATGAAAATATTGGATTGCATAGGAAAATCTTACATTGATTTCGGATAAAAGGTACGTGTATATTTTATTTTTTTGGGTTTTGATAAGATATTGGCAGGGTAGCAACACGTAGAGGTCCCGTCATTTTTTTAATGATTTTCAGCGTATGTAATTAATCGATGACCGTCCAACCGAACACCAAATGAGTCAAAAATCATTGAAACGAATAGGCATGCAATCATCCGAAAACTTAAAAAACTACTTTGAGTGAGACAGTAACTTTTGTGAGGAAGGAGCGTCACTGTATACTTTTTTCAACTTGGGTGCGCAGTTTACAATGAAAGAAAGGTGACGTAACTAATAACCTTGTCTGTAGTAATTGACTTTAAATCAGAATGGGGTAAAGAGTACAGTTGTTGACCCCCCCGATAGTGATTGACCGCCACATGCATTTTTAAATGGAGCCTTTATATATAGATATACAAATTATACAGGGGTCAATCACTACCTTAAGGTGTCAATAACTGTACCGTTTACCCCTAATTATTTATCAAAATAAAATTTTTTCTGTACTAACTTAACTCTAAAAATTTTTTTTGTGAAATACACACAAAATGAAAAACAGCTGAAATCACATTAATGTTCTCCTTAACATGTGATATGTATCACATCAACTTACTGCGCTGTGATTTTAGGATAGTAATCAAAAATAATACGTACTACATTTAAAGTATAAGTTAAAACACATGTGATAAAATACTGCACTTGGTAAATTCACTAAGCAAGTAGTGTTCTGGTGCGTCCATAAACGTGCAACGCGTATTTGATGATCGCCCTATATCTATGTATTTTATTTGTTAGTGTAACAGGGGTTCATGTTCTAAATAATGTAGTGGAATAAGTAAATGTTAACAACATAGTCTAGGTAAATATATTAGAGTTTTTCTAAAACAGTACTTTTTCTGCCGATTTGTTTGCCAAATGGTGAAATATAACGAAACAAAACAGTACCTCAAAACGGTTATTCCATTGCAGATCATTTTTTTAAATTGTATTAGGAGAATGCAAAAAGAAACATAATAAGCTTAGTCTATGTAAATTGATGATGTAGCTATTGTTGACTAACTATAACCGGAAATATTTTTTCATCTTCAAAAACATGATTAACTAAAAAGATAGATTTAACAATTATGTCAGATATATATGCGTACTCTTACGTCATATTAAATACAGAAGTATATATTTTTTATGTTGAGGAAAGTTTATAAAAAAAGCTGTTTATTTTAAATGTTACTATAACATACTTTGGCTTAATCACTTTGTAATGATAATTGCAACATAATATCAAGAGACTTAAATTTGCTGTATTCATTTCCTACTGATGACTGAAAACATTCTACTTTGAACGATTTGTATCAGTCTGCTAGAATCAGTGCCTAAAAAATTGTTTTAACTGTGTTAGAATATTATTACAATAGAAACAGGTATTTACTATAAAATATCTGATACAACGCAATTTCCCACGAGTTTCTAGTCTTAAATGGGATCAACACTTTTGCTGGTTGCTGTAAAATTTTTGTAAGGATAATAGGGTAGCATAGACTATAACAAATTAAAATACACTAATTAAACGGGGTTTAAATAACTAGTACTACATAGAGTAAATAAGAAAAATTTATTTTGATGCAACAGCAACTTCGTTCTAGTGACTCAAGAGAGTACAGTATACATTTGATGCAATTTATGATACGATGCCAAAAGGTGTTGGACATTTATTGTATTTAAGTCAGTTTTATTTTAATTATTTACTAACTTATTTGAATATGATAACATGTAAAACGTTCAATTATTGTGGACAATCGAGTAAGTTGTCTAACAACGATACCTACGTTTGTAGCATTAACATCATACAGGTAACAATATTCATTTCATTCACAATTGTGCAAATAACGATTCTGATCTAGTAACGTACATATATTACCAAGATTCATCGATTAATTCTAGACCGATCATTTACAACGCATGCCGAAAGCTTCAAACCGTGATTTCCTACATGTCTTTAAATTGTAGTTTCTTTACCAATACAACTCAAGTTTTAAATCATCTTTCATAATGTGTAATTGTGACGATCATATACTCAGCATACAAGAGGTATTATAAAAATCAGTAACTGTTGAAAGTTGGCACGAAAATATGTTTTTTATGTTTTTTTCATTGTATAATAATAGTAGTAATATTAATATTTGTCACATACAAAAAGTACCTTTAATGATATGGGTAATAAAAGTAAGAAAATAGTGTTGTATATGTTATAAATCAATCGCAAACTCTAAATGAAACGTATTACTAAAGTCACGTATTACTTAAATTCTTATCCATCGATATCTAGTATGATAATTAGTATGCATCGATAATTGTGAAATATAAACGAAAAAAATTAATGAATAATACATATTTGCAATGTTTTAAGGGGGCTTGGGCGTTTGGTGTCGTATCTATTGAGGGGCCCCTGTGGGGTACTTGTCATACAAATGATTCTTTGTAATATTTTTTTTATAATCATTTTGATTATACACATGTGTGAACAAAATAGCAATAATACGCGGAAAAGTCATTGAGAAAATCGATATTAAAAAATTTATTAGTTTTCCCGAGGTACCTTGTGTAAAGATGACGGCCCTGTCACGATAAAGCTGACAACACTGTACTCTCTTGCTCTCATCTGCTATTGTATACCTATACTTGTGTAAGACTTCTATTTTCATGCTTGTATGTTTATGAATGTACAGCGCATGCGCACTTAAAGTACCTGAACAAAACAATTCTGATGTTCGATGTTTTCCTCGCTATTTTCTCAAAATTTAACGTGTTGATCCTATTCTTTTTTTTAAATAATAGATTCTTTATACTTTTAAGTTCATGTACCAATTTAATGTGTGGGCCCACAGCTTTTTATTGCGGTACGATAGTCTATTGAATTTCGGGTTCCGTAAGGTTGCGTGTTAAAATGACGAATTTTCACAAGCGGTTTTCTCGAAAATAAATGTGTTGACCTACCTATTTTGTTTTCCTAAAAAAATCTAGCAAACTTTATCTATATAATCTCTGAATTTCAGACCTAGCCAGCATTTAATTCAAAATCGCCCAAGCCTCCTTAAGTTCTATATGCTACAAGTTGTAAAAAGGGTTCAATTTCACATTAGATTCTTTCGCTCTTGCAGCAAAAAATTATCTGAGAATCGACATATTTGATCTACATTATATTTTTCTTACACATATACAATTAAAGTGTCTCATAACACTATTACAACGGTATAAAATAAAACATATTTCAACCCATTTTCAATACAACTGATACCAATGAATTACATTAAGGTGGCATGAACGGGCTGAGACTGTCGATAGAGTAGAAAGTACATTTTTTGTTCATCGACTTTTTAATAGTTTATTACAAGTGTAATAAATTCAAGCATTGATGCTGCAATCACTATAGTCAACAGATTTGATGTTAGTCAGACAATGGTAGCATACGCAAAGTTTAGATTATATATTAAGTGCATCTATAGTCACACGACTAAATATGTTGAGTCTCTGTCAGTTTTACTCATCTCAAAGGCGATGATGGTCAGAATTGCTATAGCAGGGATCGGTTTTGATATCATTTCTCAAACTATTTAAAAGGGTGAATACGAAAGTCTGACTGTGTTGTTTGCAGAAGATGTATTAGAAAAACCACGAGTAACAAAGCAAAAAAAAATCCAAAGTATTTGGAAATATTTTTCTTATGCATATCGAAAACTTTAATTTATTAGTTAAATTTAAATGTTTAATATAATTATAGTTGATCAAACGAACTAACCTGTAAGTGAAGTTCGATCACAATTATATGAAGAGTCCTCGTTCGAAGAGATTACATGTGGTAGTACCCCTCCTCTCTTGTTGAGTGCCACGATGCTTTAGAGTGAAAACGGAATGAGGGGGGAGGGGGGTCCCTGTGGTGTCCGCGCCCCGTGCTCGCGCGCGTTGCGTCATTTTTAGAGTGGTGGTTTGAAATTGCGGACTACTTTTGGAATGGGAGTGCTTGGGTGGGAGTGTAATCTCTTCGAACGAGGACTCTTCATATAATTGTGATCGAACTTCACTTACAGGTAAGTTCGTTTGATCAACTAATTATATTTTAGAGCCTCGTTCTTGAGATTACATGTGGTAGCTGCTTAGAGTTTAGCGATTTCGAAGTTCCCTTTAATTATTTATTTGGCACCGGTTGTTTACAGTCTGTGTTCTACATCATACCATGACCAGATAACAGTATTATTAATGTTATTCTTATTATTATTATTTTTAATCTAATTTTTTTTTTTTTTTTTTTTTTTTTTAATCACAGTCGCTTGTTCCCACTTCTTTCTTGATTGATCTGTGAGGTGAAGGCGGTCTCCAGTAGCTTTATTTGCTCGTTGGATTCGCTGACAGTAGTACACTGGAAGCGAAAGCATGTCTGTTTGACCTAATTGGTCTATCATGAAATTTTGCAAACACTCCGGAATTGGCGGTCCAGCCCGCCGTTTTCTTAATTAAATCTATGCTTACTCCTTTTTTTTTGCTGCTGAGACTGCCGCGTGTCTAACTGAATAGGCTGTATAGGTGTGCCTGTCTACCCCGCTTTTTTCTAGGATCTGGTTTATCCAGTTGCTGAGTGTTTGCGTGCTCGCTGCCTTGTGTGGCTTCCGGGTGCTTATGAATAGGAGGTTCACTCCGCCCCTGAGCTCTTGTGTCGCCTTTATGTAGGCTGTTACGTGGGACGCGATGCAGAGTTCCAGATGGTCACTGAACTTTGGCAGGATTAGGTACGGTTGGATGGCCTTGGGCCCTGATGTTTTGATGTTGTCTGTGATTTCGATCTCTAGCCCGACCAGAGATGCGCGTATGTTTGACAGCTTTATCGCTCGCAGCGTCTGCATCCGGTGCGCAGTACCCAGGGCTAGCAGGGTTACCGTTTTAAGGGTGAGCATCTTAAGCTTTAGGTGTTCTGGTGGTTGCAGTTTCCTGAGAAAATCTGTTACCAGGTTCGCGTCCTACGTTTGCTCGCATTTGGGTCGCGCTGGCCGCAGCCTGAAGGCCCCTTTAAGGAATCTGCATACCACCCGGTCTTTGCCTATCTCTCGTTCCCCCGATATCCATGCTACCACCGAACGTGCCGAGTTTAGAGTGCCGTAAGTAGCCCCTGTTTCGAACAGTGATGCCAAGAAGCTTAGGAGTGACTCTCGGGATAATGCGAGTATGTCTAGTCTATGTTTGACGCAAAATGCGATCCACTTTTTTAATTCAATTGCATATTATTTTGTCGTGGCCCGGGCAAGGGCCGCTGTGACTATGTCCAGAGCCGCTTCTGGCACGCGTGAGTTGATCAGCGCTTGCCACATACAGTGCCCGCCAGTAGTCTCAGGTGTTGAGCTTGCGGGTGTACCGTTCGCCTTGAATTCGACAGCATTACAGGGTCTGGGCCCAGTGTCAGGGGCTGGCTGTCAAGCATCTCCAGCAGCAAGGGGTACCAGATCTGCGTGGGCCAGTAGGGCACCACTACTATTCCCCTGGCGCTTTCTCGCTTGATTTTTGTTAACGTTTTTAATATGAGGCTGAATGGAGGAAAGGCGTAAAAGAAAATATTGGACCAACTGAGCGTGAATGCGTCTATTTGGTGCGCGCCTCGTTCAGGCTGCCAGGCTATGTATGTTTTGCATTTGGCGTTGACATTGTTTCCAAACTGATCGACGTCGGGCGTGCCGAGTATGTCGCAGATTTTTTCGAAATATGCATCCCCAAGGCTCCACTCTGTGTCCATATTTTTGATGCGAGATAGCCTGTCCACGTCTTTGTTTTCCCGCGAGGGGATGTATGTAGCCGTAAGGAAAATATTCCGAGACTGCACCTAGTGCCTGATACGTCTGGCTACCTCGTCGTACGTTCTATGTCTGACGCCCCCCATTCTATTAATGTAATCAATCGCTGTCGTGTTATCTATCTGTAACAACAGTTCACCGTCTTTCGCGTTGTTTACTAGCGCTGCTAAGACGAGTTCGACAGCCATTAGTTCTTTGTAATTAATGTGCCATAGCATCTGCTGCTCGGTCCAGAACCCGAAAGTCTCGTTCGTGCCGTCCGTGGCTCCCCAGCCCTTGTCCGACGCGTCTGAGTAGATTTCTAGGATGAATTTTTGGGTCTTTATGCATCTCGCGTTGTCCAGATTTCCGAGCCACTAGAGGATGTCCGGGCGGACCGATGATGGGGTTCCCATTCGTGCGCGAAAGTTCCTGCCACTGCGAGCTAGGGCCTTGATCTTTTCCCTCTCTAATGCTCTGGTGTGTAGTAAGCCGTATTCTACCCCCTGGCACGGGAAAGTTAGTTTCCGTATGATGCTCGCGAATTCCCAGATGCAGTGCGACTCTTCTGACAATAGGGATGGCAGGAGTGCTCTCGTTTTTTATTTGGACTCCTCTGTGAGCTCTACCCAATAGTTTTCAGAGTCTAGTATTACCCCTAGGTATTTGGATCTTGTCGCTGGTGCTAGGACGCTTTTTTCGTAATTAACTAAGAACCCGAGCAATTGCAGTAATCTCACCATATAGTTCGCGTTCTTTTCGCATTTTTCGTGGCTTTCCCCCACGCACAGAAAATCGTCCAGGTAGATTATAGAGAGGTATCTGCGTGTCCTGAGATGGTGTACTATGGGTTTCATTAGTTTCATGTATACGAAGGGGCTCGAGCTCAGTCCGAAAGGCAAGCAGTTGAATTCGAATAGTTTACCTTGAAACTCGAATCTCACGTATTTTTTGCAGGACTCTTGCAGCAGAATCAGGAAGTACGCGTCTTGCAAGTCAATGGTTCTCATCCAATAGTTTGGGAGCAGCAGCGCTGTCACTGATTTTAGTCCCTCGAGCTTAAAATGATTTTTGGCTACGAATTTATTGAGCTCGGTTAGGTTGAGGATAAACCAGTGAGACCCGCCGCGTTTCTGTCTAAGGAAGTAAGGTGACAAGAATTGATCGCGGCGGTGTTTGCACGGCCTGATCGCGACCTTGGTCAGCAGCTTGTCTAATTCGGCCCGAAGTCTTATTTGGTTTGATGCGCTCGTCGCGTTCGAGGGAAGTCTAGTCTGATATGGCTAATCTGTGAAAACTATCCTATAGCCTGAGATGCATTTGCAACGTGAAAGAATTTCCCTTGATTTCCCTCCATTTAGCCTCGCGTTTTATTAGTCTGCCAGCTATTTCACTAACGGTTATTGCTGTGCTTGCTGATTCTTGGGGTCTCGTGGTTGTCTCGTTCGGGGGTTCCCTCGCCCTCTCCCTCTGGGGTGTTGTTGACCCTGCCTCGGAGGATGATTTTGCGCCCCCATGAAGCCTGCTTCTTTGGGGAAAGGGCCGGCTCCCTGCAAGCCTGTGGAGTTTAAAGGCTTGACTACGGGATTTGCGTTGTTTGCGGTGACCTTCTTGTTCCTGAATCCTAACAGTTGTGCGCATGCCTTTTCCTCCTTGATCTTCTCTACCAGTTTTTCTCCGAAGAGGAGCTTGGTTGGCTTGGAGTCCGCTAGCGCCCGTCTGATTTCTTTGGGAGTGGCTGCTATGACGGACTCTGCTCGAGTCTTGTACTGGCTGCGGAAGAGGTCTGCTAGCAGTATACCAGTGTCTACGAGCGTTTGGAACAGTGCTTTCTTGTCTAGTTCTGCTGTCTTAAAGGTCAAAATTTTCATGCTCTTGCTAACGGCTCCCAGTGCTCCGCTGGTTAGTTGTTGCCTGAAATTTGTAATGTACGGATGCCGTCGTGCTTTCGGCTCATGTCGGCTGTCTCCCTTATAACAGCGCCGTAAGAAACGTAACGCTGCCCTCTCTCCGACATGTTGCTGGACTCTCATGGATCGCCTGGCTGGTTGCCGTGGTTTACTGACGAGCAACGCTTCTCGCGGTGGAGACTGTCAACGCTACGCGAGTGCCTGTATGGGCGGAAAAATGTCTTAACCTAACTAAGAATATTTTACCTGTCTCCTTATTTTCCTCGTCTGAATTTCATATTCTGGTTCCTTTAAGGGAGGGCTGGTCGACCGCGTCCTCTTGCTTCCACGGTCGTCGTCCTCGCTGTGCTCGCCGCCTCACCACAGGGACCTCCCTCTCCCCTCATTCCGTTTTCACTCTAAAGTATCGTGGCACTCAACAAGAGAGGAGGGGTACTACCACATGTAATCTCTTCGAACGAGGCTCTAAAATATAATAGTAGTTTTCTTTGGATAAGTGCCGTCGTCTCTGGGGCTATGTTACGAGGGACGTAAGATACCCGCGGAGTGATCGCACTTAAATGGTGAATCCGAATTTTTCCTACCAAGGACATACTCGACCCTCAAAAATGCGTGAGGTCGGAAAATTTTATTTTTGCAACTGCCGCTTTGCGCCCTCGGGTCTCACTTTGCACTCTTGTGTTTGAATTTCGATCGTTCATTAGTTTTATTCATAAGTCGCTCATGCCACCTTAAGCTCATGTAAGCCATAATTTTTCTGTACAAGTCTGTTAGATCTGTTGTATAATTTTTTTTTTCAATTATTCTTAAAAATTTTAACATTTTGACTTCAATAGGTTTGAAACTTTAAAATCTACCTTCCCTTAAAAAAGCTTAGACGTAAAGGTAGTACTGATGCTATATTCTGATTTTAAAGCATATCATGTTGACAGTCTGAGTGACAGTCAAATCTGAAAAGCTTGTGAAGCAGACGCTTTTATAAGATCGGACTATCTGAACTTTCATGGGTAGTGCCAGGACCACAAATGGCCACTAATAAAACTGCGTTAGTGCATGTAAACAAAAGAGTAAAGCATTGTGCAAGATTAGAAATGAAAAAATGAGTTGATTTATTTAATAAATCGATGTTCTTGTTTAGCGAGCCACATTATAAAATTGGAGTGGTGACAATTATTTATTTGTCGAAAAAAAATATCACTCCACAATATTTTAATTTTTACTGAAGAAGTAGAAAAGCACTTTTTCAACATAACCTTAAACATAATTTTATGTTCAGTTTATTTTTTGAAACAACAGCTTTGCATCTGACCAGGATATACTGTTAATTAATTTGTCAAATAAATTTGAAACACATTGAAGGAAGCTACTTTAGAAAACAAAAATTCGAAGTTAATGTTATTTAATCTATAAATCTATCAGTATGAGCATAGAATAAACATTTAAGTCAAAAGCAAGGAGAAAAAAGCTACTCAATGAAAAGAAAACTTTTTTCTTAAAACAAACAAATTGCAGTGCCAATAAAATAATTGCAAAACATGTTAATCAATTGCCATAGGCAGGTAGAAAAATAAATCTAATGTGTCACTTTCTTTTAAAAAATGTGTATTGTTGCATTGAATTGTGATAAGTTTGAAAACCATTTTATTGTCAATCAAAGTTGCTTTCCTAACAGACTTTTTTTCGTGAGTCCTCCGATCCTGGCCTATACTTTTTTTTTCTAATAAAAACTCCTTGCAGGCTCCTGCAAAAATAATGATACTATAAGTTATATGAATTATTTTTAAAATCTGTAAACCAATATACATCGATCACAATATTGTCCTTATTGCTTGGCATTTTTTTCCTGTGTTCTATGTTCCCACTGGTTAAGTTACTAACTAAATGACGTTTAAATAATTGTAAATTTAAATAAATAAAAAATCAGATGATAAGCTGCTGCTCTACAAATGAGCTCTGTATGATATCATGATAAGTTTTATGTTGAGAAAAAGTGCTTTCCAATTCTACAAGTAAAAACAAATATCAGAGAGAGATTCTTTTTTTGACAAATTATTCAATAACATCTTCCCTTTTATTTCATAGTGTAGCACGCTGTACTAAGGGATCGGTTTTTTCAAAAAATTATGTTACTTTTTTATTTCTAATTTTTCACAACGCTTTTCTGCTTTATTTCCATGTACTATCGCAGATTTATTAGGGGCCATTCATGGTGCTGACGCTACCCACGACAGTCCGGATTAGTAAAGCGTATAGGTAAAGGGAAAGCACTCGCTTGTTTGGATATTGTCTGAAAAACAGTTTTCAAAGAAAATCTTGATTCTACATTTGAAACGATGAGAAAGTAACCCTGAAATGTATGAAACTAAAGTAAATAGTTGCTTTTAATACAATATTTTGTATTCATTTACACGTAATTCATTCAATGCGATACGCGTGCCTGACACCTGTTTGCAGTATTGCCATGTCTAAAATATGTAGCTCCATTAGCAAACAAAATGTCTGGTTTTTACAACGGTTATTTTACTTCTTTAAAACTACTTTTGAATCGTAATTTATACATGGTTAAATAATTCTAATTAATTTCTTGATTTTTTCCTATTTTTGAAAAGCAGTTTAAGTACAATTATTTGTTAACCGTTATTTTCAATAAGACTCCGTATTAAATTCCTTAAACTTAAGAAATCATAATTTATTCCTTGCTTTAAATGTTTATCAATATTGAACTGAGTCATCTTTATATTAATATCCACTAGTATATTAAATATCATTATAATCTGAACGTTAGGTCTCTACCTTTACTACTACCTTGAGGTATTACAGAGTTTTGAGGAATTCAATTAGCATTTACTTCTTTAAAAAAAAGTTTTAGTTTGAGAATTCACGAACCAACATTCAAAAATCTTTATGCATTTTTTATACAATCAAACAGCCATAGATACACTTAAAATGCAACAACGAAAATTTTTGTTCTTTTTTACAAACAGTTATATCCAGATGCAGATTTTGTGTAAGAATAATTAATTATCACTTTTACTTTTCAGAAGGTAGTAGCAAAAGTAAAACTGTAGCTCTTATGAACAGTGTAACGTGTCAATTGGTATCTTACAATCACCTCTCCTAATTCTTTTTTCGACTTTTCCTGCATATACATTAGCACCTAATATTATGTCTATTTTATTTGGACTGGTAAAGTGTGGACCTGTTTACTCAAGATTGTCTACATTCTGCAAATTAATTTCAAATACATGTACTAAATATCGGTTGATAAAAGAAGATTCAGGACAGAACTTTAGCTGATACTAGCATCTTGAGTTGGGACAGGAACCTAGATCCCACCTCAAAAGTGACTATTTCTTTAGCAGTTTCACAACAACGCCGCCAGAACCAGAAATCAGTATACTCGAATGCTGACGTTTAAATTAAAGAATATCATTGAGAGCCTCAGAGATAATGGCACATTGAGAACATTGATCTATTAGAACTCTAACAATTACTCGTTTGCTTGTAAGTCCAATAACGAGCTCTCAAGCAGTAGTTAATAAAACATCAATACTACGAGAGAAAGGTGACTTAACATAATGAGAAGCTTGCTTGGTCTCAGAGCTTTGTGAATTAGAATACTTAGTTATGTGAAGAACATTGTCATCTTGACTCTGAACAATCCTTGGTAAGTGTAAGAGGGTATGATGTCTTCTCTTACATGTGAGGCAACAATACTTTAATTTACACTTAGATATACTATGATCACCCTAACATAATGGACATTTCACCGTTCCAATCTAATTTTATAATCTGAGCTGCTATAAAACTGCGCAGTTGTGTTAAAGTAGGGGGTTAAATATTACTACCAAGGAACTTACTATCAACTAAAGCTATATAGAAATCTTCAGTCCCTAAATCATCCTAGGGGGTAGACGGTAATGATCTTATACTAAGTGATCAGCCAATCTTTGTTTCAGATAACCAGATGATTTTAAAACAATTACATCATCAACTTATTAGCATCGACATGAGCTTAGTCTAATCATCTGTTGCAAAAATCACTAAATACAGAAAGTGATGTTACAATGAGTAATAAAAAAAACGCTCTTGCTTAGGTAAATAAGTCAATGTTTCAAAATTATCTTGTTTATCTGAGACAAGCCTTGGCTGATCACTTAGTATAAGATCACTAGTGGACGGAGTTTCCAAACATCAATTTTTCTAATAAATCCAACAAACTCTTCATCAACTGAAATATACAAATCAAATATCAAATGATTTTAACCCAATAGAGTGAAAGATATCATCTCATTATTGGTCTTATTAAACCACATGAGATACTTCTCTAAGGCTTCAATTCAAATCTTAGCCCTTCCTCCTGTCAGTTTCGTACTGTATGCCATCTGAAGTTTTCGAAACAATTACTTGTTCTCATATGAAGTTTAATGTAATTTTGATACAAGGTATCTATTTTATTTGTTAGTAAGAAAATACAAAGGCTATAATCTTATAGAGACTTTAGTTAAGAATTTTTCAGATTTCGTAGAAATACTAATAGTTAATCTTAAAACTCCAGTCACGAAACACCTGAAACTGCAAGACGCAACTTAAAGTCTCAACAAATAATTAAATGCTATTAATTTTATCTTAAACTCACTTGCAGCAAGTCGAAATGATGTACGCATTCAACTAAAAAAGAAAAAAGTAAAGCTGCAGTGAAGTCACATTTGATTGATGTGTGTGTGTGCGCGCACGCATGCACAGAGGCTCTGATGGCGTGATGGCCCACGGCAGCAATTCTTTCTCTCTCTCTCTTTTTTTTCAATTGATGGCTCGCAGCAGTGACGAATAGAAATTTGAACCTGCGGCGATCTGTCTAGAACTCTGTGCATGCAAGCGCACATTTACACATCCATAAAACGTGACGTCATTGCAGCTTACTTTTTTCTTCTTCAGTTGAATGCGTACATCATTTCGACTTTCTGCAAGTGAGTTTAAGATAAAATTAATAGCATTAAATTATTTGTTAAGACTTTAAGTTGCGTACGTATATATATATGTGTATATATATATATATATAAAGGGATATATATATATGTATATGTATATGCACGTGAGTCTTTACTGCCCTGCACGTCTGGTGAGATTATAATTGCATGCATATACATACATATATAGACGTATAAATTTTTTTGTCGTCTTTCACCCTTGTCCTTTTATCATGTACAAAATAGCTGTATTTTAACTGATGACTTTTTGAGTCAATAACTCAACGCTTTACAAAGAACCATAACACTCTTTGGCAATACGAATTTATGGTTTTTCTTTTAAAAGATTGAGTTTTCCAATTCACGAGCCTTTAGCAATGGCCTCTAGTAATGTAACTTCCTCAACCTCTATAGAATACAAGAAATTCGTTTTAGACGCTCGAATTCTATTGCGGGCATTTATCAGAGCATTTCTCGTAAAAATGTTAAATATGTCTGAATTTGGTCCCACGTTTTGAATATCATTCAAGTTAAAATAAATTTTTTGTTCACCAAATGCTTTAGTTGCACATTTTTCTTTACATGAGAAAAAAAGTTTTTTTTTTTAATTATTCGATTCTAACTTAATGCTTATCTGATAATGTTTTATTAACTACTAGCGGCCCCCCGTCTCGGCTTCGCCCGAGACTTACTAAACACCGTAGTGTGTTGTCATGTAATGTGAAACGTTTTCGGTAAGAAATTTAACATACAGTTTAACGCTTCTCAGAACCAAAATCTTCTTATTAAAAACATATTTGTTCAGAATGCATACAATTTATTTGGTCAAGTAAAACGCTGTAAAACGTGAAAAAAATAATTATGCTGAAAAGTACTGTGTATTCCTTATTTCATAAAATAATCGTTGGCCTTAAAAGGCCATTGATTTGCAGTTTCTCCCGTATAATTCACGAAAAGGGCTATTTTTTAAAGCTGTTAATTTTTTAAAGATTTTAAACTCACAAAAAAAATATATTGAAAAAATTTTTTTTTCTCTTATCTCACAACTTTATTACCAGAGCAACAAAGTCCTGGACCTTAAACACTACATTTTTTATTGCCACAAAAACACAAATACATTTTCTACTTATTTATAAATCTGAATTTGGATCTTTAAAGATTTCAGAGATTGCTGTGAGGGTACAATGAAAAGTTGATCCCTCACTTAATTAATTCTTTATTTGTCGATTTTGACGCTGCTGTTCGAATTTCGATAAATTTTCTGTGACAGTTTTTTGATACCTCAAATTGTATTTATTAGATACATTTAAAGTTTTACTTCCAATTCACCCTCTTGCGACTTTTGGCATGCTTAAAATTTTTGTGACCCCTAAAGGCTGTTTTCTGTCAACTTTGTTAAGTTCTAATATATTTGTTGGCAAGGTAGTTTGACGTCCGATTGCCCTAAAAAAAAACAGTGAGCTTATTAAGTAAACTCTTTCTTGACTACAGTTAACAGCAATTGTGACTGCCTGGATACCTCAGGATGATAATATTCTCTGGCCTGCTGTTGAAGCCCCAGACTGATCGGGAGAAAAATTACAAAGTCTGAAGCTTTGGAGCTAGTTGTAAAGATCTTTCCCAACGTCTCCCGGTATAACGTCAAAGACGTTGGTGTCTGAAGCACCTTTTTTACTTGCAGATTCAGTTGTTTTGGTGATCTTAGATAGGGAGATTGGTTTGTGATACTTGCCCAGTGGAGGCTGTCCCGTTGGCTCAAATTTTTTTTTCTTCATAGCTGTTACAGGCTTTTCCAGTGCAGACCTTGGAGAGGATCGGTGATTCCTGGTTAAGTGCTTAGAGTCAAAAGGGTAATATAGAGTCGTCGGTCACCGGGTTTTCCAGCCTTGTGAAGAACGACTCCGCTGGTGACGTCTGCCAGTGAATGGCTGACTTGGTTTAATAGTGACTGTCTTTAGTTAATATGGTCTTTTAGTCGACGAATCGCTTCCGGAAATTGTAGTAAAAATGTATTTGTTGGCAAGGTAGTTTACACTTAGGTGGCATCAAGAAAGAACTGATGAGATTGATGGGTGAGTATAGGGAACGTAAATACTTATAATGGCCCTAAAAAGCGCCAGTGGTGAAACTTCCAGCTATGCCCCTCAGAGCTGTTTTCCCTGGCTTACATTTGTGACCAAAAATTCTCTGACTGCACCAGGTGGGATGATAGGACTGCCACACAACTCTTAAGAGTTGGAGCAGGTTGTGCTCTGGCTAGATATGTCTTCTGGTATTTCGCTGGAGACCGCCATCGGTTAGAATAATTTTTTATTGGTGGCACTCATTGAGTTTCAGGGTGAATGTATATCAAGGTCCCTTCCCCTTTAGAGAAGATTGTCATCTGCATCCGGGATATCTAGCTGCACGACTATCACGTACATTCTCTATGCAGCTCGATGAACTGCCGGAGGATGACTGCATCATTCTTCGAGATGCTCCGGCGTCTTATAACCACACTTATTTAATTCTGTTGCAGGTAGCCTCGATTTCATGTCAATGCTACCCAGCGGATCCTACTGAACTAAAATGAAAAGCTAACGTATTTTTGCAAAACTTTGAGCTTATTTATTGCTATTATTATTAAATTTTTCAAGATAAAAACTATACTAAAACCATCTAGGAAGTATCATGAATCAGTGTGCAAAATTTCAGCAAAATCGGTTCAGTAGTTTCCACGGTTAGCAATTACAACGGTTTTAGCAACTTTGCTTTATATATTAGTAAGATTAAAGGATCCTCTTCGAATTATATTAGGGCTGTTGAAAAAAATTATTCCTTGATTAAATTTTTTTTTCTCATCTTAGCACGTTTATTATAAACAAAGCATTGTTCATAGCAAATGTGCTGCGAGACAATTAGACAGATATTATTGTGTGCTTATCAATAAAAAATAACAAGCCCTGTAGGTCCCTTCAATTTTTATTTTCTGGCTTTAGAATATAGTTTTATTTAAAAAAAATTGTTTTTTGTCGTTTTGGCTTATTAATTAACGACAAAGGATTGTTCATAATTCTTTTCTAGCAGTTTTGTAATTAGATGCTACTGCGTACTATAAGAAAGACATAGCAAGCTTTTAAAGATTCTTTAATTTTTGTTTTGAGGTCTTGTAAAAATACACGCAATTTATTCACGTTTACTACTGTAAGCTATGTCAGCTTTTAGTTAGTAAATTATTAGTGTTGTGCTTTATAGCATTATTAACGTATTTGTCATTGTTGTTTTATACAATTTATTACGATCTGCTATAAGGTTAATATCAGAAAATACTGACGATATACTTACTAATGTTTTTAATGCTTAAAATTTACAATCTACATATTTATAGTTTCAAAGGCATATTTGTCTATAAGTTAATTAAATAAATAAATCATATTTATTTTTAAATTAATTAATATCATCAATTTTAATGGCTACTGTTTTTTTATAACTGTGTTGCAGTGCTAAGAAGATTTTTCAAAAATGTCTGGATGCTATCAGAGTGGCTGAATACGTACCGAATACCAATTTGGCTACATCCTAAAGGTATGTTTATTATTTTTAGAAAAAAAAAATACTTAAAATCTTAAACTATACACTTATCAAATAAGTGACTTTTTCACACCACTTCATTAAAGTATAGAACTCTTAGTACCCAAGTAAGGGTGGTGATATTAATGAAACTATAAAAGCTACATAATTGTAACAATTATACAACTTAGTTTCAGTTTCCTGAAGATAGTATCTTTAAAAAAAATATTATAAACAAAATATTATATAAATATGATAGTATTATAATCTTATATGTTTTTAAAGATCAAACACAGTGGTAAGAAAGAATCACAAATTTTCTAGAATTAGACGTGGATTTAACTAAACTGAATGTTCTGATCTAAAGAAAAAAAAAAGTTACAGAATTCTCATATTTCTAACTTCAATTCTACATCTTCAGCTTTGTAACCAAGCTTAATATTTGCCAAAAAATTAATAAAATATGAATATGAATAAATATGACAAAAGAGCCCTAAAGTTTTTCAAATTCTACTTCATTGCCAAAGTACTTATGTAACTTCGGAAAAAAGATTACTTCATAACAACAGTATGATTAGAGATGCCTAGAGAATAAACAATAATAAAATAATGATAAATCGTTCAACAAAAAGCAGCTACAACAGAAATACAAACCTAAAAATATAAGCCAGAAATCAAAGGCACTAAATTAATCTATAAGTAAAATATATAGCAAGTCATACTATGTGTCATCTGATGTGGTTAATAAAATGCATGTATTTTCTTTGTGCAGCAATTTAATACAGCACCACCTTTAGGGGTGTAATTATCGGTACTAACTAACAACAATATAGTTACAGCCTCTTATGTAAAATGATCTGTTATAAGCATTTATTTTAACAATAATGTGTCTTACACAACTTACATCATTTCTTTGAGTGTTGAGTACATTTCCAGCCTGAAAAATATTTACTTAACAGTGCGTTAAAATAAAACGGTTTTTTTCACTTCATATGATTTTATTTCGTGAGTGAGTATTGCAGTTTTCTTCGAATATCACTTTATTTCGTTGAGTACATTCGAGTTAACATATTAAAAAGTAATACTTAATATGCTGACTAATACATAGGATGCATTTCATACGAGAAATTTACTTTATTTTATTAAATTATAAAAAACCAGCGAACAGTGGGTGCCTAGATACCCAAGTATATAAAGTTATACTTCTATGAAATTATATGTCAGACAATATAATAATGATTATGAATGTACCTCGTATGAAACGATATCGTGTACAAAGGTTATGCAACTATCGTTGGAATGAGTTAATGAGTTAATGTTCTAATGTCAAATAAATAATTGATTATAAACAATACATTACGACACTGTACAATCTAAACCATGTGTAGGCTGGGCTATATCCCTAACATTATTCTCACATCTGTGACATACGCCCAATTCCTTTCTCACACGTTTTCCTAGTCCATATTTGAATACCCGAAAAATATTTGAATCTAAAAAACATAAAAACGATCCTGAAGTACCGCTTTCTTCAGTAGGATAGTAGGATAGAGAATGACCCTTCATGACGTTCGTCACACATAGCTTTTTTTGACAGATATTGTTCAAACGTCAAACGTATATTTAAAATAGCATAAAAATATTTAAAAACAATAGCTGATCGTTTAACTGTACACTTTTTCACATATTTAATTTAAAAAGGTTTTTATTTTACATGTAATCTTACGGAAAAATCACGTACATTTTCATTTATATGATCAGTAGAAATCTCTCCAATTCTGTTTGTATGAACGATTGCTTTTAGATAAACTTGTTAAATTCTAATGTAGATCCACAAGTTTTTTTTCTTTTTTTTTTTTTTTTTTTTTTTTTTTTAATAATACAAAAAAAAAGGGATCAAGTATGCGTCAACGCGTGAATGAAAGTTCATCCATATGAGAAAAATAATTTCCAACGTTACTGCATATATGTATGCTCCTCCCACCAGTCTAGACTTTTCCTCAGCTAACTAAGCGATGAACGTCCTTAAATCAAAAAATCACTGCAATCATGAATGAAAAAATTAAGAAAGAATAAAACGCAATGAAAATCAATTATATCAAAATTGTATCAAAAATTGTATCAACAATCATTGATTTACAGTAAAAGTAACAAATTAAGAAGTAAATAAACATTTTTTAATCCACGGGAAAGCTACTCTTCTCAAATATACTAATGTCTAAGTTTTCGAAAAAAAAAATTACTATATTGAATAATTTAAAATGGAGCCAAATTAATAATAAACTGTTAATAAAAATTAGCATTAAAAATAAGTTATGAACCACACCATAACAAGAAGTAATTGAATTAAGTACATCGGGACCGCTCATAGCAGAGTGGGTAGGAACCTCGGCTAGAGTGCACTGCCATCCAACGAAATGAATAATAATTTGAGTATTAGACTGTGGAAAAACTGTTTTTAATATAAATATGGTATGACCATTCTATTTTTCATAAAAGAAAAACCATTTTTTGATGTGAACTATGAAAATCTGTACTTACCATTCCAACTCGTCGCAATTTCCTCGTAAAAAAAGGGTAAGTGCAAAAATACAGCTTATTCCAAGGGGCTTACCCTTTTTCTAGTTTGGAATCCAAGGCACTGATCATCAACTTTCCAACGTAAAAAAGGGTAAGTGCACTTACTCTGTCTGTCTGGCGCGATTTCCTCGTTTTGTGTCATTTGCCATTTATTTTGTTTGATGATGAAAAATATTAGCAATTTTTATAATTTTTAATCAATTATTACTAAACCACGGTGTAAAATATTTAATTTGTAGATATACTGTTAGACGCAGAATTGTCTGACGAATTGATTGCTATAAATAACTCATTTTCGACAAGAATGTCCCTTATATCTTTTTTTCCGTTGGACGGCAGAGTAGATGGTTGAATGTTCGAATCTATTTAGAAACTGTTTTTTTTTTTTTTTTTTTTTTCAAAGAAAAATAAATAAAACGATAATTTGAAATGTGTGCTGTGCTGTAGTGGCATTGTATGGTGTTCTGTTACACATTTTCTCAAAGTCATCAACCTGAAATCGTTGATTTATCCTGGCCCATAACGCACCTACAGAAGTATAACTTCAAGAATCATTTTTCGCTATTAATATTCTTTTTGGGATGGAAAAAACCTATTTTAGTTGTTGAAGATGCATTACTGTCGAAATAAAAGCTTGTAAGAGATTATTTTTATAGGAGGCTGTGTAGTTTTGTTAATAAGTGTTGACGTATTTTTCCTGTAAGACGCGTTGTTTTTATTTGCTGCACGATCGAATAAAAGGGCGTTTATTATGGACGCAGTATGACCCTAATCCTCAATCCATTATTATGTGTAGTCCTAGCTCTTCTGGTAATTGACGAACTTTTTCAAGAAAACTGCATGATAAAATACAATGTGTTGTCAGCTTTTCCTTCTACTAACTTGTACATATTGGATATCCGCCAGAAATTATTTTATAGTATAGCTTCCACCTACAGGTACTACTTCCCCTATATGCGTAACTACAACCACGTGTATTTATATTCTATTTTCAACTTGCCTTGGCTCCATCTGATTAGACCTTAGAAAAGCCTTGACAAGCCTCGAGATGTGTCAGATAACATGGTTTGAAATGCTAAGATGTGTCGCAAACACTTTGAGATACTCTCTGGTATAAAAAGTGAGCGTCAATAAGAACCACTGGGTGTTTGCAATATTATACGTCTTTGTTGAAGGTATAAGAAATGTATCCAGGCGGTCAGCTGCTATACTAAGACGAGTCTCATCTCACTTGCAAAGTCAACTGTGTTGTGTACTGTAAGCCATTTATATACTTTGATTGCTCTAAGTAGGAAAATGTTTCTATGTAAACTATAAAAGATTTTACTCTAGTATAAGGTACAGTTATTCTACCGTTAATACTCTAACCAATTCGTGTGATTCTGGAGGTTAAGAGTACTTTTTTTAATGCTGGATGAACAAAGCTATAGAGAATAAATTTTTAACGACAGAATTATGCCAATTTTGTATTAACATACCTCCTAAGGTGAATATGTTAATTAAATGTTTCCAGTGCGTTTAAGACAGAATGATGACATGCTATAAGACTGATGTTTTCAATTGTCTTCAGGCAAACTTTACGTGCCACCTACCAAACTTAAATACTTTTTTTTTCTCTTCATAACTGATTCAATGTCGTGGGTTGTATCACAGTCAGAATCTGGAGAACAAAACCTAAGTGCCCTGACAGAGAATCGAACCCGTAGCCCTTAGAACGGTGTTATTTTCGAAGTCAGCATCCGAACCACTAAACCAACACTACCTCCTTACCTACTTAGTAAGTATCTCTGGTGTGGAGCGCTCATGCCATCTCACGAGTAAAAATTTTAATAGCTAGATGGTACAAGTTGATAAGATATGGCATAACGTTGTAAAAAGTGTAGTTTTTTAAAAAGTTTTTTGTAATTATTAAGTACTTTACGATACATAAGGATCCAATATAACGAAGTAAAATATTAAATAAGTGTAACTAACAGTATTTTAGAACTCATGTTCCTCAATAAAGTTGAAATCTACGGCTGAATGAGCCCGTTTAAGCCCGTAAAAGCAAGTAAGACAGTGAGAGGAACGACAGCAGAACTAAGTAGCAGAATAATTTTTCTCCTCTCTCACAGGCTTGAATAGGCTATCTTAGCCGTTGCTTTCTGCTGTAAAAAAAAGCGTTTATTTTAAAATACTCTTGTTCCTACTCATAAAATTTATGATTTCATCCTTACAAACGCTTATAAGCCTTGAAGTACTTAATAATCACGAAAAACTTAAAAACAAAATAACACTATTTACATACATATACCGCTTCACTAGTTCATACCACCTAGCTATTGAATGTTGCTGCCAGCCAATGACTCTGTCAACGATACATGCTAAGCGTATTAGCGATCAGTAAGCATTCAGATAGATACCATGTTCCGATTTGTGTAGACCAGAGGAAATAGAGTTATTTTTTAATTTAAATACGCGATTGGGACATAGCTAATTTTATTCGCTTGTATGCAAGGAACATTGTCCTAAAATTAATTCCAAATAAAAGGTTTGGAACTATGTCAAATTAACGATATAATATGCAAAAACTTAAAAAAATCTAATTTTTTTCTAATTTGCTCTAAACGTATAGTAAACTAGTGGCTCCTCCTCACGACTTCGCTGGAAACTCACTGAGTAGCGTTTCTTACACCATAAAATAGTTGTTGGCCCTAAAGAAGCGTTGATTTGTACTTTCTCACGTAATAATTATTGGAAAAGGCTAGTTTTTGAAGCTGTAAGAACTTAAAACTGACACAAAATATAAAATTATAATTTTTTTTTTTTAATTTCAAATCTTTGTTACCAGAGCATCAAAACCATGGAGCTCAATTTCTCCATTTACTAGTGCCACAGTGAATACAAATACATATTATTCTATCTATTTAAAAATCTAAAAGATTCAAGTTAATACTGTCAGAATTATAATAGAAAGTTTATTTTTCATTTGGTGGATTGGTTGTTTGTCAATTTTTACGCTGCTGTTTCAATCTCAATCATTGTTCTGCATTAGTTTCTTGACACCTAAAACTGTATACAATAGAAGCATTTTAACTTTATCTTTCAATTCACCCTTTTGCATCTTAAGGCATGGTCTTAACTTTTGTGAGCCCTAAAGGCTATATTTGGCAATTGCAGAATGGTTGATTATTCGATGTTGGCACTATCTAACTTCATTTTACTGTTCTTATTTAGTAATGCTTTTTTTTTTATGCGGTTTTAAGCTTCTCAAACAATGAAGGTAAATCAGAATAATTGTCAACACTATCACCTTCAAAGTAAGTATATTATATATAATAATAAAATGATCAAATAATAACGTTTCAAGATTATTTGTGTATTCCTAAGCTCAACGCTAATATTAAAAGTAACGATCTTATAGATAGATAAATAAATAATTGAAGAGATAGTAAGATAGATTAATGGATCGATAAATGGATGGATGGATGGATGTATAGAAGAACAGATGAATCGTTAAATAGATTAATGCATAGAGTAATAGTTAAATAGACAAATTATCACCTAGTTTTAAGGGCCATCTTCGGCAAAGAACAAAACACTAGAGCTGATATAAAATTGAAATGTCTATTATTTTTTTTAATCGTTTCTAAAGCATGCCGTTAACAGATATACATAAAAAGGTTAAGGCAGTCATGTTATAAAGTATCATGCTTTATTTGACTATTGTTATTTAATAATACTTTTTTTTAATGCAATTTTCGGCTTCTAAGCCACTGCATGTAAATGAGAATATATATCAGCCATACCACTTTTAGAGTACATATATTACAAATAATATTGTTATCTAATAAGGAGAGATTCTAGCTAATCATTTACTTTTCAAACCTAACGCTTATACAATAGAAAATGTTTAAATACATCGATAGATGGATTAACGAATAAATGCATAAATAGATGAAATGATAGATGGCTAGATGAATAGATAGATGGATAGATTAATGGATAAGTAAATGGACGGATGGATGGATACATATACATGAGTAGATGAATAGGTAAATGGATGGATAGCTAACTACATGGATGGATAGAAAAATGGATGAATAGATGGATAGATACATGGATGAATAGGTACGTGGGTAGATAATTAGGTGGGTAGATAAATGGATGAATGGACGAAATAATGAATGGATAGTTGGTTTGATAAATGGATAAACGCATGGATAGATGGATAGATGCATGAACGAATACGTGAATGCTTAAAAAAATGAAAAATAAATATGTGGATACATTGATAAATAAAAATTTAAATGGATAGATAGAAAGCTGGATAGATGTTTACATGTGTAAATGGATAGATATGTAAATAATTTATTAAATAAAAGGATAATTAGATGGAGAGAAAGCTGGGTAGACAGATAAATGAATGAATATATAAGTAATAAATGGATGGATAAAAGAATAAAAAGATTAATAGATAAAAAAAATTGATACATAATTATATAGACAGATGGATGAAGGAATAGGTGGAAAACAAGTAAATGGATGGATAATTGGATATAAGGATAAATGAATAGATGGATAGATAGACAAATGGATGACTGGATACATGGATGAACGGATAAATGGATTAATCAATGAATAAATAGATCAATACATAAACGGATAGATATATGGATAGATAGATGGATGAGTGTATTGATAAATAAATTCTCGTTTGGATAAACGAATGTATTGTCTTTTTTAATATGATTCTAATGAATGCTCTGAAACAAAATAGTTAGTTATTTAATGTGGTCATGTAATAAAGATAATACACTATCTTTCTTTTACTATAATTATTAAATATGTTTTTTCGATGTGTATTTCAGATTCTGAGCAACTGCAGGCTCATAAAGATTCGATCGATGCACAGATAAAAAGGTAAATAGACACATAGATAGCTAGTTGTAAAGGTAGTTTTAAATCTAGAGTGAAGATATATGGCTTATAAATTGATGAGAACTTTTTTGATGTGTATTTCAGATTCTGAACCACTACATCCATACAAGGATCATTATCAGCACAGTCACCTTGAGAGTACGTATATCTTAATGAATAATAATGTTATCTAATCATTAAATACTATTTATGATTACCTAATCTTAGAAGACAACACTTACGAATAATACATGATTACGTGGATAATATAATTAGTTAGATGCATTGATGGATAGATAAATAGATGGATAAATATTTTGATGGATAAGTAAATGGATTTATAAGTAGATGAATCAATGGATTGATAAACGAATAAAAAGATTAATGGATAAAGTGGTAGATAAATGGATAGACGGGTTAGCACATGCTGTAATAGATAAATAAATAAATAGATGAATTGATAAATAGATACGTAGAAACATAGATATACTGGTAGAGGGGTAGATAAACGAATTGATGGATGGATGCTGTAATAGATAAATAAAAAAATAGATGAATTGATAAATAGATACGTAGATACATGGATATACTGGTAGAGGGGTAGATAAACGAATTGATGGATGGATAGATGGATAGTTTGAATGGCAGTTTTAAGTAGAAAGTGGAGATCTCGAGCTAATGTTTAAATAAAAATGCCTTTTGTCTTGTGAGAATGGATCCTGATTAATGCTAGGAAGAGGGATCGCTACTTCATGCTAGTGAATGATTAGATAATGTCATGTTATCTATTATTTTACTTTATTATACTGATGTTTTTTAATAATATTTTTTTTTAATGTGGTTTTTAGATCCTGAGCCAGTGGGGGTTACTTAAGTCAACGATTTTCAAGATCCACTTTCATACTTACTCCAGTACCTTATAGGTACGTATTTTTTAAAGAAAAACTCACTATTCTTAGTAAAGCAACTGGCAAATCATTTTTTTTTTTTCATCTTTTTATTTGACTACAGCTATAAGTATCCTTATAGCTGTTTAAAATTAAAACTAGAGATATTTTTTAGTAATGAATTCATAACTAAAGTTTATATTCTTCTCTGTTTCTTTACCTTACCTTGTTTAAGTTATTATGACACACATTTCTTGTTACAAGACATTTTTTTCTAATGATTGATTTAATATTTGTTTTTACATGTAACTCTTTTAAATAATTAACTCGTCATTACTGAGCCATATGGAAGTAAGTGGTAAATATAGATATCTTTTTGATTTTTTTAATTATATTTTTATGTCTGGACTTAAAACCAAAAATAAAATTTTTAGATAAAATTTGAAACTATTGTACTTCAGTTTTTATGGGCATCAAATTACTACGATACTAAGGAAGTTTGGTCTGAACTACATCACGATTCTTCTTTACTATTTAATAAAGATTTATAATATGAATTTAATTATGTCGTTAGTTGTGTGCCAGTTTATTGCAATTTTAATTTTTACATTTACTTCATAGTTTTTTTACGTCTTGATATAGAATTAAACGATGTTTCTTATAAACTTATTATATTTTTCTGACCGTTAACTATCTTCCAGTATTATTTACAGTATTTTTTCTCAGTACTTATGAACTTTACACTATTTTCTAAACATTATGGATTGCCTGGGGCAAATGTAATGTTGAATGCATAAAAATAAGGTCAAATTTTTTAAATTGTTCATTATCTCTTAGTAGTTGTGCCTTACGTATAAATACAAATTGACATGATTCTCCGTTACTTTCTTTGTTACAAAATAGTCAAAGATTATATTAGAAAGTATAATTCTATTTCAAGACTTCTCTTGTTTGTTTTCTATTGACTTGTATGCAGAATTCTTATTAAATTCAACTTCAAGAACACAATGCTGGATTGGCCAGGGCAACTCATTGTTGTTTATGATTAAAGAAGTATTGGCAAGTTAGTGTTTTCTGCAAATTTCTTGGCGCTACAGATCAACTTTTTTAGTATCACGTTCAAATTTTCAAGAAATGTAATATCAAAAATTGTTAACAATTTTCGCTTAGCATAAATTTTTTGCTGGATAAATAATCCTTAAACGTTAATGTCTGTATGTAGTCTGAGAAAAACCTCATGATCCTAAGCTTAGGGCTAGGATTTGATATTTTTCTTATATTTGTCTATTTAGATAGAGCTATTAATACTCTAGGCATCGTTTTGATGGAAAACTGGAGAAACTTCTAAATTACGAAGCTAAAAACTGAATAGAACTTTTCTAACCTATTGTACTCTGCAAGAAAGTTACAGAAAGTAGGGTTTTTAATGACTCAACACAATAAGTTTAATACCTGAAGTTTAAATTTTTTCTTGTTGTGAACGATATCTAAGAAATCTAAAAATTAAATATATGTTTGGGCAGATTTTTTTTTAAATATTAGAAAATACTCTTTCGAACCACACATACATTGGCTTTTTTTATTGATTATACAGTTTTTAAAAAAATATTAATTTGATCTTTAAGATTTTATGCTTACCTTCGCTTGTAGACACCCTTAAAAGTTTGAAATAAAGTCATAACAGAATACATTATTTTTCATTTTTTATGTGAATTGATAATGCTACTTACATTTCACAAATATGAAAAAAGATAAGTACTTAAAAAACAAGAACAAATGTCAACACATGGATAGTTTTATAAACAAACCAAATCTTAGAAAAAAATAGCATTTATAGTACTCAAAAAATGACCTCTACTTCATTGCATAGTAATAATTTTTATTTTTTATGAGTTTTTAAACTTGAATATGCAAGAATACATATCACGAGCGAAAATTTATTCTAGATGCTGTAGCTTGGGTAAGAACATGACAAATAATTTTCTTTCTAAGAAAATATGAGAAATAAATGAAATTTTTTAAAGCTAATATTATTTTAACTAACAAAAAAATTTCAATTGAAGTAAATACGAATATCTCAGCCAATTATTGTTTTAACTTAACGCATGGAGGGATCTGATAGTTGGAACTTTTTATGATTTATTGTGGTGGGTACAAAAAATTTCAAAATACTTATAATTTTCAACGGCAAGTCTGGCAGACACGCGGCTTTTTGAGTATATCGGGCCCAATTAGACAAATTTTTAAAAGTGATTTCGTGCTTTAAGAGTTGCGATAAGCCATCTTAAAATGTTTTTAACCTTATTAGCCGAATAAATAAAACTAATTATAAAAAACTTTTT
Organism: Copidosoma floridanum; assembly: GCF_036245765.1. Classification (NCBI taxonomy): domain Eukaryota; kingdom Metazoa; phylum Arthropoda; class Insecta; order Hymenoptera; family Encyrtidae; genus Copidosoma; species Copidosoma floridanum. The sequence goes on along the minus strand of NW_028321878.1, from coordinate 21,254,318 downwards.
TTTTCTGTCTAGTAGTGGGAGGGGGCTGCTGAACTAAAAATGTGATTTTAGATAACATTTTGCACGCGTTAATTTCGATTTTTTTTTTTAATTTTTCGTCTTTAAAACAAAAACTTCAATGGTCCAAGTATTGAGTATTTTTAACTACAGTTCAATGATCTACAATCTAAGTAACGTGAGATGTCTGCATTGTTGCAGAAGTGATTGATCAGTAGTAAGTCTAGTGCGATTTTTTAACATTCCAATGACGATAGCATGTACATGCAGAGTAATGCAGCAATGCGGGGCCGCTACACGCAAAATTTATCAGAATGGCTGTAAAGTACAGAAAACAAAAATTATACCTACCAATATAAGCATGTTTTTCTCATTATGTAAAGATTAAAGTGTATAGTTTGTGATTGAATAGAGGCGTGGTTGCAAATTTTCATCCACTTCATAAAAATACCACATTGTACTCCTGTGCGACTTGACTCATGTAGTTTAGATGAATGTCCTTATTTTGCAAATTATTAATAATTCAGTGTTTGAGTTATTATTAGTTTTCTCATTTCCAATGCGTTGTATTTTTGAAGTTATACTTCTATAGGCGCATTCTGCCCTACGGAGTAAACCAACGATTTCAGATTCGTGACCTTGAGAAAAAGTGTAACGGAAGTGGATTTTTCTTGATTCTTTCCTTTTACCCTGCCCTTCTTAACGTATTCTTGGTTTCCCTATACCACTCAACATCATCATCCCACCACACAGTTTTCAAAGAAATTATATATTTTATTCTCATAAACAGAACCTTGTTTTGATGTATCAAAATCAAATTTTAATTTTGACATAGATTGTGTGAATGACATTGACGATGTACTGTCTTCAGAGACATCGGAATTGATTTCAAAAATTATTAAATTTTCATTCTGAAAGTAAAAATGACGTATGTTTTTAATGGTAAACAAAGAATAATAATTAAACTAATTATTAAAAATAATTATTAAAATAAATTAAAAAACAATAATTATGTAAATGTATTAAATAAATACGTTCACTAATACTCTCCTCCATCTTTCTTTTTTTTTTTTTCAGGTATTTTAGTCGAAGGTTCATTCAACTTTTTTTTGAATGTCGGTTGTGTAGGTGCGCGCGCAAGTTTGCCGTGTTTCCACTGCTTTCCACTTCGTGATTGCACAAAAGACAAATGACTACACTTAGTGTACTGGTTTTAAAATATCTCCACACCTCACTTTTAGTTTTTGGTCCCACTGAAAAAATGAAAATTTTAAGTGCTAAATATTAATACAACAACTCTTTTTCTGTAACATATTTAAATAAACGTAAAGGAAATGGAAATATTCATACTCTTTCTCTTATACTTAAACTGAAAGTAATGTCACGCCAGATAGGATGTTCAAACACATGGCCACTCACTCACTACACCATATTAAGGAAATTCAAATATTTTGAAAACGATGACGAAATAATATGGGGAAAAAAAAACTTAAAATATGAATTAAAAAGTATATTAAATTTGTTATTTATTTATAAATTACTCTTGTAAACAATAAAAATTTTGTCATCGGGTGTATTTACATCGGAGAAAGGAGATATTCGTTACTTTTCACAACTTGTTTATGAAATTCAGCATTCATCCCCAGGTAAACCTCATACCAGAACTGATAAGACAATGATGTGTTCTTTTCATCAAGAAAATGTTATAGATATATAGTGAATACGTGGTTTAGAAAAAGTTTTTATTTACCTGACGTCCATGTAAAAAAATCCTAGGTGATGATACTAGACAGTTGAGTGAGCTCCAGACTAAGACGTGTACTAAGCTCAAGACTAAGACAAATATTAATTCTATGGTAATTTACAAACGATACTTCTCACATCAGTGATTATATATATCTAGACATGGATACCGACACTTAACTTATTGAGTATGGATATTTTGTGTTAAGAAAGGTTAGTTCTAAGAAAAACGGTATGAGCGTATCTATTTAAATGCAGGCGTCTAAGGTGCACGTAAGACTTAATGTTGAAACGTTTCAAAATTCTAATTCATGCTAGCTCCGTGAGAGCACCAAAATTTTACTAGCTCCACATACAAAAGCGCGCAATACTACAATAAAGCTGTGTTGCTTGCTTTACGTTTTTAAGGGACTGCTTGCAATAGACAGATTTTTTGTGCTCGTCCGCATTTTAAATACACGCTCATTTTATTTTTAACCAATATTGTACCAATATCTACTTTTTTAATATCGATATACCGATACATCGGAAACTCAGATATCGGTTCAAAATATCGATATTTTTTCCACATCCCTCTATTGTAATTGAGAACAAAATTCAGAAAGGTGGAAGAAGCGCAAATACTTATATGCTGCAATGCTGGAAATTATTTTTCTCATAAGGATGAACTTACATACATGCTTTTACGCATACTAAGTCTCTTTTTTTTGTGTTAATGAAAAAAAAAAAAAAAAAAAAAAAAAAAATTATAGATCTACTTGGAAATGAAACAGGTTTATCTAATAGTAATCTTTTATACTAACACAAAAATTAGAGCTTTATATGGATCTTATAAATTAAATTTAAAGTGATTTTTCCATAAGGTTACATGTTAAATTGAAAATTCTTTAAATTAAACACGTCAAAAAGGGTACACTTAAACAATCTGCTATTTTATAAGGGTATTTCTTATTTTCTTAGGAAGTTTTTTGAAACCATAGGAAGATTCGATGAAAGAGCATAGACTTGTACTGGCCAGCTGCCATGCTGTTGATATTGTATTGTGACATAAAATATTGTTTATCATTGTTCTGTTATAAGATATTAAAATATTTATGGAAACGACACCCAACTAACGTACGTATACTCATTCCAACGGTAATTGCACCACCTTCGTACGTAATATCGTTTTATACGAGGTATACTTGTATTCATAATTATATTATTTGCCATATAATTTTATAGAAGACTTATTACTTGGGTACCTAAGCCCTCACTGTCTACTGGCTTTTAATTATTATAGCTATCATGTAAATACTTGTGTTCTCTGGTTTTTACATAACATTATTTTATATGGTAAATTTATTTCTTTTTTTTTGTTCTTTAGGGAAACGGATAACGGTGCATGTCTAACTATAACTTATTGCTGGAATGATACTTCAACCAATCAGATTCCGATTCTAAATATGAGGATGAAGAAGAGTATAGAAGGCCAGGATATGCGGCAATCAAGCTCAAAAAAATGTTTTTGGTCATGAGGAGGAAAATTGGGATACTCCCAGTTAAGCAGAAATATGATGTAAGTAAAAGTATAAAAAATAATTTTGTGATGGTATAAATTTCTTCTTTTTTAAACATAATTTAAGCCCCCCCCCCCTCTGCTCCACTAAAAACCAACCGCAGATGTGAGTTCTCATGAATGGGAGCTCAATTTTGTGAACGCTGTTGAAAACTAGAATTATATGTGTGTTTTCGAAAAAAACTGTATTGCATTACGTCAACGCAATGGGGCCAACATTAGTGTATTGTTGAAATTGTATCGCTTTCGCGTTTGTTTACTACCAGCGTATGTGCGCACCTTCTGAACAGGATACGATGTAGATTACAAAAGAGAGAGAAAGTTTAGTTAAAAAAAAACATGTAAGAGCTATTCACTATAGAAACAGAGAGTAGAGAGTAGAAAACAAAAATAGGAACCATCAGCAGAATTGGCTTGTATACGTGTATCTATGGAAACAGAGGCATTATTTGTTGTCGACCAACTTTTTTATCTCAAGTACACCAAGTGCTAATTGTGTTAAAGATAAGTAAACGAGATTTGTTACTTACATCTACTAATATTTCTTCCAAAAAAATAGTGCGGCTTTACTTAAATTGAATAATGAATTTGAGGTGTATAATTAATTAACTATGAATTCATTAAACAATGTGTTGTAAGAGTGTGTTTGGATGTACTCTTACAAAAATCAAAACAATAACTAGTTCATGAAAAAGAAATTACAATCTCTTTTCGCATTAATGAGGATTTAAACTGCAATATAATAATACAAAAACGTAATGTTATAACTTTAAGATAAAATATTTTCGAATCAGTAGAACTAAACTTTTCAAAAATATGAGTAATAGAGTTAAAATTCGTATACATACCTCATAAGAGTACTGAATTGCATACGAATTTCAATGTACTTTTTATGTGGCTGACAATCATAAATTTTATGGAACGTTATTGGCTTCTGTGCCAAAAGTAGCTGCGCCTTTGATAGCACCGTAAGACGAATACAAGGCAAAAATAAGAAAAAAAATATTGATTTAGTCATTCAGTTTAGACATTCTAGTTACTACTCTTGCTGTATCCTCGATAGAATTTAATGTTAGAAAGATATTATTTGATTTACCATAACTTTGTTAAATAACAACAGTAGAGAGAAGCAAAATTCAGTAAAAATTGTACTTAATTGATCTTTTTACGAAACCTGTTTACGACAACACACATTCTTTTCAACTTTTGGTTTAGTACTAAGAATTATTACCCAAAATTTCTATATCTCTGGCTACCATAAGTATACTGTTTAAAAAAGAGGGTTTGTAATGCCTTTTTATTGCTCTTGATAATGTTATGAACAGAATTAGTCATAAGTTATAATAATGCATCGTTAAAATTGAGACCACTTTTCGTTGGTATCAAAAAGTATTAAATGTACTTACTAGAGTGTATAGAACTCAAAACATAGCAAACAGTACTTTATTGAGTGAAAAACTGTATCTATTTTATATCCATCTATCCATTCAATAATCTATCCATTCGTCTCTATCCGTCCGAACTGAACTAAAAATGTGATTTTAGATAACATTTTGCACGCGTTAATTTCGATTTTTTTTTTTAATTTTTCGTCTTTAAAACAAAAACTTCAATGGTCCAAGTATTGAGTATTTTTAACTACAGTTCAATGATCTACAATCTAAGTAACGTGAGATGTCTGCATTGTTGCAGAAGTGATTGATCAGTAGTAAGTCTAGTGCGATTTTTTAACATTCCAATGACGATAGCATGTACATGCAGAGTAATGCAGCAATGCGGGGCCGCTACACGCAAAATTTATCAGAATGGCTGTAAAGTACAGAAAACAAAAATTATACCTACCAATATAAGCATGTTTTTCTCATTATGTAAAGATTAAAGTGTATAGTTTGTGATTGAATAGAGGCGTGGTTGCAAATTTTCATCCACTTCATAAAAATACCACATTGTACTCCTGTGCGACTTGACTCATGTAGTTTAGATAAATGTCCTTATTTTGCAAATTATTAATAATTCAGTGTTTGAGTTATTATTAGTTTTCTCATTTCCAATGCGTTGTATTTTTGAAGTTATACTTCTATAGGCGCATTCTGCCCTACGGAGTAAACCAACGATTTCAGATTCGTGACCTTGAGAAAAAGTGTAACGGAAGTGGATTTTTCTTGATTCTTTCCTTTTACCCTGCCCTTCTTAACGTATTCTTGGTTTCCCTATACCACTCAACATCATCATCCCACCACACAGTTTTCAAAGAAATTAGAACCGATTATTCAGTTTTTCTTACAGTTTGTAACTTATTTTCATTGTAAATTTTTATTTACTGTGAATTCATTCATTTTGTTTTATTTTACATTAAATAAACAAGTTATTTACTGAAATAAGTTGTTTTGGTACAGATTTTTTCAAAAATTTGGAACATTAACTTATTTATAATTAATTTGTTACTTTTAAAATAAATAGATTATTTTTTAATACAGTTTTTCACACTTTTTCAGAATTTTCATAAATAAAATAAAAACGTTTACGTACTACTGAAGTACAATAATTGATTTTTCTTGCGTTTTCTTCTTTCACAATTTTTCCTTCGTAAATGGGATGCGCGATATCTGAAAAATATCGATATTTGAAAATCGATACTATCGTAACTTAAGATATCAATATAAAAAATATTGTTAAAAAAATATCGATATCTATAATATCGATAAGTTTTCAATAAAAATTTTTTTTAATATTTGGAAGAAGTGGTGTAATAACTCGTGTGTGAATATTTTAGTAAAAAAATATTTTTTTACTCTCCATGAAATATATAAATTAGTATCACAATGTACTAAAAATATTTGTAAAACTAATTATAATTTCTAATTTAATATAAATAAAACTAATATTGTTTCTTACAATTATATGCACCACTCCGATAATGACAGGAAACTTAAAAATAACAATTGTTGGAAATGTTGGCGTGTCAGCCTGTTTCTATTATCTGTTTAAATTAAGCATGCTTTTAAAATAGTTTTTCTGATGGAACAGACCTTGCGATAATAGTAAGGTACTTTATAGCAAGATTTGCTAACTCTGAGTTTGGCTTTTGTTTTCAAAACATTAAAGGATCTTCATCTTTATTAATTTGTGGTTGGCTTAGGTAGTATCGGAACTCTTCAGGCATTTCACTTTGATAATGATTTTGTTGCTGGATTTGATGATTGTTTCTTAGAAGTCTCTCATGATAAGACCAAAAATCATCTGACTCTTTAGTTACCTCTTTCAAAGGTTGATCTTTATCAAGCATTCTTTTTTTTGCTGATTTTTCACTATTTATTTGTTTTGTTACTTTATTTATAGCATCTGAGCATGCCATTTTTTTCAAAGTACAATTTTTTGTAACGTGGATCTAAAATCGTAGCCTGGGCTACTAAAGTAATTTTCTCAATTTTATCAAATCTTTTGTAAAATTGTTCAATTAGAGATTTTTTTTAAATATACAGCTCCAGGTAAATCCACTCTGCACGTTTCTAAATCATGTTTTAAGGTTTTGATCACAGGTATAGCTTTACTTCCTGTCATGTACTGTTCGCCACTCAATATATAAGTAGCTGCATCAAATGGTTTTAATAAAATGACCTATTCTTTTGTTTTTAGTAATTCAGATGCCGTAAGTATTTCTGTTGGATCAGGAATTTGAATCAGCATTGGAGCGATAATGTCGGACAGAGATATAAAATGTTGAAACATACCATATGTAGAATTCCACCTTGTATCAGCTTGAGATGAGATACCGCTTTCAGCTTATCTGCAGCTAGAACCAATTTTTAAAAGAATTTTACAACAGCCTTTACTTTTTTAATGATTGGATTGATTGGATCAATGGTATCATAGGTTCACTGATTTTAAGTATTTTGGAGGGCACTAAGTTTAAGGTGTGAGCAAAATAGGTTAATGTTTTTCATTAACGAAAGTATTTATAATGGCTTTTGTTATATTACTTGCATTGTCGGACACCATGGCAACAACTTTACTTTCTCCAATTTTCCACTCAGTAAGGATGGTTAAAATCCAATCTTGCAAATATTTTCAAGTGTGATGATCTGACATTGCCGTGACACCAATATTTATGGATTTACATTTCCAATTAATTATGTAGTGGCACGTTACACCAAAGTAGCTAACAGTGTTTAAAGGGTTGATCCAAATGTCTGTAGTTATAGACACATAATCTATTTTCGACAGTTCTTCTTTGACAATGTTTGACAAAACATTATACTCGTCTTCCATTAAACTGGTTATTGTTTTTCTATCAGGAACTTTGTGTAATGGTGCAAAAAATTTCATTAAAGTTAAGAAACCCTTATTCTAAACCGTAGAATATGGTAGTCTGTACTTAGCGAGCATAAACAAAATTCTATTCGTGATATATTGAGCTTTTTGACCTCTATCTGGTATATTAAGGTATGTTAAAAAAATTAAGTTACATAAACATGTATATACTTTTCTTATAAAGAAAGTAAAATTTAACTGAAACATATTTTAGATACTTTGAAAAGATATTTGGTGAGAAATAGCCTCATTACTTAATTGTTTGTATTTTAAAGCCTTTGCTGAATATATTTATTAATATCTATCCTCTCCTCTACACAATTAGGCATTTCTTCATTTTAAAGTATAGCATTTGTTAAATTGACATTTCGATGATAAACTTATTAATCAGCTGCGAATTTATTCATACAACTGCATTTTTCTTTAAATACACGTAGTTTGCAGGGTAAACGTAGAATTATTATACTTCTTTACTTTTACTAGCACACAATTTGAAAACCGTATTTGAAGAGAACATTACTCGATTACGGAAGTAAAATGAGTTGAGAGATGATACAACATTACTTCACAAAAAATGAAGTATCTCACACGTTCCATGAATTCAAATCAAAATTCAAAAGAAGACATCTCAATTATGTTATTAACACGTGCTATTTGCTCTTGACTTGAAACTGCTTTTTTATCTGCTGTTTCATTTTCTTATATATCCACCTACATAATCATTTAGCAATCAATTTTAAAATACAGTATATCTAGACTTAGCGTTTTGCCTCGAAGAAACATAAATAGCTACTTGGTTTTTTAAATAAAAATACATTGTTATTGACGAAAATATGCGTACCGTCCTTGTCATAGCTTTTGCAGTTTAATTTGTATTCTTGCATTATATATTCACCTAAAAACAGAATAATAAAAAATCAATAACAAAAGATATTACTTAAGTATAGTCAAATAGTTTGTGACGGTACTTAACAAATTTGCAAGACGTTTTTTTATAACATGCTCTTCAATATATTCTTATACACATTAAACATTTCAATCGGAATACTAAGGTTAGTCTTTACTTTTTACTTGTAAACTGCTTTTTTAATCATCCATCCCCCTATTATTATACCCATTAATCTATCCAATTAACTATTCGTTTATCTATTTGACTATTTATTTATCTATTTATGAATCTATACATCTATCTATGCGTCAATCCTGCCGTATATTCACTTATTAATTCATTTATTTATCCGACCATTCATTTATCTACCCATCTATTTATTTATCCTTTTGTGTATTTATTTGTCTATGTACAAAGAAATTAACTTAGTTGTCATCTATAACCCATTTACTCATTTTTCTATTCAGCTATCCATACATCAATTTTATAATTAATTAAACATCTATCTATCTATCTGATTACCTATCTATTTATTTGGCTTTGCATATATTTAACTACCCTATTATTTATTTGTCCATCATGAATTTGTCTATTTGTCCATTCATCTACTTTTTCACCTATCCTGCCAATCATCTATTTATCTGATGATATATCTATCTGTCTATTTATCTATCTGTCCATCTATCCATCTATTCATTTATTTATCGATCCATTTAGTTTTTTAACTGTATATCCATCCATCTCTTTTCTAATCCACTTTTTTATCCATCAATTTATTTACCTGAATAATTACCTATCTATAAATCTATTTATTAATCTATTTATCGATACACTGAACCATTTATTTATTCACTTATCTACCAATACATCTATCGATCTATTTTTTCGTCTATTCATTCATTTATATTTACATCTCTACGATCAGGAATTTATTTCTCTAAAAGTAACGCACTTTTTAAATAAACTTTTAAATTAGGAACTCAATGATCAGCTGCAGAATTATGTTTAAAAAAATGTTTTTTTTTAATTTTACGAAGTTTGCAAGTCAAATGTTAAATTGATATATTTTTTATTTTTACCGTCACAGGAGTTAAAAACCGCGTTTAATAAAAACATTTATTTAACTATTATCCATTATACATCTATCCAACCATTTGTTAAGCCTTTTATTCATCTATTTTTTTATCTATTTATTAACTTATTATAATATCTGTCTGTCTATCTATTTATTTATTTATTTATCTATTAATTTATTTGTCTATGCTTCTATTCAACCATTACTTCATTTATTGATCTATCTTGGCATTTGTATATTCGTTCTTTTATCAACTTATCCATCTATTTGGTAATTTATTTTTTTATCTGTTAATCTATGTATCTACTTATCTATTTACTTATCAACCTACCTATGCATTTATTTATCTACCCATCTAACTATCTATTCGTCTATCTATTAATTTATTCATTTATCTATCTACCGAACCGTTATTATATATATCTATATATATATATATTTATATACTAATTTATCTACCTATCTACTTAGCTATCTATATATCTATCTTTCTATCTATTTATTAATCCATCTATTTTTCTATCTATCTATCTATCTTTTTATTCATCTATCCTTTCCTCTATACAATTAGGCATTTCTTCATTTTGAAGTATAGCATTTGTTAAATTGACATTTCGATGATAAACTTATTAATCAGCTGCAAATTTATTCATACAACTGCATTCTTTTTCAAATACACGTAGTTTGCAGGGTAAATGTAGAATTATTATACTTCTTTACTTTTACTAGCACACAATTTAAAAACCGTATTCAAAGAAAACATTACTAAATTACGGAAGTAAAATGAGTTAGGAAATGATACAACATTACTTTACAAAAAAAAAAGTATTTCACACGTTACATGAATTCAAATCAAAATTTAAAAGAAGACATCTCAATGATGTTATAAACACGTGCTATTTGCTCTTGACTTGAAACTGCTTTTTTATCTGCTGTTCCATTTTCTCGTATATCTACCTACATAATCATTTAGCAATCAATTTTTAAATACAGTATATCTAGACTTAGCGTTTTGTCTCGAAAAAACATCAATAGCTACTTGGTTTTTTAAATAAAAATACATTGTTATTGACGGAGATATGCGTACCGTCCTCGTCATAGCTTTTGCAGTTCGATTTGGATTCTTGCATTATATATTCACCCAGAAACAAAATAATAAAAAATCAATAACAAACGATATTACTTAAGTATAGTCAAATAGTTTATGACGGTACTTAACAAATTTGCAAGACGTTTTTTTATAACATGCTCTTCAATATATTCTTATACACAATGGACATTTCAATTGGAATACTAAGGTTAGTCTTTACTTTTTACTTGTAAACTGCTTATCTAATCATCCATCCCCCTATCATTATACCCATTTGTCTATCCAATTAACTATCCGTTTATCTATTCAACTATTTATTTATCTATTTATATATCTATACATCTATCTATGCGTCAATCCTGCCGTATATTCACTTATTAATTTATTTATTTATCTAACCATTTATTTATTTACCCATCTATTTATTCATCCATTTGTGTATTTATTTGTCTATGTATAAAGACATTAACTTAGTTGTCATCTATAGCCCATTTACTTATTTTTTTATTCAGCTATACATCCATCGATTTTATAATTGATTAAACATATATTTATTTATCTGATTACCTATCTATTTATTTGGCTTTGCATTTATTTAACTACCCTTTTATTTATTTGTCCACCATGAATTTGTCTATTTGTCCATTTATCTACTTTTTCACCTATCCTGCCAACCATCTATTTATCCATCTATTTATCTGATAATGTATCTATCTGCCCATTTATCTATCTGTCAATCTATCTATCTATTCATTTATTTATCGATTCATTTAGTTTTTTAACTATATATACATCCATCTTTTTTCTAATCAACTTTTTTATCCATTAATTCATTTACCTAAATAATTACCTATCTATAAATCTATTTATTAATCTATTTATCTATACACTGAACTATTCATTTATTTACTTATCTACCAATACATCTATCGATCTATTTTTTCGTCTATTGATTCATTTATATTTACATCTCTACGATCAGGGATTTATTTATCTAAAAGTAACGCACTTTTTTAAATAAACTTTTAAATTAGGAACTTAATGATAAGCTGCAAAATTGTGTATAAAAAAATTTTTTTTTAATTATACGAAGTTTGCAAGTCAAATGTTAAATTGATATATTTTTTATTTTGACCGTCACAGAAGTTAAAAACCGCGTTTAATAAAAACATTCATTCAACTATTATCCATTATACATTTATTCAACCATTTGTTAAGCCTTTTATTTATCTATTTTTTAATACATTTATTAAATTATTATTATATCTGTCAGTCTATCTATTTATTTATTTATTTATCTATTAATTTATTTGTCTATGCTTCTATTCAACCATTACTTCATTAATTGATCTATCTTGGCATTTGTATATTCGTTCTTTTATCAACTTATTTATCTATTTGGTAATTTATCTTTCTATCTGTCAATCCATGTATCTACTTATCTATTTACTTATCAACCTACCTATGCATTTATTTATCTACCCATTTAACTATCTATTTGTCTATCTATTAATTTATTTATTCATCTATCTACCGAACCGTTTATGAATATATATATATATATATATATATATATATATATATATATATATATATATATATATATATATATATATCTACTAATCTATATCTTTATCAACCTATCTACTTAGCTATCTATATATCTATCGTTCTATCTATTTATTATTCCATCTTTTTTTCTATCTATCTATCTATCTTTTTATTTATCTATCCTTTTCTCTATACATTTAGGCATTTTTTCATTTTTAAGTATAGCATTTGTTGAATTGACATTTCGATGATGAACTTAATAATCAGCTGCGAATTTATTCATACAACTGCATTTTTCTTCAAATACACGTATTTTGCAGGGTAAATGTAGAATTATTATACTTCTTTACTTTTACTAGCACACAATTTGAAAACTGTATTCGAAGAGAACATTACTAAATTACGGAAGTAAAATGAGTTAAGAGATGATACAATATTACTTCACAAAAAATAAAGTATCTCACACGTTACATGAATTCAAATCAAAATTCAAAAGAAGACATCTCAATTATGTTATAAACACGTGCTATTTGCTCTTGACTTGAAACTGCTTTTTTATCTGCTGTTTTATTTTCTTATATATCTACCTACATAATCATTTAGCAATCAATTTTTAAATACAGTATATCTAGACTTAGCGTTTTGTCTCGAAGAAACATAAAAAGCTACTTGGTTTTTTAAATAAAAATACGTTGTTATTGACGAAATTATGCGTACCATCCTTGTCATAGCTTTTGCAGTTCGATTTGTATTCTTGCATTATATATTTACCTAAAAACAGAATAATTAAAAATCAATAACAAAAGATATTACTTAGGTATAGTCAAATAGTTTATGACGGTACTTAACAAATTTGCAAGACGTTTTTTTATAACATGCTCTTCAATATATTCTTATACACAATGGACATTTTAATCGGAATACTAAGGTTAGTCTTTACTTTTTACTTGTAAACTGCTTTTTTATTCATCCATCTCCCTATCATTATACCCATTCATCTATCCAATTAACTATCCGTTTATCTATTCAACTATTTATTTATCTAATTATATATCCATACATCTATCGATGCGTCAATCCTGCCGTATATTCACTTATTAATTCATTTATCTATCCGACCATTCATTTATCTACCCATCTATTTATTCATCCATTTGTGTTTTTATTTGTCTATGTATAAAGACATTAACTAAATTGTCATCTATAGCCCATTTACTAATTTTTTTTATTCAGCTATCCATCCATCGATTTTATAATTGATTGAACATCTGTTTATCTATCTGATTACCTATCTATTCATTTGGCTTTGCATATATTTAACTACCCCTTTATTTATTAGTCCATCATAAATTTGTCTATTTGTCCATTCATCTACTTTTTTACCTATCCTGCCAACCATCTATTTATCTATCTATTTATCTGATGATGTATCTATCTGTCCATCTATCTATCTATTTATTTATTTATCGATCCATTTAGTTTTTTAACTATATATCCATCCATCTATTTTCTAATCCACTTTTTCATCCATTAATTTATTAACCTAGATAATTACCTTTCTATAAATCTATTTATTAATCTATTTATCTATACACTGAACCATTTATTTATTCACTTATCTACCAATACATCTATCGATCTATTTTTTCGTCTATTCATTCATTTATATTTACATCTCTACGATCAGGAATTTATTTATCTAAAAGTAACGCACTTTTTAAATAAACTTTTAAATTAGGAACTCAATGATCAGCTGCATAATTATGTATAAAAAAACGTTTTTTTTCAACTATACGAAGTTTGCAAGTCAAATGTTAAATTGATATATTTTTTATTTTTACCGTCACAGGAGTTGAAAACCGCGTTTAATAAAAACATTTATTTAACTATTATCCATTATACATCTATCCAACCATTTGTAAAGCCTTTTATTTATCTATTTTTTAATCTTTTTATTAACTTATTATAATATCTGTCTGTCTATCTATTTATTTATTTATTTATCTATTAATTTATTTGCCTATGCTTCTATTTAACCATTACTTCATTTATTCATCTATCTTGGCATCTGTATATTCGTTCTTTTATCAACTCATTCATCTATTTGATAATTTATCTTTCTATCTGTTAATCTATGTATCTACTTATCTATTTACTTATCAACCTACCTATGCATTTATTTATCTACCCATCTGACTATCTATTCGTCTATCTATTAATTTATTCATTCGTCTATCTACCAAACCGTATATATATATATATATATATCTACTCATTTATCTACCTATCTACTTAGCTATCTATATATCTATCTTTCTATCTATTTAATAATCCATCTATTTTTCTATCTATCTATCTATCTTTTTATTTATCTATTCTTTTCTCTATACAATTAGGCATTTCTTCATTTTAAAGTATAGCATTTGTTAAATTGACATTTCGATAATAAACTTATTAATCAGCTGCGGATTGATTTATACAACTGCATTAGTCTTTAAATACACGTAGTTTGCAGAGTAAATGTAGAATTATTATACTTCTTTACTTTTACTAGCACACAATTTGAAAACCGTATTCGAAAAGAACATCACTTAATTACGGTAGTAAAATGAGTTAAGAGATGATACAACATTACTTCACAAATAATGAAGTATCTCACACGTTACATGAATTCAAATTAAAATTTAAAAGAAGACATCTCAATAAAGTTATAAACACGTGCTATTTGCACTTGACTTAAAACTGCTTTTTTATCTGCTGTTTGATTTACTTGTATATCTTCCTACATAATCATTTAGCAATCAATTTTTAAGTACAGTATATCTGGACTTAGCGTTTTGTCTCGAAAAAACATAAATAGCTACTTGGTTTTTTAAATAAAAATACATTGTTATTGACGAAAATATGCGTACCGTCCTCGTCATAGCTTTTGCAGTTCGATTTGGATTCTTGCATTATATATTCACCTAAAAACAGAATAATAAAAAATCAATAACAAAAGATATTACTTAAGTATTGTCAAATAGTTTATGACGGTACTTAACAAATTTGCAAGACGTTTTTTTATAACATGCTCTTTAATATATTCTTATACACAATGGACATTTCAATCGGAATACTAAGGTTAGTCTTTACTTTTTACTTGTAAACTGCTTTTTTAATCATCCATCCCCCTATCATTATACCCATTGATCTATCCAATTAACTATCCGTTTATCTATTCGACTCTTTATTTATCTATTTATATATCCATACATCTATCTATGCGTCAATCCTGCCGTATATTCACTTATTAATTCATTTATTTATCCGACCATTCATGTATCTTCCCATTTATTTATTTATCCTTTTGTGTATTTATTTGTCTATGATCAAAGACATTAACTTAGTTGTCATCTATAGCCCATTTACTCATTTTCTTAATCA
Source organism: Copidosoma floridanum (assembly GCF_036245765.1). Classification (NCBI taxonomy): domain Eukaryota; kingdom Metazoa; phylum Arthropoda; class Insecta; order Hymenoptera; family Encyrtidae; genus Copidosoma; species Copidosoma floridanum. The sequence goes on along the minus strand of NW_028321878.1, from coordinate 21,238,678 downwards.
GCTATCCATACATCGATTTTATAATTGATTAAACATCTATTTATCTGTCTGATTACCTATCTATTTATTTGGCTTTGCATATATTTAACTACCCCTTTATTTATTTGTCCATCATGAATTTGTCTATTTGTCCATTGATCTACTTTTTCACCTATCCTGCCAACCATCTATGTATCCATCTATTTATTTGATGATGTATCTATCTGTCCATTTATCTATCTGTCCATCACTCTATCTATTTATTTATTTATCGATCCATTTAGTTTTTTAACTATATATCCATCCATCTATTTTCTAACTCACTTTTTTATCCATTAATTCATTTACCTGAATAATTACCTATCTATAAATCTATTCAATAATCTATTTATCTATACACTGAACCATTTATTTATCTTCTTATCTACTAATATATCTATCGATCTATTTTTTCGTCTATTTATTCATTTATATTTACATCTCTACGATCAGGAATTTATTTATCTAAAAGTAACGCACTTTTTAAATAAACTTTTAAATCAGGAACTCAATGATCAGCTGCATAATTATGTATAAAAAAACGTTTTTTTTTAACTATACGAAGTTTGCAAGTCAAATGTTAAATTGATATATTTTTTATTTTTACCGTCACAGGAGTTGAAAACCGCGTTTAATAAAAACATTTATTCAACTATTGTTCACGAGGGAAGGGGTTTTATGCTGCTCCCAATCCAGTTCAGTCGTGTAGAGGTGGAAGTGGTTTACGGCGGAAAATAAATATAACGCAAATGTGCAATAAAAATATTTACAATATATTTACAGTGCTTAAATTATGAAAATGTGCTCAAGTGAAGGCAAGCGGAGAGAAGCTTTCTCTGCCGCCGCGGCGCGCTAACTAACATACTATGCTCGCAGAGCAATATTTATAGAGACAAAAGTTAAAGTAGAAATTCTAGTACATTGATAAATAAAGGTACAAGAGTAAAGGTAAAACGGTCTCTTGGGCATTGCAAATGTACGCGATGATAAAGGCGTATGATCGGAAAATTACTTCAACTTTAATACAAGAATAACAAACGTGAATCAATTTGAATTTAGAAAAGGTTTGTTGGCAAATATTCAGGTACAAACTGAACATACCGCCCGCCATACTACGGTTCGGGGTAAACGGAGTATTAACAATTAGCACTGCACTTATGTAAAACAAACTTAGAGTCTGTATTTTGAAAATGTCAATAATGTAATGGACCGGAAAGCGTCCAGCCGAATATGGTGCGCTGGGCCATGGGTGTCCCAGGTAGTCCGATACGTAAGCCCTCTTGAAGAACTCGTGGAAGCACATCAGCTCCTAGCAGCAACTTGATTTCCGTCAGATCGGCTCGAAAGTCGTCTGCAAGCTCTAAACCCTGTAGATACTTCCAGTCGCCTGGAAGCTTGAAGTTTCCTGACCTGTAGCTGGATATGAGCGAGAGCACTAGAGCTTCGCACGTGAGCTTCCCGTCGCTAACCATGGAGGCGAGAGTAAGGTAAGTTTTTCCATGAACTCGCGGAGTCTTGATGCCACCGATGCCAATGACCTCCATGCTGGCCTCTTCATATTCCTGGCGAAGTTTACTTAGCAGGCTCTTTGCAACAAAGGATCGCTGAGAGCAGTTGTCGAGCATGGCACGAGCGATGAGTGTGCGTCCGTCCGGGCCTTGAATTCGGACGAGCGCAGTAGGCAACAGCGTAGTGTTTGAAGAGTCTGGCGATGCCATCCAATGACAGGATACGCGACTCCCTTTCGTGAGTGTAGCAGGCCATGCAGAAGATGCAAGATGCACTGTAGTGGCAGGATTCTCGTGCAGCAGCGTATAGTGATGCCCGTTGCAAGTTAGGCATCGTTTGCTTGATTTGCAGCTTGCGAGTTTGTGAGCACCAAGGCAATTATAGCACATGTTCTTGGCCTCAACAAACTGTTTGCGTTCATGTGGCGATTTTGCTTTGAAATCGGCACAGCGTAGTATGAAATGCTCACCTTGGCAAAAGCGGCATTTCTCCGTAAAGGCGGCATATGCGTGCGAAGTAGAAGACGCCGTCTTGTCCTTCTTCCGTGTTGCCTTCTCTGTAGAAGACGCGACGATCTCGAGCATCGAGATGCGTTGTTCAATGAAACGCACGAGCGTTCCAAGTGCAGGAGGCTCGTGGGTACTGCTGAGCGATGACTCCCATTCTCGGAAAGTTCGAGCGTCGAGTTTCCGAGCTGTAACAGCGACCACCAAGTCATCCCACTGGTCCGTCGGACGCTTAAGCTGTTTAAGTGCAGCCAAGGCATTTACAGTGCCACTGAGCAATGCCTTGAGTTCGAGCGGCGATTCGTTGCTTACAGCCGGCGCGGCTAGCAAATCGCGAGTTAGCGCGGCAACCAAGCGCCGCTTGTTTGCATAATGATCCTCCAACCTTTTCCATGCAGCCTCGAAGTTGGCGTCGATTACCTGGATCGTCCTCAACAATTCAGCCGCCTCGCCTTGCACATGCGTCTTGAGGTGCTGAAGCTTCTCGACGTTGGAAAGTCGAGAATCGTTGACTATGATCGCAGAGAACAGATCCTTAAACTCGAGCCAGTCGTTGAAATGTCCGGAAAATGTGGGCACAGCAATGGACGGCAGGTTGCGAGAGTTAGCTGGTGGAACAGGAGCTGGGTCTGATGCGGGCGATGCAGGAAGTTTTCCGAGCTGTTCAGCCAAATTAGCTGCCGAATCGAGGTAAGCTTCTTCGGCGATTTCGTAGCTGTTTTCATCGAAATAGCCGATGTCCTTAGTATCGTCTGGAGCAATGTTGAGAATCCTGAGATGAGTGTCCTTGAAGTCATCCCAGTTTATTCGTAGTTGCTGTATACGGCTCTCGATGATTGCACGAGTGAACTTATCCTTGCCGCGCTTCTTGAGGTTTTCGTAAGCATTGCTAATGCTTTTGTACAACTCCTGTTGACGCTTAAGTAAAATTTTGAGTTCCTTGACATCTGCCATGACGCAGTCGATGTCGCGATGAAGCGCTTGATAATAGGGCTGAGTGTTGGCAGCTAACGACCGCCCGCCTTGACAAATTCAAGCACGGAGAGCATGCACACACTCTGATTCCTTAAATGACTCACTACTGCAGCTTCGCGAGAGCGCGTTCACCTACACGGCATCAAATGGTCAAGGCAAAATTCAAGGCTTCACTGAGCACTAGCACATATCCACTCCTGCACTGACCATCGGTCCCTGGAACCACGCTCTGCTACCAAAAATGTTCACGAGGGAAGGGGTTTTATGCTGCTCCCAAACCAGTTCAGTCGTGTAGAGGTGGAAGTGGTTTACGGCGAAAAAAAAATATAACGCAAATGTGCAATAAAAATATTTACAATATATTTACAGTGCTTAAATTATGAAAATGTGCTCAAGTAAAGGCAAGCGGAGAGAAGCTTTCTCTGCCGCCGCGGCGCGCTAACTAACATACTATGCTCGCAGAGCAATATTTATAGAGACAAAAGTTAAAGTAGAAATTCTAGTACATTGATAAATAAAGGTACAAGAGTAAAGGTAAAATGGTCTCTTGGGCATTGCAAATGTACGCGATGATAAAGGCGTATGATCGGAAAATTACTTCAACTTTAATACAAGAATAACAAACGTAAATCAATTTGAATTTAGAAAAGGTTTGTCGGCAAATATTCAGGTACAAACTGAACAACTATTATTCATTATACATCTATCCAACCATTTGTTAAGCCTTTTATTTATCTATTTTTTAATCTCTTCATTAACTTATTTTAATATCTGTCTGTCTATCTATTTATTTATTTATTTATCTATTATTTTATTTGTCTATGCTTCTATTCAACCATTACTTCATTCATTTATCTATCTTGGCATCTGTATATTCGTTCTTTTATCAACTTATTCATCTATTTGATAATTTATCTTTCTATCTGTTAATCTATGTATCTACTTATCTATTTACTTATCAACCTACCTATGCATTTATTTATCTACCCATCTGACTATCTATTCGTCTTACTATTAATTTATTCATTCATCTATCTACCGAACCGTTTAAATATATATATATATATATATATATATATATATATATATATATTTCTACGTATCTATCTATTTATCTACCTATCTACTTAGCTATCTATACATCTATCTTTTTATCTATTTATTAATCCATCTATTTTTCTATCTATCTATCTATCTTCTTATTCATCTAACCTTTCCTCTATACAATTAGGCATTCCTTTATTTTAAAGTATAGCATTTGTTAAATTGACATTTCAATGATAAACTTATTAATCAGCTGCGAATTCATTCATACAACTGCATTCGTCTTCAAATACGCGTAGTTTGCTGGGTAAATGTAGAATTATTATACTTCTTTACTTTTACTAGCACACAATTTGAAAACCGTATTCGAAAAGAACATTACTTAATTACGGAAGTAAAATAAGTTAAGAGATGAAACAACATTACTTCACAAAAAGTAAAGTATCTCACACGTTACATGAATTTAAATTAAAATTCAAAAGAAGACATCTCAATTATGTTATAAACACGTGCTATTTGCACTTGACTTAAAACTGCTTTTTTATCTGCTGTTTCATTTTCTTGTATATCTTCCTACATAATCATTTAGCAATCAATTTTTAAATACAGTATATCTGGACTTAGCGTTTTGTCTCGAAGAAACATAAATAGCTACTTGGTTTTTTAAATAAAAATACATTGTTATTGACGAAAATATGCGTACCGTCCTCGTCATAGCTTTTGCAGTTCGATTTGGATTCTTGCATTATATATTCACCTAAAAACAGAATAATAAAAAATCAATAACAAAAGATATAACTTAAGTATTGTCAAAAAGTTTATGACGGTACTTAACAAATTCACAAGACGTTTTTTTATAACATGCTCTCCAATATATTCTTATACACAATGGACATTTCAATCGGAATACTAAGGTTAGTCTTTACTTTCTACCTGTAAACTGCTTTTTTAATCATCCATACCCCTATTATTATACCCATTCATCTATCCAATTAACTATCCGTTTATCTATTCGACTATTTATTTATCTATTTATATATCCATACATCTGTCTATGCGTCAATCCTGCCGTATATTCACTTATTAATTTCTTTATTTATCCGACCATTCATTTATCTACCCATCTATTTATTCATCCATTTGTGTATTTATTTGTCTATGTATAAAGATATCAACTAAATTGTCATCTATAGCCCATTTATTAATTTTTTTATTCAGCTATCCATCCATCGATTTTATAATTGATTAAACATCTATTTATCTATCTGATTACCTATCTATTTATTTGGCTTTGCATATATTTAACTACCCCTTTATTTATTTGTCCATCATGAATTTGTCTATTTGTCCATTTATCTACATTTTCAACTATCCTGCGAACCATTTATTTATCTATCTATTTATCTGATGATGTTTCTATCTGTCAATCTATCTATCTATTCATTTATTTATCGATCCATTTAGTTTTTTAACTATATATCCATCCATCTGTTTTCTAATCCACTTTTTCATCCATTAATTCATCTACCTGAATAATTACCTATCTATAAATCTATTTATTAACTATTTATCTATACACTAAACCATTTATTTATCTACTTATCTACCAATATATCTATCGATCTATTTTTTTGTCTATTCATTCATTTATATTTACATCTCTACGATCAGGAATTTATTTATCTAAAAGTAACGCACTTTTTTAATAAACTTTTAAATTAGGAACTTAATGATCAGCTGCAGAATTATGTATAAAAAAATGTTTTTTTTTAACTATACGAAGTTTGCAAGTCAAATGTTAAATTGATATATTTTTTATTTTTACCGCCACAGGAGTTGAAAACCGCGTTTAATAAAAACATTTATTCAACTATTATCTATTATACATCTATCCAACCATTTGTTAAGCCTTTTATTTATCTATTTTTCAATCTCTTTATTAACTTATTATAATATCTGTCTGTCTATCTATTCATTTATTTATTTATCTATTAATTTATTTGTCTATCCTTCTATTCAACCATTACTCCATTTATTTATCTATCTTGGCATCTGTATATTCGTTCTTTTATCAACTTATCCATCTGTTTGATAATTTATCTTTCTATCTGTTAATCTATGTATCTACTTATCTATTTACTTGTCAACCTACCTATGCATTTATTTATCTACCCATCTAATTATCTATTCGTCTATCTATGAATTTATTCGTTCATCTATCTACCGAACCGTTTATATATATATATATATATATCTACTAATCTATCTATTTATCTACCTATTTACTCAGCTATCTATATATCTATCTTTCTATCTATTAATTAATTCATCTATTTTTATCTATCTATATTTCTATCTATCTATCTATCTTCTTATTCATCTATCCTTTCCTCTATACAATTAGGCATTTCTTCATTTTAAAGTACAGAATTTGTTAAATTGACATTTTGATGATAAACTTATTAATCAGCTGCGAATTTATTTATACAACTGCATTCTTCTTCAAATACACGTAGTTTGCAGGGTAAATGTAGAATTATTATACTTCTTTACTTTTACTAGCACACAATTTGAAAACCGTATTCGAAGAGAACATTACTAAATTACGGAAGTAAAATGAGTTAAGAGATGATACAACATTACTTTACAAAAAATAAAGTATCTCACACGTTACATGAATTTAAATCAAAATTTAAAAAAAGACATTTTAATGATGTTATAAACACGTGCTATTTGCTCTTGACTTGAAACTGCTTTTTTATCTGCTGTTTCATTTTCTTATATATCTACCTACATAATAATTTAGCAATCAATTTTTAAATACAGTATATTTAGACTTAGCGTTTTGTCTCGAAGAAACATAAATAGCTACTTGGTTTTTTAAATAAAAATACATTGTTATTGACGAAAATATGCGTACCGTCCTCGTCATAGCTTTTGCAGTTCGATTTCGATTCTTGCATTATATATTCACCTAAAAACAGAATAATAAAAAATCAATAACAAAAGATATTACTTAAATATAGTCAAATAGTTTATGACGGTACTTAACAAATTTGCAAGACGTTGTTTTATAACATGCTCTTCAATATATTCTTATACACAATGGACATTTCAATCGGAATACTAAGGTTAGTCTTTACTTTTTACTTGTAAACTGCTTTTTTAATCATCCATCCCTCCATCATTATACCCATTTATCTATCCAATTAACTATCCGTTTATCTATTCGACTATTTATTTATCTATTTATATATCTATACATCTATCTATGCGTCAATCCTGCCGTATATTCACTTATTAATTTATTTATTTATCCGACCATTCATTTATCTACCCATCTATTTATTCATCCATTTGTGTATTTATTTGTCTATGTATAAAGACATTAACTTAGTTGTCATCTATAGCCCATTTACTAATTTTTTTATTCAGCTATCCATCCATCGATTTTATAATTGATTAAACATCTATCTATTTATCTGATTACCTATCTATTTATTTGGCTTTGCATATATTTAACTACCCCTTTATTTATTTGTCCATCATGAATTTGTCTATTTGTCCATTCATCTACTTTTTCTCCTATCCTGCCAACCATCTATTTATCCATCTATTTATCTGATGATGTATCTATCTGTCTATTTATCTATCTGTCCATCTATCTATCTATTTATTTATTTATCGATCCATTGAGTTTTTTAACTATATATCCATGCATCTATTTTCTAATCCACTTTTTTATCCATTAATTCATTTACCTGAAAAATTAACTATCTATAAATCTATTTATTAATCTATTTATCTTTACACTGAACCATTTATTTATCTACTTATCTACCAATATATCTATCGATCTATTTTTTCGTCTATTCATTCATTTATATTTACATTTCTACGATCAGGAATTAATTTATCTAAAAGTAACGCACTTTTTAAATATTTTTTTAAATTAGGAACTCAATGATCAGCTGCAGAATTATGTATAAAAAAACGTTTTTTTTTTTATTATACAAAGTTTGCAAGTCAAATGTTAAATTGATATATTTTTTATTTTTACCGCCACAGGAGTTGAAAACCGCGTTTAATAAAAACATTTATTCAACTATTATCTATTATACATCTATCCAACCATTTGTTGAGCCTTTTATTTATCTATTTTTCAATCTCTTTATTAACTTATTATAATATCTGTCTGTCTATCTATTCATTTATTTATTTATCTATTAATTTATTTGTCTATCCTTCTATTCAACCATTACTCCATTTATTTATCTATCTTGGCATCTGTATATTCGTTCTTTTATCAACTTATCCATCTGTTTGATAATTTATCTTTCTATCTGTTAATCTATGTATCTACTTATCTATTTACTTGTCAACCTACCTATGCATTTATTTATCTACCCATCTAACTATCTATTCGTCTATCTATTAATTTATTCATTCATCTATCTACCGAACCGTTATATATATATATATATATATATATATATATATATATATTTCTACGTATCTATCTATTTATCTACCTATCTACTTAGCTATCTATACATCTATCTTTTTATCTATTTATTAATCCATCTATTTTTCTATCTATCTATCTATCTTCTTATTCATCTAACCTTTCCTCTATACAATTAGGCATTCCTTTATTTTAAAGTATAGCATTTGTTAAATTGACATTTCAATGATAAACTTATTAATCAGCTGCGAATTCATTCATACAACTGCATTCGTCTTCAAATACGCGTAGTTTGCTGGGTAAATGTAGAATTATTATACTTCTTTACTTTTACTAGCACACAATTTGAAAACCGTATTCGAAAAGAACATTACTTAATTACGGAAGTAAAATAAGTTAAGAGATGAAACAACATTACTTCACAAAAAGTAAAGTATCTCACACGTTACATGAATTTAAATTAAAATTCAAAAGAAGACATCTCAATTATGTTATAAACACGTGCTATTTGCACTTGACTTAAAACTGCTTTTTTATCTGCTGTTTCATTTTCTTGTATATCTTCCTACATAATCATTTAGCAATCAATTTTTAAATACAGTATATCTGGACTTAGCGTTTTGTCTCGAAGAAACATAAATAGCTACTTGGTTTTTTAAATAAAAATACATTGTTATTGACGAAAATATGCGTACCGTCCTCGTCATAGCTTTTGCAGTTCGATTTGGATTCTTGCATTATATATTCACCTAAAAACAGAATAATAAAAAATCAATAACAAAAGATATTACTTAAGTATTGTCAAAAAGTTTATGACGGTACTTAACAAATTCACAAGACGTTTTTTTATAACATGCTCTCCAATATATTCTTATACACAATGGACATTTCAATCGGAATACTAAGGTTAGTCTTTACTTTCTACCTGTAAACTGCTTTTTTAATCATCCATACCCCTATTATTATACCCATTCATCTATCCAATTAACTATCCGTTTATCTATTCGACTATTTATTTATCTATTTATATATCCATACATCTGTCTATGCGTCAATCCTGCCGTATATTCACTTATTAATTCATTTATTTATCCGACCATTCATTTATCTACCCATCTATTTATTCATCCATTTGTGTATTTATTTGTCTATGTATAAAGATATCAACTAAGTTGTCATCTATAGCCCATTTATTAATTTTTTTATTCAGCTATCCATCCATCGATTTTATAATTGATTTAACATCTATTTATCTATCTGATTACCTATCTATTTATTTGGCTTTGCATATATTTAACTACCCCTTTATTTATTTGTCCATCATGAATTTGTCTATTTGTCCATTTATCTACATTTTTAACTATCCTGCCAACCATTTATTTATCTATCTATTTATCTGATGATGTTTCTATCTGTCCATCTATCTATCTATTCATTTATTTATCGATCCATTTAGTTTTTTAACTATATATCCATCCATCTGTTTTCTAATCCACTTTTTCATCCATTAATTCATCTACCTGAATAATTACCTATCTATAAATCTATTTATTAACTATTTATCTATACACTGAACCATTTATTTATCTACTTATCTACCAATATATCTATCGATCTATTTTTTTGTCTATTCATTCATTTATATTTACATCTCTACGATCAGGAATTTATTTATCTAAAAGTAACGCACTTTTTAAATAAACTTTTAAATTAGGTACTCAATGATCAGCTGCAGAATTATGTATAAAAAAACGTTTTTTTTTAACTATACGAAGTTTGCAAGTCAAATGTTAAATTGATATATTTTTTATTTTTACCGCCACAGGAGTTGGAAACCGCGTTTAATAAAGACATTTATTTAACTATTATCTATTATACATCTATCCATTCATTTGTTAAGCCTTTTATTTATCTATTTTTCAATCTCTTTATAAACTTATTATAATATCTGTCTGTCTATCTATTCATTTATTTATTTATCTATTAATTTATTTGTCTATCCTTCTATTTAACCATTACTCCATTTATTTATCTATCTTGGCATCTGTATATTTGTTCTTTTATCAACTTATCCATCTGTTTGATAATTTATCTTTCTATCTGTTAATCTATGTATCTACTTATCTATTTACTTGTCAACCTACCTATGCATTTATTTATCTACCCATCTAACTATCTATTCGTCTATCTATGAATTTATTCGTTCATCTATCTACCGAACCGTTTATATATATATATATATATATATATATATATATCTACTAATCTATCTATTTATCTACCTATTTACTCAGCTATCTATATATCTATCTTTCTATCTATTAATTAATTCATCTATTCTTCTATCTATCTATCTATCTTTTTATTCATCTATCCTTTCCTCTATACAATTAGGCATTTCTTCATTTTAAAGTACAGAATTTGTTAAATTGACATTTTGATGATAAACTTATTAATCAGCTGCGAATTTATTCATACAACTGCATTCTTCTTCAAATACACGTAGTTTGCAGGGTAAATGTAGAATTATTATACTTCTTTACTTTTACTAGCTTACAATTTGAAAACCGTATTCGAAGAGAACATTACTAAATTACGGAAGTAAAATGAGTTAAGAGATGATACAACATTACTTTACAAAAAATAAAGTATCTCACACGTTACATGAATTCAAATCAAAATTTAAAAAAAGACATTTTAATGATGTTATAAACACGTGCTATTTGCTCTTGACTTGAAACTGCTTTTTTATCTGCTGTTTCATTTTATTATATATCTACCTACATAATAATTTAGCAATCAATTTTTAAATACAGTATATTTAGACTTAGCGTTTTGTCTCGAAGAAACATAAATAGCTACTTGGTTTTTTAAATAAAAATACATTGTTATTGACGAAAATATGCGTACCGTCCTCGTCATAGCTTTTGCAGTTCGATTTCGATTCTTGCATTATATATTCACCTAAAAACAGAATAATAAAAAATCAATAACAAAAGATATTACTTAAGTATAGTCAAATAGTTTATGACGGTACTTAACAAATTTGCAAGACGTTGTTTTATAACATGCTCTTCAATATATTCTTATACACAATGGACATTTCAATCGGAATACTAAGGTTAGTCTTTACTTTCTACCTGTAAACTGCTTTTTTAATCATCCATACCCCTATTATTATACCCATTCATCTATCCAATTAACTATCCGTTTATCTATTCGACTATTTATTTATCTATTTATATATCCATACATCTGTCTATGCGTCAATCCTGCCGTATATTCACTTATTAATTCATTTATTTATCCGACCATTCATTTATCTACCCATCTATTTATTCATCCATTTGTGTATTTATTTGTCTATGTATAAAGATATCAACTAAGTTGTCATCTATAGCCCATTTATTAATTTTTTTATTCAGCTATCCATCCATCGATTTTATAATTGATTTAACATCTATTTATCTATCTGATTACCTATCTATTTATTTGGCTTTGCATATATTTAACTACCCCTTTATTTATTTGTCCATCATGAATTTGTCTATTTGTCCATTTATCTACATTTTTAACTATCCTGCCAACCATTTATTTATCTATCTATTTATCTGATGATGTTTCTATCTGTCCATCTATCTATCTATTCATTTATTTATCGATCCATTTAGTTTTTTAACTATATATCCATCCATCTGTTTTCTAATCCACTTTTTCATCCATTAATTCATCTACCTGAATAATTACCTATCTATAAATCTATTTATTAACTATTTATCTATACACTGAACCATTTATTTATCTACTTATCTACCAATATATCTATCGATCTATTTTTTTGTCTATTCATTCATTTATATTTACATCTCTACGATCAGGAATTTATTTATCTAAAAGTAACGCACTTTTTAAATAAACTTTTAAATTAGGAACTCAATGATCAGCTGCATAATTATGTATAAAAAAACGTTTTTTTTCAACTATACGAAGTTTGCAAGTCAAATGTTAAATTGATATATTTTTTATTTTTACCGTCACAGGAGTTGAAAACCGCGTTTAATAAAAACATTTATTCAACTATTATCTATTATACATCTATCCAACCATTTGTTAAGCCTTTTATTTATCTATTTTTAATCTATTTATTAACTTATTATAATATCTGTCTGTCTATCTATTTATTTATTTATTTATTTATTTATTTATTTGTCTATGCTTCTATTTAACCATTACTTCATTTATTTATCTATCTTGGCATCTGTATATTCGTTCTTTTATCAACTTATCCATCTATTTGATAATTTATCTTTCTATCTGTTAATCTATGTATCTACTTATCTATTTACTTATCAACCTACCTATGCATTTATTTATCTACCCATCTAACTATCTATTCGTCTATCTATTAATTTATTTATTCATCTATCTACCGAACCGTTTATATATATATATATATATATATATATATATATATATATATCTACTAATCTATCTATTTATCTACCTATCTACTCAGCTATCTATATATCTATTTTTCTATCTATTTAATAATCCATCTATTTTTCTATCTATCTATCTATCTTTTTATTCATCTATCCTTTCCTCTATACAATTAGGCATTTCTTCATTTTAAAGTTCAGCATTCGTTAAATTGACATTTTGATGATAAACTAATTAATCAGCTGCGAATTTATTCATACAACTGCATTCTTCTTCAAATACACGTAGTTTGCAGGGTAAATGTAGAATTATCATACTTCTTTACTTTTACTAGCACAAAGGCTGAAAACCGTCTTCGAAGAAAACATTACTAAATTACGGAAGTAAAATGAGTTAAGATAGTCTACAACGTTACTTTACAAAAAATAAAGTATCTCACACGTTACATGTATTCAAATTAAAATTCAAAAGAAGACATCTATAAAGTAGAAGTTATTAATAGTTTTTAATACAAAGTATATCGCAAAAAATTTAACATGATAATGAAAAAGTCATCTTGTGTCACTAATGAATTGGCAAAAAACGACTAATTACGGTTGATACCCTCATTATATTTTTCAATTTAGGGCCCTAGCTAACCTACAATCATGCTTTGTAGGTGTGAGGTGTTGAATATTCTATGTTCAATACAATTTAAAATATACGTGAGAAGTTGTGAAATAATATTCCATTGTCACATATAATCTTGAATTAATTCGCAACTAGAAAAATTACGAAAAAAATGTTGTATTTATAAATAAGTAAACCTCAAGTAAATTTTGATGAACAATAAAAAAAGAATGATACCATATTTTTATGTATTCAACATATTATTAGCCTCAGATGATACATGATATCTACAAAATGGTGTGAAACTCATTAGTACGAAACCAAAACACAGTATATTATACTGGAAGGTAGTTAAAGGATGGCAAAGTATACTAATTTTATAATCATCATTATTTGGTTGGTTGTCAAGACTTCCATTAACTCCAAAGTATATGTACAAAATAAAATAACTTGAGTTGCAGGGATTTGGAGAAAATAAAAAAAACTAATGACAAAATCACATTTATAATGAATCTGTTGAACTTGTTCAAAACAATCTTTGTGTAGTTCAAAACAAACTTCTTTAGTATCGTAATAATCTGATCCTCATCAAAAATGTAGTAACTGTGCTTATAATGATCCTTATGTGACTGCAGCGGCTCATAATCTGAAATACACATTAAAAAAAAAAACATTCTTAATAATGACAGTTAAACAATGAAAGCTAGTATATAACATGGCCACATTGAATAATTAACTATGCTGCTCTATAGCATGCATTAAAATCCGAATTAAAAAGACTATCGACATTTTTATTAATATATCAGATCTAGATCTTGGCTTTTTATTAAAAACTGCCTTTACAACTAGCTATCTATTTGTCTATCTACCAATTAATCTATGCATTCATCCATCTATCCATCCTATCATTCATCCATCCTCTTATCCATTAATTTACCCACTTATCTATTCATCGAAAAGTAAGACTTATTAAACTGTTGTTTTGTTTAAAATTGTAAGAATTTTTTAAATAATGTATATGAGTAACTCTATCGTAACCGTCTCAGATCGACTTTAAAAATTCTTCAAAAAGAAGTTGGTACAAATAAATTTTTCATGGTATTTCTACTGTACACAACATCAGTAACAAATATCTAAAGGGATGCAACTACAAGATTAACTAGTCAAAAGTTATACGATATGTTATAAAAATTAATTTTTCATCGATTTTTAAATAATTGTATCTCTTTCTAACATATTTAGCTAAGAAGCTAAAGAAGCTAAGCTCGAATGTTCTTACTGGGCTTAACTAAAAGCTGGGGCCAAGATCTATCGATTAAAAAAAATTTTGTTCGATTTTGTGCCTCCATTCAAAAGTTACAGCCGTTTCAATTAAAGCGTAAATATCAATAATAATGTGATTTTGGCTAAAATTCAGTATTTTTTATAAAATCACTACAACTTTTCGTTCGGGGCATAAAATTCAAAGATTTATATTTTAATCATTACGACTATGTTTTTGCTTTCATTTAAGCCCAGATAAAGCCACCTAATGGAGTGCAACACTTGGCTACCAACGTTGGAAGTAGCACCACCGTTTTTGCATTTATGTTGCGAGAAGAGGCCAATTGGACGAAACCCCGAGACGCGTGTCTCGTTTTTTCGCCAAACAGTGATGAAAAAAAAGTTTGGCTGGGATTGATTGCTTTGAAACGAAAAAAAACGGCACTTCGAGGTGAGGTAGGGTCGGAATGGAAAAGCTCAGAATGGAATTTTTAATGTTTGTAGTGCTCGTACGACTCATAGAAGTATTACAATGACTTGTCCACCCATTATTTATTTACTAGCCTCAAATGCAATAAGAAACTGTGGTGTGCGTACTTCCACACATACACCGAGTGGTTGTTCCATGGGGAGTCGGGATGGAATAAAATGTTCGTACGCACGAAATACACAAATAGAAGAGCATGGCTATTTGAGACGTAACAACTACTGTCGTGAGGATTTGGTAATTTTAGTCCTATACTTTGAAAAGTGACCATTGGTTAGCATTTTTAATCCAAAAATTTACTTGTTTGAACTGAATTTTGGTAAAACCGTTATTATGGTGTGAATATGCGGATAAAATGTATGCAGTGAAAACTCTCTCGTCTTTGTCAATTTTTGGTGGGGCTAATGTACAAATCCTATTCCCAATAGCTAAAGTATATAATACTTACACACCCAAGTGGCAGATAAGCCTTATTTTTTACTGGTGAAAGTTTTGATGAGTGAAATTGAGATGTGGAGATGGGTTGGAATGGAAAACTTGACTCTAAATGATCGATTATCTCAATGAAGAAATTAATACATCGGTATTAAACAATGTGTCAAGTAAAGTTGACAACATTTAACACAATTTAACGTTTTCAAAGTTTTGGATTTCAATATGGCATGCGAGTGCGAGTACCAGACACAATCTGAACAAGTTACGACAGAATCACCCATGTATCTTGAGTATTTGATTGAAACGAATTTTGACCGCATTTGCATCCTCATCGACACCCATTGTATAATCTTGTGGAACACGATTATCGATTTTATTTTCCGGCATTGGCTCGTCTGCCAAAAAACACTGCACGTTTGATGGCACTGCAAAATAAATATGAAAAAAAGGAATAAATAAAAAACCAGATGTGGGTTTCGGGACCCCCAGCAGACGTAAGACTTTCAACTCAAATGTTATAAAACTTGGTATAACAGAAGCTCAAAAAATTAGATTACACCTAATTTTAATAGGTCTTTAGGAATCTAATATTATAATAGCAACAATTTTATCACTATTACGTATTTAAGCACGGGCGTGCATAAAATATACATACTTATGTTACATGTGACGCATGTTACACGCAGTTTAATTACTTTTATATTTGCTATAATATATGTGTTAATAAAAATTATTACCCTAGTGCCCCAAAAAAAAGGACTTTTGTCTAGTTACGTGGGAAAAACATTTTTTTTATTTAAAATTTTTTATTCGTGCATTTGATATGATATCATATACGTACAATCAATTCTTATTGATATCATTGTATTCGACAAATTTTTCTAAATTTTGGCTACCATAAAAGTAAAATAATCCAGTCTACCTGATTGAAATTAAGAAAAACAATTGACATATAGCTATTTACCATTGTAAAGTTGTAATTTTTCATTTAAGTCATTTTCTATGATTATTTATAAATCAATATTAAAATTTACCCGTGCTTATAACTAATTTCTACTAATCTTAAAATAAGTAAAAAGAATATACGTTTTGGTCACATAACAGTTATTATATATTTTATGATAGAAAATAGAAAGTAAATCAATTTATAGCTAGGATATGTAGGATATAGCTGTGTCTTTGAGATATGGTGTTTTGTTTTCAGAACTATTACGATTGTTTTAATAAATCCGTGTTACATATATTTTTTCTCCTCAATAATTATTTTCTATTCTTCGAATATTTTTTCGCCTATCTAGCTTCCCTTTCGGGATACGACTATTTTTCTAATTTTGAGAGATTATGTTGTAACAAAAATTCTTCGAAGGATTTGTCAACATTCGTATTCATGTTCTTAACATGTCATACTGAATAAGAAAATGTTTTTTTACTTATTCTTCATAGATACAGTTAAAAACGAGTAAGTTAGGGTTATGTTGTACATAGTCCATCCCTTCTCTATTTATGCGCGTCCATCACGTAGTTCCCCCCTTAGGAACATGTGTGCAATGACCGGGACGTGCAACACGTATATGTGTATACAACATACATACCTATACTTTGCGTCTAGTATAGTTACAGCATACAGCGTGCAGATGTTGTTTTACTCTTATTCTCTTATTTCTCCATACCTATACTTCAGCTTGAGCTAGCGCATCAATTTAGTGTTCAATTGTAGCGTAGAAACATACATGGTATACACTGTGGATATACCTGCCTAGTTACTGGAATAATCAGTTAGTGCGATCGCATGGCAAAATTGCCTGGAGGTTATACTATCACCGTAGCCAAGCCAGTCAATCCGAGTTATAGGCCGATGGCGCGATCACGCGTGTGTGTCATGTGTACATACATACGTACAGGGTAGGCAGTTTGAAGCGTGGAATAATATACTGTGTACTGTGTTCTGCGTTAGAAGAGATGAGTAGAGAAATTGTTAACGCTAATGCTACGAGGTGAGACGACTTTTTGGAACTAATCAGGGCAACCCGCCGCCACCAGCCATCGAACCAAGGCGCACATTTTTCGAGAGCGCGAGACCAGTGAGACTCGTATAGAACAGCGTGCGCACTAATTTTGTCAATGGCCGTTCAGATCACGCTGCTAATACAAAAGCAGCCTCGCTAATGTTGAGGAAAAGATGTATATAACAACAAGGTTGAACAGTTGCGAGTTTGAATGAAAATTCAAGATCATAATTCACAATATTTTTTGTATAAAATCGTTTGACTCAACTTTATTTTTATTACATCACTCTTTATTATTATTATTTTATCATCAGTGGCTAATTTTGGAATTTTATAGTAATTTTTTTTACTGTAGGACTTTTATCACTTATTTCTATGAAAACGATTACAAAGTCAAATTCGAATAAATTGTAACTTGGATAAAACTTCTATGAAACTTTTTTTATCTTTTCTATGATAAATATATAAGTATTTCAAAAGTGAATTAAACTTGAGAAAAGTTGACGTAAAGTTAATGGTAACTTAATCCTATGCTTTTTAAAAAATTGATAAGCTTATATAAAGTTTGGCTCAGTGCCATTGGTGAAGTTTGGCAAAACTTTTGTCAAACTAAACTTTTAAAAAACTTTTTCCTTAGAAAAACTCTTTTATCTCTGGCTTATTGAATTGGACTCCTACGAGAACTGTCGTTACTGGCAATGACCACCCCCACTTTGACGTCATTTTTCTTCAGAATCGAGCTATGGACTATCAACTAAACTGCAACAGCAGCTTCCATTGATTTAGCAGAGCCAAAATGATTCAAACGACAATCATACTCAATTGATGTTCCAGTTCCTTGCTTGTGATCGCAAAAAATACACTTATGATTTTTGGTGCAATAATCCAGTACTTTACCAGAATGTAATCCAATTATCACACAAAATCCATTTAGGCTGTCATATTTATATCCATGACCCGTTTGGCTCCAACCCATATTATACTCAGTACAGGTAAAGTAAAGCCCTTGCTTAGCATAGGGATTTTGCTATCGGTTCGTAAAATTCTTTCCGGGATAATCAAATTGAATGTCAAGATAGTAATTTTCAGGAAAACCACAATCTTTAGAAATTTTTTACGATCCGTAGTAATTTTACTATCTCAAACTTAATAGTCATATCTTGGATATGAGAAATACTATTGTACTGTTGATAGTTCCATTTTCACTAAAAGGGATATGTTATTGTTTCTTCAATTTACATATATATATATATATATATATATATATATATATATATATATATATCGGCTTCACCCCCCTGCGCGCTTCGCGCACCAACCCCCCAAGAAATATTTAAAATGTGAAAATTTAATAACTACATATGATTTAAATTTAATATCTGCAAAATGATGGGCTTGTTAGATAAACAATCAATTGTTACTCAGTTTGTTTACCTTTCCTAATGATGTTTCTAATATTCCAATATACTTAAAATATACGAACAACATATAGTTTCGCATCACAATATTTTATTATGTGGTAAATACGGCTCATATTTGGATTTTATGTATTTAGAGATGAAAATTTTATTATAAAAGCTTTTTTGTAAAGGAAAAATGTTCGTATCTATATAATGTGAGCATTTCATTTTTTTTTAATGTAAGAATTTGGAAGTACAGTGTCTTAATATATAAGTTTTTTTTATGTTTTCACTTGTTAAAAGTCTAATTTTCAAGATGCATTCTACATATTTAGAAGACTTAATTTCTTAGAGAAAAATAAAAAATTATAAGGAATAAACTTTGACAAACAAATAAGAAAATTGTTAACGATCGAACATTTCTTGCCAAACAATGTTTTCGGTGTTTGCTTGGTTCTGCGAATCATTTTGTATAAATATATTCGTTATAAGTTGTTAGAATTACTTTGTTTAGGCAGATATTTATACTATCTCCATAAATTTTTTTACAAACATCATCAGTTTTCCATCCCCATGAAATTTCGAAAGATTTTATTGTTTTATTTCCAATGTCTATTAATAGTAATGAAAATTTAAAATCTGTACACCGCACGTTACTTTTCGATTTTGTTTTTGAGGTATTTGTCCAAAATCGCCTCCTAAAATAAGTAATTTTCTTCCAAATAAAGTATTATTATCGCATAAATCTTTTGAAGTTTTATCCACTATGCCAAATCTTTTTTAGAGATTATTGAGACTTCGTCCCAAATAATGACATTTACTTTTCGTAATTTGTTTTTACCAGCTTCGTACTCTAAAAAAAACCTTTCAATGTTATTTGAATCTAATGTTCATCAAAATATTCTATAACTTGTTACTCCTTTAAGTAATGAAAATGAAGCAATTCCTGTCTAAGCCATAGATATGACCTTTTTCTTTTAAAACAAAAAATAAAAAATTAGTTTTTTGTATAAAAATGTTTCTGCAGAACCTCGTGGACCATCAACGAATTATAATTTTGTATCATGGTTGATAATTTTATTAAAAATTATTTTTTTAACCATATTTAGGTTAACAAATAAGTCCTTCAAGTTTGTTTCTAAATCAGTTACAGTTTTATTGTCCTCAATATTCTCAGATTTTACTGTTTCATTTGGTTCTGGTAGTCCATAATATTAACATGATTTTCCTTTAAATTTAAAGATTTCATTAAAATATAATGAAGCATTATGTTCTTTATCGTCTTTTCAATCTTCAATTAAAAATTTTCTAAGTTGATATGGCAGCATAACGTTACGAGCATCTTTGAATATTTTACATATTTGAGAATCGTGTTTAACTTAACCAGAAGCAATAGCAATATCTCTAAACGTACTGTAATATATTTTATCAACTGTTTTCAGACTTTCGAACGATTCAGCTCCACTCGCCCGTTTTAAAATAATTTTAAAAATAACGCTCAGAGTCCTTAGGTGACACTATATTAAGTCACCCTATTGTTAAATTATGCCTAACTCTTTATCTCCTAACTATAGCTTTAGCCGTAGAACTGGAACAGTAATATATTGGAATATGTACTTATCTAATTTTTTTGCGAAGCTATCTATTGTATTCAATTTAAACCAAGCCATTGATGCTGTTTTGAAGTTTTCTATAGCTTTAAACATACTATTTGCTTGAAAAACTTTTTTTTTATTTTCAATACATATACACTAATGTATTAAACACAGAATGACTACATCCACGCAGAGGGTAGTCTTGCAATCGCCATGCTGCTTCTATGGGGCTTAAATAGTGGCCATTTACATACTCAGATATTTCATCAAAAATTTCTATATCGTCTTTTTTATCACTCATATCTGTTTTCGTTATTTTACGTAATGCTCTATCTCCTCCTTTATATAGAATCAAAAATGTATTTTATTCTTTGGATAAATGCAAAATACTCAACATTAATGTGGCAATTATATTTGGTTAACGAAAATGGATCATGTGATACTACCATCGAATTATCAATTATCAATTTTTCGTTACTATATCTGATTCTATACATGTGATTATCACATCTATTATTACGTCTTTTGTAAGTTGGGTATCAATTTTTTGTAAAAACAGTATGATTATAAAACTTTTTTGCAAATTTTTTTGTACAAATTTTTTGATGACTGGTAAAACATAGACTATCTTTACCACGAGGTCCATTAAGCATGTGTTTCATAACTAATTTTCATATTTGTAATTTAAGTGGAATTTTTTCTGAAATCTATATATCTATGTCAGTAGTAGTAAATAATTTATTATTCAGATGCAATGTTATAATAATATGATAATTAAGTAATCCTCTTTTTTGAAATTCACTGGTATAAACGTGAGCATTAACTTTTCCGAAAATATTGTGTTTAGTTATATCGTCTAAAATAAATTTTAATTTTGTATGAAAAATCTAACAGTTATACTCAGTAATCATTTAGAGTGATACCTTTAAAAAAGTTTTTTTTATTTATTTCCATCTAGGGTTACATATTGTAACGGTAATAAGAAAATCAGGTCGTCCAAACTTTCGCATTATTGCCGTTGCATCTTGATAATGTTTCTGCATATACGTAGTACCACCGATGTATGTAGAAGGTAAAATTAAAATGTTTCCAACTCTATTATTTTCAAAATTTTTAGAGTCATTTAAGGCACTACGCAATATGTGATCTATTAAACCTTGATAACATTTAATCCTTAGAGTATTTTGGTTATTGCGAAAAAAGTTTATTCTATTACTTTTTATCATAATATGCGCGTACAAAAAAAATTGTTGCGTCAATCTTCCAGCATAAAGTATGTAACTAGAAATTTTACTATTTGTTCGATAAGAAGTTTAATTTAAGTAATATTGGAACAACGTAAGATTTTCTGCTTTTGTTAAAAAATTTTTTCTATCGTACTTATGTACTTCATCCTACATTCCCTACTGGTAATAATAAAGGAAATACCATTGGACTGACATAGTGTATTTGGCATACAGCATGAATAATGCAACCTATAAAGATGTTGATAAATCAGATGATAATATTTATAAAAATTTATTCATAAAAATGTTAAGATGCCTTATTTTATAAGTCATGTCACACTGAAATAACTCATTTTATGAGTCAACTTATAAAGCCCTCTTAAACCACGAAGACATAGGTCTATTTCGATTCTGTTTTAAATTAATGATGAAATTGCTACAATAGATGAACACAATATACATTCATAGGATGTATTATTGGGTAATAAATTTGGTCTATGTATACAAGAATTTTTAAATCATGTTGTTATTATTAAATACATTATTACTTGTAATCAAAAATTTTTTTCCAAACTATATTTTTAATATCAAAAATGTTTTATCTATCAATTTAAAAAAAATTCCATTTCTCTTAAATCTTGCTACGGACAATTGACCATGAAAAAATAAAGGTTCTTTCATGTATCATCCCACAGTATCAAAACTTTAACCTTAAGACTTCTTTATAGTCATAGTAAACACTACAACTAATAGAAATTGTTAACTATATAATATGAGAGGTAGTGATTAAGTATTTCTGATATTAAATGTAATTCTTACTAGTTAGGTAAAAATATACATATATGTACATTGCAGTCAATGCAAGATTCCCAAATCTCCATCAAGAGTGATAGTTGCGTGTACAAGATACTACTTCTACCATCTCATGTTATTTGAATCGTTGTACTTTTACCATTAAACCGCAGTATTACTATCGTCTCGTATTTTTCCAAAGGATGTTTAACTTATAATCGCTATCAAGACATCAAAATCCTCTTCGTCTAGTAATTTTGAGAACCGATTGTTGTCTTGTGATTTTAATAGCCAATTGTAATTATCACGCAGCTAGTAAAATTAAAATGCTGAACAAAAATCTCACTTTTACTTAAGCATTAAAAATGTAAGAATCCTTAAGAGTCTCTCTTCAGCTGTACGCGGCACAGTTCACCTTCCTCTTCTGGTAGTCAATACCAGAATAGCATTAGATGCTTCCATGACCTCGAAACAGCGGGTGGTGAGCTGTAATCCGACTCGGTTGTATTAGAGCTGCTGTTGGGTGGCGCAGTCAGTGGGCAACCCACGGTGGCATCCACATCGTCCAAAAGTGAGTCTGCGATAGGCTCTTCGATCACTCACATTGGTCCTGGACGCTAAAACTTGTCTATTTTTAATGCATTCAAAAGTTTTTTCACGACACCATCTTCTATTATCCATTGTTTCAATTTTTAGGCGAACCTTGCGTGCCTTTATTTGTCACGTAAACTTCTTCTTCATCGCCAAAGCATCAATAATTTTTATTCTTATACTTGGCCTTTGGCATGCAAAGTTAGCGTTTTTAGCAATTCCGTATGGTTCTTTTACCGTTGGGCTGTAATGCGAGGAACTGGCAGCGCTCAGCGGTAGCAAACCCTCCACTATCTGTGCCACATATGTTGAGGTAGTTATGCACCTGTCACTGCGAACCCACTTCGGACAGACGAAGGGGTGCTCCTCGCAAATGTCCTCCTCGACCGAATGTTCACGCTTCAGCAAGAAGGTAGACCTGAAAGAGGACGGCGCAGTCAAGGAAGAGTGAGACCTCTTCTGCAGTCTTACAAATCTGCGGTTTAATGCCGATGGAGTTGGAACAGCAACTCCGCTGATTGAGGCCGACTTAACTCCATATAGACTCACGCAAAGTTTTCTGGTTTTGGACCCACTTTTGCAGTTGGTACCTGTCTATACTGAACTTAAGAGCAGTTGCGTGCTCATTCTGCTTACAGTTGTAAAAATGAAAATCGAGCATCTTCACTTTGAATAACAATAAAGCTACAAGCCTGCCACCCATAACATTTTTATAATGTCCATTATGCAAACGAGTTAGTGATCAAACATTAAAGAACTGAAAAATAAGTTCTGGATTTAATTATTCTAAAGATAATATAACTGTAGTCCATACTGTATAAACTAGTTCTTACAGGATCTTGCACAACTTCGAATCATCTAAACGTCTTATAATTCTTTCAATCCTCTAACTTACAGACAAAAAATGCAAATTCTATAAAACTTAACCTACTTCATTTAATGGTATTGTAGAGGGCCTATTTTAAATAACATCGAATATAATAGAAATGACTTTAACTCCATTTATTATTGAACAGTTTCTTACATACAGGACGACCTTATTAAATGATAGTAATAAGCATTTCTAATACAATACATTAAAATAATCAGCAAAATACATTTTTTTTAATCTCATAGTAGATATTCATAATCAATAAAATTTTAAAAAACTTTTTCTTTACATTTGATAATATTTATTATAAACTCTCGCTTTATGAAAAACGTTTCTATATTATTTCATTCACTGTAACAAGTTAACTCGCTAACTTTTTAAATTTTATTCCACAAGGGCTGTTTTTCCTAAATAATATGTACCTAAACAATGTAGCACCTCGAGTAAAATGTATTAAAAATAGCGTACCAAAAAAATACGTGTTAATATATTTTAAAATAAAGCATTAAGTGCATAGAAAAAGGTAAAGAGAAATTGAAGAAAGTTAAATAAACAAAACTCCTATACAATACTATGAATGAGTAGGACAGTAGTAACAAACAAAACTATTAACAGTAAGAACAAATAAAATATACAATACTAGTAAAAAGTTCGTAACGCGTATTGAAATTGAAAATAAGTCTCAAAAAAAGTCATTGTTACATAAAATCAAACGCTTGAATGGATGTATTTACACATGTATACAATTTTTAAAAGTTTTTTCAAGCTTAACTTTGAAAAAACACTCCGATTCCGGCGTCACTAAGAGTATTTTTCTACTTTACCTGGCACAGATCACTTTCCTATTCTGGCGGTCAATACCAGAATAGCATTAGACACTTCCATGACCTAAAAACAGCGGTAAGTGAGCTGTAATCCGGCTTGGTTGTATTAGAGCTGCTGTTGGGTGGCGCAGTCAGTAGGCAACCCACGGTGACATCCGCATCGTCCAAAAGTGAGTCTGGGATAGGCTCTTCGCTTGCTCAACTCGGTCCTGGACGCTGATACTTGACAATTTTTGTTGCATTCAAAAGTTTTTTCACGACATCATCTTCTACTATCTATTGGTTCACTTTATGGCAAACCTTGCTTGCCTTATTCGACACGTAAATTTCTTATTTATCGCCAGAGGATGCAAATTTTTAAATTCTTATACTTGGCTTTCGGCATGCAAAGTTTGCGTTTTAAGCATTTTCGTATCGTTCTTTTACCGTTGAGATGTTATGTGAGAAACTGGTGCGCTAAGTGGTAGCAAATCCTTTAGTACCTGTGCCGAATATAATGGGGTAGTTATGCACCTGTCGCTGCGAACCCACTTCGGATGGACGAAGGATTGCTCCTCAAAACTGTCCTCCTCAACCGAATGTTCACGCTTCGGCAAGGAGGTAGACCTGAAAGAGGACGGCATTGTCAAGAAAAAGTGAGACCTCTTCTGCAGCCTTACAAATTAGCTGTTTAAGGCCAATGAAGTTGGAACAGCAACTCCGCTGATTGAGGCCATTTTAACTTCATATAGACTAGACTCACGAAAAATTTTCTTGTTTTGGAGCCACTTTTGCAACTGGTTTCTGTCTATACTGAACTTAAAAGCAGATGCGTGCTCATTCTGCTTACAGTTATAGAAATAAAAATCGAGCACCTTTTTTTTGAATAATGGTAAAGGTACAAGCCCGCCACCCATTACATTTTTTTAATGTCCATTACGCAGACGAGTTAGTGATTAAACATTAGAGAACTGGAAAATAAGTTCTGGCTTAAATTATTCTAAAGACAATATAACTGTATTTCATACTGTATAAACTAGTTCTTACAGGATCTTGCACAACTTTAAATTATCGAAACGTCTTTTAATTCTGTTAATTCCTTAACTTATAGACAATAAAAGCATATTCTATAATACTAAACCTACTTCATTTAATGGTATTTTAAAGAGCCTATTTTAAATAACATCGAATATAATAAAAATGACTTTAACTCTATTTATTTTTTAACAGTTTCTTACATACAAGATGACCTTATTAAATGATAGTAAAAAGCAATTCTAATACAATACATTTAAATAATCAATAAAATACATTTTTCAATTCTCATAGTAGAATTTCATCATTAATAAAATTTTAAAAACTTTTTTTTTTACATTGGATAGTATTTATCACATGCGGTCACTTTATGAAAAACGTTTTTGTATCATTTCATCCACAGTAACAAGTTAACTCGCTAACTTTTTAAATATTATTTTACGAGGGCAGTTTTTCCTTAAAAATGAGTATATCAAATATGTTGCACCTCAAGTAAGATGTATTAAAAATGGCAAAACAAAAAAATACGTTGTAATATATTTTGAAATGAAGCATTAGGTGCATAGGAAAAGGTAAAGAGAAATTTAAGAAAGTTAAATTAACGAAACTCCTACGCAATACAATTAATAAGTAGGATAGTAGTAACATACAATACTATTAACAATAAGAACAGATAAAATATACAATACTATTAAAAAGTTTGTAACGCGTATTAAAGATAAAAATAAGTCTTAAAAAAAGTCATTGTTACATAAAATTAGACGCTTAATTGGATCTATTCTGACATGTATACAATTTTTAAAAACTTTTTCGAGCTAAACTTAGAAAAACACTCTAACTTCGGCGTCACTAAGAGTATTTCTCTACTTTACCTGGCACAAATCACTTTCCTCTTATGGCGGTCAATACCAGAATAGCATTAGACGCTTTCATGACCTCAAAACAGCGGTTAGTGAGCTGTAATCTGGCTCGGTTGTATAAGAGCTGCTGTTGGGTGGCGCAGTCAGTGGGCAACCCACGGTGGCATCCGCATAGTCCAAAAGTGAGTCTGCGATAGGCTCTTCGAACACTCACATCGGTCCTGGTCGCTAAAACTTGTCTTTTTTTAATGCATTCAAAAGTTTTTTCACGACACCATCTTCTATTATCCATTGTTTAAATTCAAGGCGAACCTTGCGGGCCTTTATTTCTCACGTAAACTTCTTATTTATCGCCAAAGCATTAAAAAGTTTTAATTCTTATATTAAATGATAGTAATAAGCATTTTTAATACAATACATTAAGATAATCAGCAAAATACATTTTTTTGATTCTCATAGTAGATATTCATAATCAATAAAAATTTCAAAAACTTTTTCTTAACATTTGATAATATTTATTATAAGCGCTCGCTTTATAAAAAATGTTTCTATATTATTTCATTCACTGTAACAAGTTAACTCGCTAACTTTTTAAATTTTATTTCACAAGGGCTGTTTTTCTTAAATAATATGTTTCTAAACTATGTAGCACCTCGAGTAAGATAAATTAAAAATAGCGTACTAAAAAAATACGTGTTAATATATTTTAAAATAAAGCATTAAGTGCATAGAAAAAGGTAAAGAGAAATTTAAGAAAGTTAAATGAACAAAACTCCTATACAATACTATGAATAAGTAGGACAGTTGTAACAAACAATACTATTAACAGTAAGAACAAATAGAATATACAATACTTGTAAAAAGTTCGTAACGCGTATTGAAATTGAAAATAAGTCTTGAAAAAAGTCATTGTTACATAAAATTAAACGCTTGAATGGATCTATTTCCAAATGTTTACAATTTTTTAAAGTTTTTTCGAGCTAAACTTTAAAAAAACACTCCGATTTCAGCGTCGCTAAGAGTATTTTTCTACTTTACCTGGCACAGATCACTTTCCTCTCCTGGCGGTCAATACCAGAATAGCATTAGTCGCTTTCATGACCTCAAAACAGCGGTTGGTGAGCTGTAATCCGGCTCGGTTGTATTAGAGCTGCTGTGGGGTGGCGCAGTCAGTGGGCAACCCACGGTGGCATCCGCATCGTCCAAAAGTGAGTCTGCCATAGGCTCTTCGCTTTCTCACATCGGTCCCGGACGCTGAAACTTGTCTATTTTTGTTGCATTTAAAAGTTTTTTCACGACATCATCTTCTATTATCCATTGTTTAACTTCAAGGCGAACCTTGCGTGCCTTTATCCGACACCTAAATTTCTTCTTTATAGCCAAAGCATCAATAATTTTAATTCTTATACTTGGCCTTTGGCATGTAAAGTTAGCGTTTTTAGCATTTCTGTATGGTTCTTTTAGCATTTAGCTGTAATGCGAGGAACTGGCAGCGCTTAGCAGTAGCAAACCCTTCAGTATCTGTGCCACGTATGTTGGGGTAGTTATGCACCTGTCGCTTCGAAACCACTTCGGACGGACGAAGGGGTGCTCCTCGCAACTGTCCTTCTCGACCGAATGTTCACGCTTTAGCAAGAAGGTAGACCCGAAAGAGGACGACGCAGTCAAGGAAGAGTAAGACCTCTTCTGCAGTCTAATAAATCTGCGGTTTAATGCCGATGGAGTTGGAACAGCATCAGCTGTTTGAGGCCAACTTAACTTTTTATAGACTAGACTCACGCGAAGTTTTCTCGTTTTGAAGCCACTTTTGCAGTTGGTACCTGTCTATACCAAACTTAAGAGCAGTTGCGCACTTATTTTGCTTACAGTTGTAGAAATAAAAGTCGATCATTTTTACTTTGAATAATGGTAATGCTACAAGCCTGCGACCGATGACATTTTTATAATGACGATTATGCGGACGATGCGGTTGCTACTGTCAGTGTTGGGACTGCAGCTTGCTTTTCAGCATTTTGATGACGGCACTTTTCTCGATAATCACTTTACTTGCTTTTGCACAAGACATGTTGCTAAGTTTATAAAATAACGGCTCTCACTTAAAACTTTTACGTTTAACTCGAATCAAGACGTTCACACGAATATAAAATGTAACACCTAAGGTCGTCGTAACTAATACTAATCGTCTCACTCCACTTGTCACTTCTTACTGTAATAATTGCTGCTACGCTAAGTTGGGCGTACTGCGATAGCGACTCACTTTGGTAAACACTAACGCACTGTAGATAGACGACTGATTGACTGGCTAATTGCTCCAAGCATAAGTTTCTTTAAATTATGAATGTAGGTACGCACGCACTTACGAATGATTAGCCGTGAGTTTGGAGAAGCCTCTTTTTCTATACCCTACTCTACCTCGGCCTATTATCACTGCAGCGGGCGAGCGTGATAATAGAAAAACAATACAAGCTTGTAGTTTTATCAGTGTGTCACTGCGTTCGGTATTTAGACACTTTTTCATGCTATTTTTGAAGTAGTCAAAGCTAGCTTTTTGTCCTACTGTGTTTCTACTTTTTTGACTTTTTTTTTCTCGAATTTTTTTGGAACTATTCGAGAAAATAATACAATTATTTACAAGAGCTCGAAAAGCTAGTGCATCGGAGCTGTGGCTGGCCTTGTTGGTAGCTGCCATACCCCAGTCATGTGACATTGTCAGTCATGACAAAACATGATGTTGAAAAAGATTAATTGTGTAATTAATGAGCATTTAGAAAATAAACATTCGAGATAATTACTATTGTTATCAATAATTTACTCAGTGCCCTGACAATTAAAGAATCGTGTTCTTGAAGTGCAAATTGTTTTAAATTATACGTTTTATTTTATACATTTTAGAAATAATAAATTTCAAGTCATTGTATGCTAAGAAAGAAGTAAATCAGATAGATTTAAGCGTCTACAATTTAATTTTAATTTTCGGTTTTATAGACAGGGATTTTGTTGCCAGATTTGAGCTTGATTAACTATAGAAATTCTAAAATCTTGAAAAATTATTATATATACGATGGGGTCTGCAACCTCCTGCGCGCTTTGCGCGTCAACCCTCTAAAAATAAATTGTGATTCAAATTTTTTTTTTTTATACTTGGCGCTATCAGTATCTAAAAAATTTTTCGAATGCATTACTGATGTGCCTTCTGAAAACATTATTCCTAGAAAAGCATTTACCACATTCTGAGAAAATTTTTTTTTAAAGTTATACTTCTATAGGCGCGTTTTTCCCTACGGAGTAAATCAACGATTTCAGCTTTGTGACCTTGAAAAAAAGTGTAACGGAAGTGGATTTTCCTTTGACTCTCCCCCTTTGCCACATCTCTCTTGACATACTTCCGGTCTCCAGTACTACACCACACAACATTATCCCACCACACCATGCATTTTAAATTTTACTTATTCTTTTTTTTAACCAATTTAAAAAAAAAAAAAATTAGAAAAAAGTACAGTTTACAAAGAGATTTAAACCCTGGTCCTCTTGAAGCCCTTAACCCACTTAGCTATGAGCAGGCCCGACCTATGGAGACCGATTACTTCGTTTTGTCTTATAGTTCGTAATGTATTTTCAATGTAAATTTTTATTTATTGTGGCTTTATTTATTTGGTTTTATTTTACATTCAATAATAAAGTTATTTAATAAAATAAATTTTTTTAGTACATGTTTTTTTAAAAATTTAAAACGTTTATTTATTTATCATTAATTTGTTACTTTCAAAATAAATAAATTATTATTTATACAATTTTTCACATTTTTCAAGACTTTTTATAATGGGAAAAAAAAACATTTCCGTACTGTGTAAATACAATTATTGATTTTTATTGCGTTTTCTTATCTCAATTTTTTCTTTGTAACTGAGAACAAAATACGGAGAGGTGGGAGGAGCACAAATATATGCGCAAATATATGTGGGTATTTCTTATTTTCTTAGGAAGTTTTTTTGAAACCATCGGAAGATT
Source organism: Copidosoma floridanum (assembly GCF_036245765.1). Taxonomy (NCBI): domain Eukaryota; kingdom Metazoa; phylum Arthropoda; class Insecta; order Hymenoptera; family Encyrtidae; genus Copidosoma; species Copidosoma floridanum. Next base: position 21,207,740 of record NW_028321878.1, on the reverse strand, counting down.
CGATGAAAGAGCAAAGTCTTGTACTCGACAACTGCCATATTCTTTATATTGTATTGTGCCATAAAATATTGTTCATAACTGTTCTGTTATAAGATATTAAAATATTTATTGAAACCACACCCAACTAACATAGGTATACTCATTCCATTAATAGTTGCACTACCTTTGTACATAATATCGTTTTATACGAGGTATACTTATATTTATCATTATATTATTTGCCGTATAATTTTATAGAAGTATAACTCCTCACTTGGGTACTCAAGCACCTCTGGTCTACTGGTTTTTTTTTTTTTTATTATAACGTAACCACCATCTGGGATGTATGGACTTTATATATTCTTCTGAATGACTTGATAAAGCTTACATTTGAAATACTTCTTCATACATTTTTTCATGGATATTCAATACTCTTTTATCTCCAAACGTAATATAATATAATACGTTATTTAAATTTTGTATTCTTACTTTAATTCCATTTTACTTTTCTGAGGGTAAAAAATGTCTATCAACACTGTGAATTTGTATGCAGGTTGTTAATGTAATTCTTACAATTAAAAAAAAAAAAAAAAAAAAAAAAGAAACTTAATAGTCTGCAATATATAAAGCCTTTGAGAGAAATTATAAAATTACTAAGAAAATCAATTACCTACAAAACAAAATGAATCAATGTATATTGGTCATCGTACCTAAAACAGTCTTTTTCGTATCCCAAGCAATTACAATGTTGTGTAAGGAGATATTGATTTGAAAACTTCTGAAATTATCAAGGGAAGTTTTCTGTTAAAAACACAACAGAATTCAAATCATAAAAAGTGGCTAAATGAGCGTTAAGGATTTTTTAATTTCTTTACGATGTAAGATGTTTAAGTCATTAACATAAACAACAGTGTTACACATTTTAGAGAACCAAAAAAATATGTCCCAGATCTGAATAGTATTTAGGTTGCAGGACCAAAATCTAACAAATTTAACATTTAGAAAAAAATGTACTCGCAAATTGACTCAACGAAATTTGTGCGATTGAATTTGGATGTTTTGAATTCTATGGAGACCACATGCGTTACAGAAATTTTTTCAGATTTTACCATCCAGTTGATTGATAAGGGCCTGTTACGCTCTTTTTTTCGCTAAGAGCCCGTTACGCTTTGTACCTTGGTGTAATGTTGTACTAGTAACTCGAATAGTGACTTGTATAAATTTTAATGCAAGTACATAATATCAATATGAGAATAAAGTAAAATTTTCAGAAAGAGGGCTTTTATCTAAGTTATTATGAGATTTTGTAATAGTCTGTTTGGCACCTCTTTTTCTTTAATAAAATAGGAAAATCGCAAAAAATGTTTTAATCTTCAAATCTAGCAGAGCCTAAAAATTTTAAGCTTATGGTCATAGATAATACAAAAAAAACGTTTGATTTTTCAAAATTGAAGTATCATAAATTAAATATTCATATTTAAACAATTTCATTTCAATACATATACAGTAAGCGATGAATGGGAATTCCTAAAAGAAATGTAATAGTCTTTATATAATAATGCTAAAAATTATCATTTTTTAATTGGGAATAGAATACTCGTAACTTCGCAGATTCGTAAGGGCTACTGGCGATGACCACCACTGGTCTTATTTTGTAGTTGTAATATTAAGTAGATATCTTTAAGTGTATAAATGTTAAAGCTAATGATAAATTACATTATTATTGAGCGTTACCTTAATACCAAAGGTCTTAATGTCTAAGATAACTTGAGTACAGCGTTACGAAAGTATACTGATTGAATTTGGGATACTTAATTTTTATACAGATTTCAAGTTACTATCAAGCAGGTACCATTTTTAAAGAATGCAGCGTGCTATCTGCTATGAATATCGTTTAGCTTTGAATCCATCGTGAAAAGCTTATTAAATACACCAACCAAGCTTATCTACGAATGTATTTCCAAAACAACCTATTTAACTAACTTTTTTAACAGTTAGCGCGGTTGCGATACATGCAGCTTTAAGCAGTCTACACATGGCATCGTGCTATTATGGACGTCTTAATTTGGCTGCCTGATTTTCAAAATTTAAGAATAATATTAACATTAGTGTAACATCAACTTTTTGTAATTATCAGGCCGAATGAGCACAACTTCCAGAGATACAAAAACAAATTACAATTAACGTTCTTTGAATTTTCTTATTGCTTACAACAGTATTTAAATTTTTGAAAACAATAAATAAAGTGCTACCCATTTTTCCGATGATTTGAATTACCGAAAACTAAAACACCACATCTTAAAATCGAAAGTTATCTTAAAGAAAACCCGCGTGTGATTAATCTATGACCACCCAACCAAACATTATATAAATCGAAAATCGTTTAAACGAATATCCGTTTATCCAAAAACTCATTTTATCCAAAGGTTAATTCATAAAAATGCTTATTTTTTCGAAGATTCACTTTACTGAAAATCAGTTTAGCGAAAGATAAAATATCCAACTATCACTCTGCCGAAGATTTTCCGAGATCTGAGAAATTATCCGATAACTCAAAAAACTACTTATTAACGTACAAAGTAACGTAATACAACCAATAAATTAAGTTATAGGGCATACTAGTTGTTTGCTACCCTGCCAATAGCTTATCAAAATCTGAAAAAATTAAATATACACGTACCTTTTGTCCGAAATCAATGTAAGATTTTTCCACAGATTTTTACTTAATTCAATTGACAATACAAAATGACACAAGCAGTAAAGAAACAATACTGTTTAGGCAGGTAGTCAATACCAATTCGACGCTTTTTCACGTTTATAAAAGTCTGTATCTCTGATTTTGTATTCGTATAGAGAACTGTTTAATATTGTTTGCTTGTTCCTCAGTCTGTTTATCATTGTTACAATCTTCCTTGGATATTTCTCATAAAAAAACCAACGTTTATTTTCCTTATAATAGTAATTTGGATAGTAAAATATTCCTTATTCAGTGAAAATAGTACTCAACTCTCCATAATTTCTCATTTTGCAAAAGAATTTTAAAGGATACTCACATGCGATGGGATCCATATAATTTTGATTTGAATATATCGCACACTTGATTCCTATGGATTATGTCTTATCTCTATTAGTATGCATGATTCGTTATTAAGACCGTGAATTTCTTGAAGCGTTTTGACTATGCTCTGCGAATCTGTAAAAATTCTAAGCTTTCTATGTTCATTGCAATTTGTAAGATATTTTTGAACTTTATCTAGAGCTGTCAAAATTAAGTAGTATTTTACTGTATAAATAAATGCTAAATCAGGATATTTGTGCTCTTCGTTAAAAGTTTGAATTTTTAACCAGATTGTAAAGCCTGTTATGAAATTTGGATCTGTGTTTAGTCTGGAACCATCCATGTGAATGTCTGCAGTCATTACTTCACTAAGCCTATCCTTCAGAACTGAATAAAAATTATCAGATTTCTGTAACAATTTTCCCAGCCTTAAACTCTCATTTATCTTATAAAACTAACTTTCATGTGGTTTGTCGAATTTGTAAAATATTTTCTATCGCAAGATCTGTGAATTCGTACATTCAATCTCTTGAAAGCATTTAATTAAACGTGATATACTTTAGTTTGTCTCATAGATTACATGTATAGAGATTTCTAAAACATTTTTTAATTTAGCGATTATTGGATTGAGATGGAATGAAAAATTCGTCAGTATAAATACGTTGCTAAAAATTAAAATTTTATTTTTTAGTAAAAAATTTTGGCCGTCATTATCCCAATAAGCATAGTGCGTTGATGATCGAGTGCTAGTCTTGAAGCTGAATTTTGTACCTTTTGCAAGATTTCAAAATGGTTTCGCATAGGGATATGAGGAAGCCTTCATACTTTAATTTAACTACAATGAAAGATTTATAGAGGACTGAAAGAGTGTTTGGATGTGCTGCTCACCAAGTGCCCCTAAGGTACTTTATGATGTTTAAGGGAGATTGGCATTAATTTTTTAAGTCTCTGATATGTGGAAGAATAGTTGGTTCCTAAAAGTTCCAGAGTTATTCCTAAAAATTTTGCTAAATTTGTGCTTTCTATTTCTGTATTCTTTATTTTTATTTTAGCTTTTTTTTTGTCTTCACTGAAAATTATTCAGTTGCACTTTTCTGGGGCAAATACTAAGTTTATTAAGGAAAGCTTGTCGTATAATATCTCAATAATCAAGTCATTAGCGAACCGCAAGATCTGAAAGGGAGGCTCAATTATATTTGGAATAGATTTGGTATATACAGAGAAAAAGGTATGACTGAAGCAATACCCTTGTGGCAGACCTACATTTTTACCAAATTTCTCATTTTGGATCCCAAAAATATTTGTTAGTATGATTTTTCTTGGATTTTTTTTCGAAAAAAAATTGTTTAATATTATTTACAAGAATGCTTTGGCTATCAATATTTAATTTCCCTTAGAGAAATCCAAATTTTTGAGTGGGTATCGTTTTTTTTGGGTACAAGGTTAATCTGTAGCTTATGATTTTGTCTAGGCACTTTAGAAAGCACGATGCGATTAAAATTGGTCTGGCTTTATTCGAATTGTTGTTTGGGATGAAGGTAATTGAATATTTATTTTAACTAAGAGGGAAGATTCCCAAGGTAAAGATATCGTCATAAATATCCCTTTAAACTCTTTTATATCATTCTGGCAGAAACTTAAGGATCTTATAACAGATTTCATCTAGGCCTGGTGTTGAGTTACTTTTGATTGGCTTTAACATTAAATTAGTTCAGAGTAGGTAATGGGAGATGTCAGTTGCTCTTTATACTCTCGATCAGCAGTGCCTTGATCTACATAGGAGCATAGCTTGGGTTTCTTAGTCAAGTTAGATCTCTAAGTACATTCTGAGCATTCATATAAAAAGTTTCATTAACTATCGATGATATTGGTTTGCTCAAACCACTTTTAAATATCTTAGTTTTGTGACAAACATTGGATATAGGAGAAGCAGAGCTTATGGTTTGGGACAAATTTCTTAAAAACCTTTTTTTGGAATTCTTTAAGATTATTTTAGTCTCTGCACAGATTTTTTTATAGTTTTATATCAAATCCAAGCATCTTGCTCCTTAGTCATAATCAATAAAATAAATTACACGTAATATACTTGTGATATAGAGCATGACTTTATTCAAATAAAGTCATGCTCTATATCACAAGTATATTACTTGTATTTTATTTTATTATTTATAGTTCTATTGCGCACTTCACAATTAGTATATCTTCTAAATTTTTACTCTTTACCACTAAACCGAATTATAGACTTTTAAAATTTACATTACAGTTTACTGAATCTGATATGAACTGTTCCCTGACTAATATCGCCATTCTTCCTCCTGCATATTTGTTATCTTCTCTGTTGAATCTAAAAATTTTATATCCTTTGACACTGAATTTATGTTTAGGTTCTAGCAATGTTTCTATGAGTACTATAATTTCATAATAATTGCGATAACCAACAAAATTATCCATTGCAATATTTAAGAAAAAGGTTATCTACAGTATTTATATCGCCTTCTTGATTTTTGTTATATTCTCTGTCCTTGGGGCTTGGCATGTGGTTGTTGTTGTTCCTTGATTCGTTGGTTTTATCTACCTAAAGGTTGATGAATTGTGCATAGTTTGAGAATGTAATGCCCTCTAAAAAGATTTCATAAGCCTTTTTTTCAAATGATTCTCTCAATTGATGACACCAGTTCTATTTTTCTACGGAATTTGTACTAATCTGTCATCTTTTGATTCTTCTGGTTTTTTATTTTCTTTCATTTCGTTTTCATCTCATCGTTTATTTCCTTCCTTGTTATGTTCTAAAACTTTTCCAGCGGTTAGTTTAAACAGGAAACTGGAGTCGATTTATGCTTCCATGGTGTTCCTGAATATCCTTTCTAGTGCTTTTTTCTTCAGTGTTGGGAAGTTTTCTTTGCTTTTTAAAGGGGCAGGTGCTGCCGCTTCCACTTGTCTTCTGACATCAAAAAATGGAACATTGGCATATACCATAATGGTGCACGTAGCCCTCTGTTTTTTGTGTACAATGCAGTTTGAGTTAATACTCTACTTACATTGTATGCATTTTTTATGAATTCTGGGATTACAACGCATACTAGTATGTGTATAATCAAATCATCTATAGCACTGCATAGGATTCTGGATACATGGTTTGACTTAGTTGTTAGCATAACAAATTTTGACTGTAATTGGTAACTCTTGGTCTATGAAATAGATAACTACTGTTTTACTCTGTGCATATTTGTCTTGCTCATCTTCTTAATCTTTTTTTTTATTTTTAATCTTTTAACTTTCTCAATTTCAATGGTTAAGTAAGTACGTTCTTTAAACTGTTCCTCTGTCAGGCTAATATCTACGTCTTTCACTATTCCTTTTCTTCGCTTTCTGTACACTGGGATAATGACAAAGCTAGCCATTTTTAGGTTACTTCTAACGTCTTTGTTCATTAAGAAATCATTTTGCGTCATCTCTACTTTTGAAAAAAACTTCAACTTAAGCCTTGCCTTTACTCTCAATCTTGATTTTGCTTCAATATCCGTTGAAAAAAAGATTTTCAATGCCACTGGGTTTAATATCTTTTTTACCTTTAAAAAGTTTGAGAAGTCTGTTTGCCCGCTTTAATGGTTTTGTAGGCGCTTACAACTGCCTTCGCATTTTGGTTATCTTGCTTTTCACGGAAACGCTTCTTTCTGATGGCCTCAGCGATTCTTCGATTGACATCAGTTTCCATTTCTCTCAATGCTTGGTGAGGAGGGTTTTTTTCGCAGCCGATTTCTTTACTCACGAACTTAGTTTTTGTTTTACCGCCCGTGAAACGGGGATGTTAATTGTGAGTTAACCTCTAAGCTCAGGCTGGTTGTGTTTGACAGTGAGCAAAGGTACGAAGGTTATTTGGATTCACCACGGTATCGAAAATCAACTTAAATTAACAAAATATCACGTTAAACTTTAAACTCGATCTAGTGGCTTGCCGAGATGAGAAAAAGTACCATTTACACAATTCTCGTGGTGTTCCTTTCTTTTCAGTAGATTATCTTGCTAGTAAAGTATCTTTGGTGAAAAACGGTCATGTCATCTCTCCCATATTTTTCATGAGGTAAGTTCAATTCCTAATGGAAAAAGGCAGACTGGAATATCATTCAAACGAATAACTCCAAACTACTTTTCTAACGATATAAATTTTTTTTTACTTTCTTGTAAATCTATTTTCATCTTATAATCAAAATTCAAAACTTTTTTATACTTCATTTATTAAAAAATTTTAAAAAAAAGACAGCAGTTAGCTTTGCTGTGCATGGAGTTTGTAGCTTCTGCACCCTTGCTATTTAAATGGACTGCCAGTTACTGGCGCTGTCAGCGTTACTTTATTGTGTATATTACCGTATGCGTAGTGTCTTAATATAACAGACTAATGCAAGCAGCCAGTATTAATTTGACAAATTTTGATAATATAACGTAACCTCTTATGATGATGAAATCTGCCATATCTTAAAAATGAAGCAAGACAAACTCAAAATACTGATTTTTACGTGGTGCTCAAAGGAAAAACAAATATCATGGCATACAAAAATAGAGGCATTGAGTTATGTAAAAACATTATCTTAATTTTAATATTTTAGATTCACATTCATAAAATAGAGGGCAAAGTGTTTCAAAAAATTATATCCTACACGAAAAAAAATTGAGGCCCCATAACTTCAAATTCCATTTTTTTGATA